>NC_048599.1:5898077-6200577 GCF_003668045.3 Cricetulus griseus | reverse complement strand
CAAGACCCTGTTTCAAAAAGAAAAAGAGGTAGAAGAGGAACTTCTCAGGCTCTCTCTCTCTCTCTCTCTCTCTCTCTCTCTCTCTCTCTCTCTCTGTGTGTGTGTGTGTGTGTGTGTGTATGTGTGTGTGTGTGTGTACACTGGCAGAGAAAACGGGAGAGAGGCCAAGGGGTGGCAGGCAGTTCTGCAAACAGCTAAACGGTTGCTCTGGTTGGCTTCTGAGTAGCCCTCTGCTGCCCACACAGGTGTGAGGGGTGCTGTGAGGTGTGCATGAACACACACACTTCAGGGCAGGGTTCTCAGCAGTCAGAATTCAGAACGGCCCCCCAAAGTGTACCTTATGCTGCCCGGAACCTCACCTCCATTCTCCTCCTCAATCCCAGCGAAGAACACAAGGACCTGACTGACCCTCCCGCAACCCGACTGTGATCTGAGGAGAGCACTGGGTGTTTCCTGGGACTCGCAGGGAGGCCTGCACCTATCTTATCAGGACTTGAGGGCCTGGGGCACCTGCACTATAACTTGGGACACACTGGTGCTGCTGGGGACAGCACTGATTTTAATCCTGAGGATACTTGCTCCAAAGTCCTCCGGCTCCACACAGTCACTGGGGCGCAAGCTTCTGCGAGGTGGGGTGGGGTGGGGTGAGGTGGATGGGGACGCACAGACATCTGAGGTGCCGTCTCCAGGCTGGAGTCCAGGGTGTCTGTAGAGAGGCCCACTCATGCAGGCGGAGAAGTCCTGGGGTCCCTCTAGCCCAGGCCCTTAGTGTTCCTTTGCACTGCTTGGCCAAATGTGGTACCACAAGGAGCCTGTGCTATGGAAAAACGGTGTATTTCTAAACCTAAGATAAAGGTTTCAATTAGCTTCCCTGGAGGGACCAGGCAAGTCATTGCCTTGGATTGGATAGGGACAGGGTCTCTCTCATGGCAACACTTGTTCTCGGGGCCAGTAGACTGAAGCAGGAGGGGTTTCTTTAGGTGTTTCTGGGTATACAAGTCAAGTCACCCCAGGTTAAAACTGGCAAAAATTTCAAAGAATTTTTTATTTTTTATATTTTGCCTACCGAGCAAAAGAGATGTGCGGAGCAGATCTGGTTGGTGCTGGCTGGTGGGTGACCTCCGCTCTGGATACTTGTCCAGTGACCCTCAGCTTTTTTTTCTTTTTAGGTTCCACAACAAGAAGAACTGGAGGAAGTCGGGTGGTGATACTTGGAAGTACTTTAGTCATTCATTAAATCATTACTTTTCTCAAGTGAGAGTTCTGGAACTCTTAATGATTAACACTATGCAGGGCTCTGCAGCCTACCAGATGCACGGTGGGATCTGCTTCCTTGCTTTACCCTCTTTTGCAGGGGGATATGGGATGGGCGGAGTGTGGACGAGGTCTGTATAGCAGATGGCATTACCTGGACTCAGCACCGAGTGACCTCAGAGCTATGCCCCAGTCCAGGGCATAGCTGGACAGACACACAAAATTAAAAATAAAAATAAATCTTTAAAGAATTTTCTGGAGGGGGGTCTGGAGAGATGGCTCAGAGGTTAAGAGCACTGGCTGCTCTTCCAGAGGTCCTGAGTTCAAGTCCCAGCAACCACATGGTGGCTCACAACCATCTGTAATGAAATCTGGTGCCCTCTTCTGGCCTGCAGGCAGAACACTGTATACATAATAAATAAATAACATCTTTAAAAATTCTTTTCTGAGGGAAACTTTGCTTCAAGCCTACACTGTGTATTGAGTTCAAATCCAGCTGGTCTTCATTGTTTGATGCAGCCAGGGCTGATGTGAAGGAAGCCATGCTTTCCATGTTGGATTTGCAAATCTGACCTTGAAGAGGGCGGATGTCCAGCCCCCATTTTTCATCTCATTGTTTACACCGGGTCCCAAGTCTAAGTGACAGCCTGTACTGCAGCTGGTGGGGCTTATTTTCTCTCTCCCCACTGCGGCCTTCCAGCTTTTTTCCTTGCTCAGTTCTGGAGCTTAACTTCCCTCAGATGGTGACCACACCTGGTCGCCCATGTCGGGACCTCTGTTACACCTGGGCTGCATGTCTCTTTGGCCTGACTTCTTAGCTTCCTTGGGGGTTCAGACTCAAGAGATAAGGCCTAGTCTTCCCACCTTTCACCTCCAGCTTTGAAAGGTGTCTGACTGACATTCATTGATGGAGCAGACTCAAGAGTTTAAATGTCGGGGCTGGAGAGATGGCTCAGTGGTTAAGAACACCGACTGCTCTTCCAGAGGTCCTGAGTTCAATTCCCAGCAACCACATGGTGGCTCACAACCATCCGTTAGGAGATCTGGCGCCCTCTTCTGGTGTGCAGATATCCATGGAAGCAGAATGTATACATAATAAATAAATAAAATCTTAAAAAACAAGAGTTTAAATGTCAAGGACCAGGAAGCAACTGGCAACCATACAGCAACACATTTGATGTCTAGGTCCTAATGCAGCCTTCCAGCTATTGGCTGGCGTTCTATATGACACTGGGTGTTCCAGAGCCTCTGTGGGGCAGGTGTAAAGGTGGAGTACTCTGGCCTCTATTGCTAATGTCCTCCCACGCACCTTTGATCTACTCTAGAACCTTCTATCAGGCCGGCTTCCTTCTGTGGAATATTCTCTGGCTTCTTGCCAGTCATTGGTCAGGACTCTGTAGGTTAAACTGCTCTTCAGCAATTAGTCTGGACTTTAGTTGTTTTCGAAAGATGAATTTAGAAGTAATTTTCTAATTAACAGTAGTTGTCAAATAAAGGGGGACAAAGTCTCTGTCTGGGCTCAGACAAGTCCGTGGTGTGGCAGGCTGGAGCCTCTTGAGGGGCCTGGGTGATGAACTTGAGGAACCAGTGGCTTGGAAACCAATTAGCTTGTGGCTTCTGTTGCTAATGGGGGAACAATGCAGAGGAGAGCAGGCCTGCCTGAGAGTGAGTTCAGCTGGGGCGAGCTGCGGCAGCTGAGCTAGCAGAACTGATGAAGGGATGCACTTCAAGGACTCCTGTGTTCCTAGTGTCATCGCAATGTTCATCTCATTTGATGGAACACTTCTGAGTTTGCGTTTCCGGTGCCTGGGTTAAAGATGTAATAGCCACCAATGTCTGTTCTAGACAATAAAGCCTGAAAGCTCAGGGGGCAGGGGGCATTTGTCATGAGCTTACATCCACCTGGGAACATTCTTTTCAGAGTAGTTACTCTCTGCAAAGCTGTCATACTCAGGCCTGCTGATATTTATAAGGTGGCTTTTGTGTCTTTTTCTTCTGCAATTGTTTGTGTGACTCTTGGCTCCTTCTCCCTCCCCCAGCACCGAGGACTGAACCTAGCTGCTCTCACAAGGTAGGCAAGCCTGCTCGCTCTCAGTCACTTCTCAGTTCTCTTTAAACTTTTGTTTTGAAACAGGAGTTCGTGAAATCACCTAGACAGGCCATGAACTCATGAACCCTCTGCCTCAGCCTTTCAGGTAGCTTGGGTGTCAGCCCTGTGCCACTGGGCCTAGCTTCCTTAATGGTCTCCTTTGGTCATGTGTTGATGTCACAGGACAACCAATGCCGCAGAGGGCCGGGGAAAGGGGGTCATCTTGGTGCTGATTCTTGGCTCCGGGCCTGGCTGGCCGGCTGCTCAGGCCTCCAGATGCCTGCTCCTTTTAGACCTGTGGGGAGCTAACCAGACACAGAGGGCACTGGGGCATTAGAAAGGACTGGCTTTTTATTTGACAACAAAAGTACTATCTCTCTAAGGAGACAGATGTCAATCTGTCACCTCAGATACCCTGTCCCTTGCAGCTCTTGCTAAAGATCCTTTCAAAACAGTCCCACAATGACTGGGTGGTAATGTCTAGTCTGGAAAGCTTGTCCTAACCCCACTTGAGCCTGAACTGTCTTGAGCCTAGAAAAGACACTTCAGTTGTGGGATAATCTCTTGGTTCTTGTCTTCCTGAAGGAGAGGGTTCAGCCAAGAGACCGTTGTGAATTAAACAGAAGTTTATGTAATAAAGTTAAACAAAGCAAACAGAGAAACTGGCATGTATGTTTCCCCAAGTCAGGGATCAGCTCAGTGAGTTACTGAGTGGTTGTTAAGCAATGACTTATAGTTGTGAATTGCAAAGAAGTTTTGGGGGACATTTCTGAGGTAGGTGGCAATTTCTAGGGGTCAGGTATTAGTTAGGTCCCTCCTTGCCCCCTGTCCTTCAGTTTCCCCTTCTCTAGGCTCAACCTATACTCTTTTGTCCATTTGTGTGACTCTTGTTTGGGGAGAGGTGAACAAATGTCTCCTCATTCCAGATGGAGGATCTAGACAAGCTAAAGAGGAGACTCCACCCAAGTCCAACTCAGTGAACCACTGAGCTTATCAGGGTGACTGAGAGTGTGGGTGATAGGTGATTCACTAGGTCATGGATAACTCAAAGACACTCATGTAAAAAGCAACTCGGGAACTCTCTCACAACTTGTCCCCTGCAGTCCTTACTCTCACATAACTATGGGGAGGAAGGGGGTCTTGTGGATCTTGTAAGTTTCAGGGCCTACCCAGCACTTACGAGTTGTTTACACCAGGGGCTTAAGGAGCCTTCCTCCAGGGTGGAAATCTTTCACCATATAGCCCTCTCTTCCTTATTAACTTTAGTGTTCTCTCGTGTGTGTGTGTGTGTGTGTGTGTGTGTGTGTGTGTGTGTGTGCACATGCGACTACACTCACACATACCCAGCATACCAGCTGTGGCACATGCCTGAGGGTCAGAGGAAAGCTTGGGTCAGAGTTGGTTCTTTCCATGTTGGTTCTGGAGATGGAACTTGGATTTCCGGGTGTGGCAGCTAGTGCCTTTACTTACAGAGCCATCTCACTGACTCCCAATGTCCCCTTTAATCACATGGGGACAATGTCACAGAGCAGAAGGTAGTCTTCTGCCATGTGTGGCCTGTAACAAGGCACTGCTTGTGTCATACTGAGATAAGACATCTAATGGAGTCAGAGTCAGTTTGGTAGGGGTGAGGGAGTCACTCTGAACCCCAGTTTCCTGTGTAAATGAGGGGGTGACATCCCCTGAAGAGGTAAAAGGGAGGGGACCGAGACTAAACTCCTGTTCCTTTTTCTCCTCTCAGTGACAACTTGATCCTAAGCTCTGAGGCACCTCTCAGAATTCACTCCAAGAGCATTTGAAGGACGGTGCTTCTGCACGTATATGTCTAGACGCAGTGTTCGTTCCAGCAGCTTAGTGGCTATATCTGTCTGTGTTACTGTCCAACTTGAAATGTTGAGTTCTTTACCAATAGAGTTCAGTGGCCCGGAACACTCTCCATCATGCCAGGATCGTCCATTTCATTTCATTATCCTTTGGACGGATGTCTGGGAAGGCTTGGCTGACTATGTAAAAAGTTTAAGTGACTTTCCAATCAAGGGTGGTGGGGGAGGTATTTGGTACTTTCAAAGCCAGCAAGAACAGGGCTAGGGAAACTCGGGAGATTTTCCCTAGGAGACAAGTAGTACAGTTCAGAACTCTCTCTTCAAGGTCAGTATTGATCAGGCCCTGGATGATCCCCACTGGGAATTTGTAGCTCTAATCCCAGCCCCATCCCATGCATTTGAAAACAGCTCGTGCTTTTCAAAGCACCTTTGGCAGGCACCAGAAATCTTGTTGACAACATTAATTTGCTTAGCAGAGCCTTTCTTGAAGATCTGAAGGGATAAACTTTAACCCAGCCTCTATCAGGATGTCTATAAATCAGAGGCCTCCAGAATTGATGAGGTCTACTTGGCTCATACCCACTGTGTGTTCTTAATAGAGACATAAGCACGGGGGCTGGGGAACCTGCTCTGTCAGTGAGGTGTAAGCACCAGGAGCCCCAGAACCCACAGAAAAGCGAGGTATGGCAGGGTGGGTCTAGAATCCCAGCCCTGGGGAGACAGACACAGGAGGATCTCTGAGGCTCATACTGGCTAAACTGGTGAGCTCTGGGTTTAGTGGGAGATTAAAAAATTATAAACGTGGACATCTAAAAGGGCAAGGAGTGACCAAGGGAGAAACCTGATGCTCACATCTGGCCTCTACATGTGTGCAGGATTGATGCTTGCACACACAAGAAAAAAATTGTAAGGGTAGCACATGCCATCGACATAGGAGGGTCATAGCAGGATAGGGGCTCTCTTTTTTCTTGTGGCTTTTGAGACAGGGTCTCTCTGTGTAGCCCTGGATGCCCTGGCACTCACTCTGTAGACCAGGCCGACCTTGAACTCAGAGATCCACCTGCCTCTGCCTCCTGAGTGCTGGGATTAAAGGTGTGCTCCACCACTGCCCCCAACCCCCGACATAGTGTGGTTTCTATAGGTGCCTCACATTAACTTAGGGGCATCCAGTTTTAAATTTTATTTATTTATTATTTATTTATTGTGTATTGTGGTGTGCATGCGCATGCGTGTGTGAGTGTGTGTGTGTGTGTGTGTGTTTGTGTGTGTGTGTATGTGTGTTTGTGTGTGTGTGTGTGTGCATGTGGTGTGTGTGTGGTGTGTGTCTGTGTGTCTGTGTGTCTGTGTGTCTGTGTGTGCACCATGGCTTGTGTGTGGAAGTCAGAGGACAACTTTGTGAAGGGGACTCCCTCCTCCCACTCCGTGGGCAGCAAGTACCGTTCCCTGCTGGGCCATCTCTCTGGTCAGACATCTGATGTCAGCTGTCTTGTTTACCTGGGCCTTTGCTACTCATCATCACATGATTTTTAAAAGCAGTTTTCCTCTTTGTTCCCTTCATGAGTTCTCCCCGAAGGTGCCAGATGAGGCGGTGACAGGTCTGGATCTTTCTCTGGCTTGGCTTCGGTGTCCATTGCTCTGGTGTTTGGTTTCATTGTTCTTAAGTAATATACCATTTCCCACATAGCAGAATTGTGAAGACTGAGTTTCTGGAGCTTAGGGGACCAAGACTGTAGACAGCCTCATGTGGAAAGCAAACCTCAGCGTCTCTCCCATCTGAACGTGGAAAGTGATGGATCAGTTAATCAGAAATTTGAAGGACCTTCAAGAGGGGGGTACAGAAAAGGAGAGACAGAGAAAATTGGAAATGTCATAGGGACATTTGACACAACATGTTGCTATTTAGATAGTGTCAGGGTTTAGTCAGAATGCCAGGCTTCTAAGGAAGATGGATTGCTTGGTGATGTTTGATCTTGACTAGCCCAGTGCAGGGCGGATACTCAGGCAGGGCAAACATGAGCTGGCAGCAGCAACCAGGAGAGCAGCAAAACATTGTTAAAAAGGGAAGGGCCATCGGCACTATTCATATCGGCACCCAAGTGGAGACAACTTAAGTGCTTATTAACTAATGAACAGATAAAGTATAGCATAGCCACATGGTGGAATATCTTTCGGCCATGAAAAAATGCCTGAGGCATGTTGCAACGTGAATGAACTAAATAAAAGACGCCAGTCACAGAATACCACAAAGCAGCTGTGCTGTTCCACGGGTGTGCAACCTCAGGGCAAGTGTGTGAGGACTGGCGCTTGCCGAGGGGCGGCAGGGGTGCTGAGGAGAAATGTGTGCATGGATGGGAAGGTGTGGCCAGGGGAGAGGCCATGAGGAGCTCTAAAGTATCCGGGGTGTCTGCGATTACACTAGAAGACACTGAACTGTATATTTTGAAAGGCAAATTCCACCAACCATTAATGGGACATGGGGAGAAAAGCCATACCAGTGGGGAGACAGAATTGAAGATTGTCCTAGCAAGAGGCTCTGATCACAAGCCGGGAAAACCAATGCCTGTGGATTTATGGTTTGTTTGTTTGAAGTTAGGTCTGTGTCTGTGTGTGGATAGGTGCACACACATTCAGCACCTTCAGAGGCCAGAAAAGGGTGTGGGATCCCCTGGAGCTGGAGCTGCAGACAATTGTTGACCTTCACCTCTTGGGTGCTGGGAACCCAGTTGGGTCCTCTGCAAGAGCGGTGCACATTCTCAGCGCCCGAGCCGTCTCTCCAGCCCCAGGCAGAACACGTTAGACCCTGAGTTGTCATCCCTAAGATTCTGTTTAGGCACTATGACGGCGGAGAGTATAGGTCTTGGCTGGGCATTTGGGGTTTCTTTTTATGACTTGTTAATTCAGGGGGGAGCTGACCGTGATGGGGGCTAGCTGGCCTGCAGTTCAGTGTCTCGTTCCGCATGCATGTGTGTTTCAAAGCCTCTCTGCAATCTGCACTGTCCTCATGCAGTGAGGGCTGGGAAGGACTTGGGTGCTGCAGCCTGGTTCTTGTGTAAATATTAGTAAATGTGGCAAGAGACCCAGGGATCTCTCCAGCTCTCAGACCCTCCTCGTCCAGATTCCCTTTCCCAGCTTCCCTCTCGGCATCTTCAGAGACAGCTCCATGCTGGCTCCCACACAGAGAACTTCTTACGTAACTTTTGGTGTTTCGGATACTTTTAAAAAGGCACACCCTTGCCAATGAGATGACTCGGGAGGTAAAGGTTCCTGCTGCCAATCCTGAAGACCCAAGTTCAATCCCTGGGACCCGTGAGGTGGAAAGAGCGGTAACTCCTACAAATTGTTTGACCTTGGCACTTAATAAATTAAATGCAATAAACACTTAAAAGCCGTCTCTGGTTTCTCTTAGGATTGTTACTTGAAAACACCCAGAAGTCCCATGCTTGGTTGTCTGGGGCTGGACATTAGCCTCACTTCTGTAATCAGGTGACAGTCATGCAGTGAAATCTGGGTTTACAGAAAGGAGTGCCCTGGCTTGTCTTGGTCCAAGATCTGCCCATGGGACCAATGTGCCACTTTCCTGCCCCTCTTGAGTCCTCTTTATCATCCCAAGGGGCCTGAAAACACAGAAGACACCACTTCATTTGTTCAGGTCAATTGGTTGGATGGAAACACGGCCATGTGGGCTCAGAGCCATAGCTGAGCCTGTCCTGTCTCACTGTGGTGACATGGGTTTGAGCAGACACTATTTTCTGAAAGTTAACGGGTGAGGAGGCTGTCAGGGAGGAAGTAAAGTAGAAGAGGAGTTTGTTACAGCAAGAAAGGTTAGGGGATGACTCATCACCTCAGGGTGGGAAACTAAGTAATAAAATAAGTGTGTAATTGTGGGCTGCCTGGCAGACGGTGGGCTAATACCAGAGTGACAGTTGAATGCAGTGGGGAGACTGAGCAACGGGGAAGAGTGGGCGAAATGGAAAAATAAAGAAAGAAAGAATAAAAGCCAACACAGAGGGGGAGCACACAGGAGCCTGTCACTTTGTCGTAGGAGAAATTAAGCAGCCAGACAAATTGCCAGTGTACTTTGTTTGGGAAACACGATCAGACAGTCTGGGAGCAGAACTCTGCAGGGGGCATTGCCACTGGAGGGTCCTAGGAGTGGCTTGCACTGATGTGGCCTGGGACTAGTGGAGACTTGGTAAAGTTTGCAGGTGTTGTTGGGGTTCAGAACTGAGGAGAGGCTTGAAGCATGTACCTGGGTTTCCTTGATGCCCCTGTTCAGAAACAGAACACGGAGTCCCTGGGATCTTAGATCTCTGTTTCAGGAGGGGAAACTGAGGCACACAGCTTGCTCCATGTCTTGCATGTGATGTGATTCTTGTTTCTGATCCCCACTTCTAGCTTCCTCCTCAGCGTGCTTCCAAGCCCCAGAGGTGGTTCAGGGGTCCAACTTCAAACTCCATTGCATGGGAGGGTTTCATGGCATTTGTGCATTGAAAGGGGACATCATGTCTTCAGCGTTTGGTGGCTTTCCTTTCTCTCCTTTAGGAGGGGCTTCACTGGGCTCTCACTGACTGCCCAAGCAAAGCCCATGTTTCCATGTGTTCCAAGAATGAAGCAAGCTCAGACACTGACAAAGGCACAGTTCAGATGAACGTCAAGTTCACACACCAGCTCACCTCTGGGGTCATGGAGAGAGAGAGGCATCAAGAGGAAAGTCTTCCTGCCCCAGACCTGCTAAGCATCCCATGCCCTTCAGAGGCCTTTCTTTGCCACAGCAGTGTCTTCTGGAAGGGTCTGTCCATGTCTCGAAGGTTCTGACCCAATGAAAACGGTGATGTTTCCTTTGCAAGCAAGTGGGGCAGGGTGGGGTGGGGCTAGCACAGTGGAAGGTGGCTTCTGTGCTTCCAGGATAGAAGACCTTGAAGTCTTTTGTCTGTCTGACCCGACAGAAACAAGAGCTTGAGGACTAGCAGGACTGGTAGCTTCTGGGTAAGTTCCTGATGAAAGAAACACCTGGCGAAACAAAGGAAGTTTCTAGAGTACTGTCCAGGCCTAGCTAATGTTTCATGAAGACAAAGGAAGGTATAATTTGTTTTCAGAGAGTAATTTCATTATCTCTTAATGTAAAAAAGATAAGATAAATTCCCTATTATTTTGTAATAACCATATCAATTTTATAATACCACCCTATTGTAATAACCACTTCATAGCAAGTGATGAATGTATAATTGCCTTTCTTACATATTAGCATATTGTAATTTACCATCACAATTGTGGTGGGTTTTTTTTCCCCTTCATTTTGGTACTTTTAATATTGAAAAACTTCTTCTAAAGTGGCTCATTCAGGTTCCCATTGTGGAATTCCACCACAAGCCCGTGTTCCAGTTGGTAAATTATCCTGAATGTTTAATGAATAAATTAATTAATAATGACCAGAGAAGGCACTCAGCTGCCACGTGGTGAATGGTGACTGATTTAACTTTTGCGAAAGATGAACGTAAGCAGCCCCCATGCCAGCACACTCCTTCCACTCCTTCCTGACTATGACAGTCTTCTGGCATGGTTGGTTGGCCAGTGAGTGGGGATGAGCAGAAAATTATTGATCTCAAACACAGAAATGAATTATAAACTGAACTGCTTGCCAGCCTTATGTACGGGTGCTGGAGGTGATCAGTTGGGGGCACTGTATTCAGGTGGGAAAGAGTTGGGATGACTATGCAGCCGGTGGAGGTCCTTGTGTTGTTCCTTCCAGGTGCACTCCCAGCATCCCCCAAAAGGTTCAAAGGTCTGAAATTTCCGGGACTCTAGTGATGGGGACAGCCTTTCGGTGCCCAGTTCACTCTCTGTAGAGACCAGAACATCCTTGACCCTTGACATCGGTCTAAGGACCCACGGCAGCTCCATTGTTCCCATAACAACTCCAGAATCACCCAGGTGGTGGTGGCGTGGTGTGGGCATGGGCGTGGGCGTGGGCGTGGCTAGCAGTCCTAAGCTAGTGCTGTGTTAAACCAGGCAAGTGGAGAAGAAGCTAAAGTCAGGGCTGCCAGATGGCTTAGTGGGTGAAGGCACTTGCCTCCAAACCTAACAACTTTAGATTGATCCCTGGGACTCACTGACTATTCCCTCAAGTCATCCTCTGACCTCCAGAAGTACATTACACACACATACACATAAATGTAAATTTTCTTTTCAGATTTTTTTTATTTGAATTAGAAACAAGATTGATTTACATGACAGTCCCAGGTCTCCTCTCCCTCCCGTCCTCCCCTACCAACCCCCCCAACTAAAACCCGACCTATCACATACCCTTTCTTCTAATCTATACCTGATCAACCTTTCTGCTCCCTCAAGACCTCTGCACCCTTCCTCTTCTTCCCTTCTCATTCTCGTAGCTCCCTCCCCCCTCTTCCTGTGCTCTCAATTTGCTCAGGGAATTTTGACCATTTCTTCTTCTCCAGGGGACCATGTATGTCTCTCTTAGGGTCCTCCTTGTTTACTAGTTTCTTTGGCAGTGTGGATTGTAGGCTGGTAATCCTTTGCTCTATGTCTAAAATCCATATATGAGTGAGTACATACCATGTTTGTCTTTTTGTGACTGGGTTACCTTGCTCAGGATGGTTTCTTCTAGTTCCATCCATTTTCCTGCGAATTTCAAGATTCCATTGTTTTTTCCCGCTGAGTAGTACTCCATTGTGTAAATGTACTACATTTTCTCTATCCATTCTTCAGTTGAGGGGCATCTAGGCTGCTTCCAGGTTCTGGCTATCACAAATAATGCTGCTATGAACATCGTTGAGCAGATGTCCTTGTTGTCTGAATGTGCTTCTTTTGGGTATATGCCTAAGAGTAGAATTGTGGGATCTTGTAGTAGACTGATTCCCATTTTCTTGAGGAGTCGCCATACTGATTTCCAAGGTGGCTGTACAAGTTGGCACTTGCACAGCAATGGAGGAGTGTCCCCTTTCTCCACATCCTCTCCAGCATAAACTGTCATTGGTGTTTTTGATTTTGGCAAATGTAAAAATTTTAAAGCAGAAGTTAGTGGCTGGAGAGACCGGCACAGCAGTTCAGGCAATGCTGCTATCGCAGAGGACCCGGTTCTGGGCTCTCACAAAGCTCACAACTGCCTGCAACTCTAGTTCCACCTGAGGCACTTGTATCCATTTGCACAAACCCACACTCATGCACTCACACATGCATATACCCATAATTAAAGATAAAGATAAAATCTTAAAAAAGTAAACAAAGGTATAAAAAGAGGCTAACAAACAGAAATGAATGGGCAGGAAAGCAGTGAGTGTAGTATGCTGGTTGGGCTGGGAAATGCAGAATTGGCCGTATTCCACTAGCCGAAACCAGGAAGGGCGTGCCGGGCGGAAGCAAGCCCGTGCATAGGGTTTTAATGGGCACAAGGCTGGCTCAACCACGAGGCAAACTCATAAACGGGAAGTTGATTTTTAAGTATTCTGTGCTCTTTGTAGCTCTCAAGGGATGGCCACCATCAGAAAAGGGGGGAAATGTGTCTCTAAACTGTACTAAGACTGACAACCAGGATCCAATGGCCAGTCTCTGAGCTTGCTTTCCGATGATTATCTCAACCTGAGGAGCCTGTATTCCAGTGCTTGGCTGTACTCAGAATGAGTCAATAACCAGCCAGGACTCTAGATGTCGGGTGGAGTGATGCCAATATCCACGGCCAGCCTGTGTCTACACCATGACACTGGTCTCCACGTTCATGACCTGGTAGCCCAAACTCCTTGTGCAAAGTCAGGTTTCATCTCCAACTTGCCTTTTTTTCTCATTAAGGAACAACACATGTCATGCAAAACTTTCTTTGACAAGCCCATAACTAGAATAATTAGACACATAGCGAACAATGAGGAGCAAAGCGATTCTAAGTATATTTTGAGCACAGCGTCCCCCACCACCCGTTCCCTGCAAATGTCACTTGTGGAACATTTGTCTGTTTGTCGTGAAGCATAAAACTTTTTTCTTCTGTTCTTTTTCGCAGTGGTTGGGAGCATTCTCCATCTCTGTACTCAACTGTGGTAAGTCACTCCCAAATTAAAGTGCTCAAAGCCTTTATTTTTAAAGCCCGAACGGCGCCCATCAAAGCTGTGCTCAGAGCATATCTTTTTAAGTTTCCACCGAGCACATTCATCTGCAAATGTCAGCTAGGCTCTCATTTAAATAATGTGACAGCCCTGAGGAGCTGCCAGATGAAGACGGCTCCCAATTGTTAAAAGTACATCAAAGACAGTCCAAAAAGTTTCCCCCCCACCAAAGAATTTATCATTAATTATTCACTGGTGGTACTTGAGACGTGGTCTCCCGTGAAGAAATTATTGCACCTGCTCTTTCCCTTCCTCTTCTCTAAGTGGGGTCTGTGAGGAACCCACACAAAGATGCCTGAGACTTCCACCCCAACTGTGTGTGTGTGTGGGGGGGGGACAGCTCTAAGTATATGGGGTTATTATATGCCAATCAAAACCTAAAATAAAGAACTTTTCTTAAAAAAAATCAATCTCAGGAATATGAGATCCTAAATGGACCCAGAAACACATTAAGTTGAACTTTAAGATGAAGATATTTTTTAAGTCTGGGTGTGGTGGCACACTCCTTTAGTTCCAGTACTCTGGAGGCAGAGACAGGCGGAACTCTGTGAGATTGAACTCTATGCTAGTGACAGTGAGACTGTGCCTAGAACCAGACCAGACCAAAGTAAAACAAAGCAAAACAAACAAAAGGACAACTCCCCACCTCACCATATCAAAGCAAACAATGAGAGAGTGAAGATTATTTTCTGAAGCTTGCATCTCACGTGCAGCACGTATGCTGAAATGGCCACACAACATCTTTGTTGCTTTTTCTTTTTGTTTTTGAGACAGGGTTTCTCTGTCTAACAGTCCTGGCTATCCTGGAACTTGCTTTGTAGACCAGGCTGGCTTTGAAGTTTCCAATTACTGATATATGTCCCCGAGAGTTGAAGGGAGGACCATAGGCCTGTGATCTGGGGGTGGGGCTCCCAGAACAGAAGCTGGGCTCCAGACAGCACCCTGGCTCTGTGGGTGCTGGACAGGACAAAGGATTCAGAATATGGCCTCTTGGCCCACAGCTCCTTGGGACCAAGCATGTTTTCCATAGAAAATGATAGGACAGATGTGACCTGAAGGAGAAGCAAAGCCCTACAGATCAGGTGTGGGTGACACCAAACAGGTGCCCAGTGCCCCAAGTCCTCCCTGCTGTTTGAAACACCTAAGTGAGAAGACAGACAGCCTGTCTGTGCTGCGGGCTGCAAGTTTCTCTCTTCTGTTGTTGATGATGTGTGGCTGCTCCTCAAAGCTTTGGAGAATGGGTACTTGGTTGGCATGCTTTCTCATCAGACTGGTCGTTTGCCAGACAAATTAGGAGTGTGTTTGTCTGTGTGAACAGTCTGCTTCAGCCTCCAGCTGTGAACACAGCAGTCCCTGGGTGCCTGTTTCTCTCTGTATCCAACTGGGAAGCATTTCTGATTTCTAAAGCACAAGCCCCAGCGTTTGCTCAGTCTTGGTGGCCAGATCTCCGGCCTGGGCAGTATGTCCCTCAACCTGGGCCGTGCAAAGTCCCGTCAGTAGAGGAGCTGACAAAGTGCATTCAACTTACTGAGTTTTAGATATTCTTCCCAGCATGGATCAGAAAAGACACTTTTTTTTCAGAGCAGCAGGTCCCAGGCAAGCAGGGAAGAGTGCCTGCTTAAGAGGGAGTTCTGGGAAGGGGTGCGCTCAGTTCCCAAGCAATTATCATCTCCAACAGAGCTAACTGCACACCAAAGGAGATCCATTTTCTCACTGTGGAATAAAAGCGTTGGATTTTTTTTTTTTAATGGTAGCTATGCAATTAGTTCTTCTTGCCCATGCTCTGCCTGACACTGTGGTGGCTTCTTGGGGCATGTGTTTGCTCCTGTTCTCAGTGACAACTGGTTCTTGTCTTTGATGTCAACTTTCGGAAACTGGACTCACTTTATATCTGTGAAGTCAAGGGAGACTTCCATCTCAAGTCAGAGGACCAGGAGAGCTGCCCGGGGCATTGCTGCAGGGTGGAGTCAAAAGGGGCCAAGGTCTGTAGTCTCAGCTACAGCCTCCTAAAAGACCCTACGAGGCTGTATCACACGGCTCTTGTGTAAGTCCTGACTATGTGCAGCTGGGAGCATTCCAAGCAATGTGAGGTTTATGCGGAGTCTGCAGGGGAAGCCACGTGGAAACCAAGGCTCAGAATAATTGGGAACGGGGAAATTTTAGGTAAAAATCTACTTCCCTTTGTGCGGGAACAGGCAAACAGAAGGCGAGAACAAGGCGAGGCTGAGCTAATTAGCACAGACTTGAACTTTTCGTTTTGTTCTTTTTCAGTCTTCTGGTTATCGAAGCTGTGTGCCTGATGACAGACAGGAAGGGTCTTGCAGTGGCCGGTGCACACCAAACGAAAGACATTCCCCTAGCTGGCTGTGGTGGCCCATACCTAGAGTCCTATTTATTACTTGGGAAACTGCAGCAGGAGAGCTGTAAAGTTGAGGCTAGCCTGGCCTGTAAAATGAAATTTTATGTCATAAAGGAGAAGGGGGAGACACAGAAAGACATATCTCTCTCAAGTCTCCAACAACAAGAAGAACAACATGTGGCCCACTGTCCTGTGCAGGTGAGAGAGAAGCTGGGCATTAGAAGTTGGAAGAGTATTCTGTGACAAAGGGACAATGACCTTGGAGTTTATAGTTGCTCTCAGTACTGCATGGTACTGTTAGGCAGAATGCTGCATGGGCAGGCTTCTGGGGGAACAAATGATGGGGGGGGGCTTGTCCTAGGTCTCAGGGTCCTGGTGCCAGTAGACTGTGTAGACCTACCTCATCTTCCCTGAGCTGCTTTAGCTGCAAGCAGAAAGGCCAGGATCAAGGGTTCAAGGCAAGGAGTGTGGTGATCTCAAAATGAAACCCTCTGTCTGCTTGTTTGTGCTTGAGTTGAAGAAGAGTCCCCTGAACCCAAGTGGCTGTATTAGCTGACAGCACCATACAGAGGCGGCACTGAGCTCTGGGGACAGGGTCAGGTTGTTCATTGGCTGGGGTGACATGTGATGGTGAGTTCCAGAGCATCACCATCTGACATTGTGGGATTCTGCCATCTACCCTGCCGTCCAGACTGATGGAGAAATCACAAGAAAATTTACAAGGCCTGATGTGGAGCACATCCCTATAATCTCTGCACTGAGGAGTCAGAGGCAGGAGGTCTGTGGGTTCCGGACAAGTTTGGGCTATAGAGCAACCCCTGTCTCTAAAAGAAGAGATCACTAAGAACTGGAGGTAGGCCGGGCGTTGGTGGTGCACACCTTTGATCCCAGCACTCGGGAGGCAGAGGCAGGCGGATCTCTGTGAGTTTGAGGTCAGCCTGGTCTCCAGAGCGAGTGCCAGGATAGGCTCCAAAGCTGCACAGAGAAACCCTGTCTCGAAAAACCAAAAAAAAAAAAAAAAAAAAAAAAAGAAAAAAAAAAAAAAGAAAGAAAAGAAAAGAAAAGAAAAAAGAACTGGAGGTAGGGGTCAGGTGGCCTGTGCTTCTCTGGCATGTGAGAAGCCATGGACGTAACCCCTCAGCACCACAGACTCAAACAAAACAAGGGTCTTGGGAATCCCCTTTTCCATGGGCCAGCAATGCCTGCAGTGGAAAAAGCTCATCCCTGAAGACTCCAACAGCTGGAGATTTGCACATCCCCTGGGTCCACCTTTGCTACAAAATTCACACCTTATTCCTGAGCCCTGAGTGAGGTGCTTAAATCTTAGATTCTTTTTTTTCTTTCTTTCATTTCTTTGTTCTAGAATACTTGCAAGCAGAGCTGGTGAGGCATGGACTAGGAGGACATTTGTATCCAGGCTGACTACCTGAGGTTTATCTCCCCCCACAGCGTGGAAAGACCAGACCCCTGAAAGCTGCCCTCTGACCTCCCCAGACTTAGGCACAGGCACATGTAATAAAAGAAGACAGACAGATGAGCCAGGGCACTCTTGGGGAAAGCTGTGGCACTACAGAGCCCTTTAAGATCAAGGTTTCTCAGCTGGAGACCACAGCCTCAGGGTGTCCCAGGCCATGTGGATGGAGGCACACAGAGAGACAGACATTAGAGTGTCTTCTGCACCCAACATAGGCTTTGGATCCTTCTCATCATTCTGCATTCAACTTTTTCCCCAACATCTACTAAAAAAGGGGTTGGCTGGACTACAAGGCCTTTTCTTTCTTTCCTTCCTTCCTTCCTTCCTTCCTTCCTTCCTTCCTTCCTTCCTTCCTTCCTTCTTTCTTTCTTTCTTTCTTTCTTTCTTTCTTTCTTTCTTTCTTTCTTTCTTTCTTTTTTGTTTTTTGTGACAGTGTTTCTCTGTTTGTCCTGGCTGTCCTGGAGCTCACTTTGTAGACCAGGCTGGCCTTAAACTCACAGAGATCCACCTGCCTCTGCCTCCCGAGTGCTGGCTTGGAGATGTGTTAGAGATTTTTTTCAGTTCGCCATTCATTCAATGCCCCCCCCCAGCCAGGCTTCGGAGAGAACATCTAAATATTTGTCCCTGACAAACGTAGTTGGGGTGGATGACCTGAATCGCCCTGGTGATGATTCCAGGCTGCAGTGTTTTCCTGCTGTCGGGAACTTCTACCGAAAGGCCAGCCAGGTGCCCCTCCAGTAACCATAAGCAGGAGAGATCTAAGGGGGGGGGATTGTGAAAATGCCTTTGGCTCTAATGTGTGCAATCCACACTGTTTCTTGCTTCCATCTAGAAAAACAACAACAACAAAACAAAGGAAACAAACAAACTAACCCTTAACTTTGCCAGTAGGGGTCCCTACGAGCTCAGGACCCCAGAGTGGCCTCTCTGTAGTTGCCTTACCTTGCTAGCCACGCAGGGAGGAACCCCTCCATCCATGGGAAAGGTGACCTGGGAGCTTGTGGTCTAAGAGTGACAGGTGCGGCTTGGGGAGACGGGGACAGGCTTGAACCCTGGAGATGAGTAGATTTCCTGGGTGTAAAACCCTTCACACACTAAGATCTGGAGTGGAGGCCTGAAGGTTACACTGAGGGAGTCAGGTTCTGTGAATGAAGGGAACGCTAAGTACATCTCTCTGCCTCTCCTCTGGAGGAGGCTTGATGGGATACGCCAGCCCTGAGGGCACCATCTCAAATCTACAGCCCCTGGTTCCTCTTGTTTCCAAACACAGAGGAGGCTCTGCTGTGGGGTAGATACTCTTTCATTGACCTTCAGGCAACCAAAGCTCAGTAAAGCACGTCCCAGTCACTCAGTTTCTGCATAGGGGAGTCCACTTGGTGCTTCTTTTCCTGATTTGTCTGGCATATAGCCACTGCCTATGGCCTCTATCTATCTATCTATCTATCTATCTATCTATCTATCTATCTATCTATCTCAACTGCTGTATTTTGGTGGGACCTGGCCAGGGCTAGATTGCCTTTTTTTGGAGGCAGGGTCTCGCGCCACTGCCACTCTGTCTGACCTTGAACTTATTATGTAGCCAAGGATGGCCTTGAATGCCCATCCTCTTGCATTCACCTCCCAAATTCTGGGATCACAGGCGTGTGCCACTGTATCTAGTTTATGGGGTGCTGGGGATTGAACTCAGGATTTTGTGCATTCTAGGTAAGCACTCTACCAACAGAGGTAGAGCCATGGCCTTCAGACTGCTTCTTGACTGTTCTATTCTGTGTGGGCTTTCTGCCACCCACTTCCAGAGTCCTGGAGACAGCCTATCTGGAGAAATGACTACACTGTTGCTCTGCCCAGCACTTTTCAGGCAACCACTTCCCTTCGACCTGCCCAGAAGGCCAGGGGCATCAGGAGGGCCAGACTATGCTTGGAGGGAGGCGCAGGGTACTTGGGTTTAAATGACTCCTTAAGTGTACGGGTCAGCCATATCTGTCTACCTCACAGCTGCTGGGGACATGTATAAACACATCTGGGAAGGCACTTGTGACCTCAGAGGTCATAGCTGCTGTCTGTGTCATCACTATTGATCCTAGTCTGGATGCAAATACAGGATGTGGGCTGTGGTCATGGAGACGGGCCAAGTGTATGTAGCCTTTTCTCCCACAGGACCACTGTATGGGTCAAACTCACTAACCTCCTGCCTCAGCTGCCTGGGTGTTAGATTACACCATTCCTAGCAGGGGCTCTCCTCTCCCTCTTTCTCTCTCTTTGGTTTCTCTGTGTAGCCCTGGTTGTCCTGGAATTCACTCTGTAGATCTCTTTGAACTCAAAGAGATCCCCCTGCCTCTGCCTTTTGAGCACTGGAATGAAACTCATGTGCCATCACAGCCTGTAAAGACACACACCTTTAATCTGGACTATGCCTTCCGCTGGAAGCCTATATAAGGACAATGGAAAAAGGGAGCTTTTGTGGTTTGCCTGCCTGCTCTGGTCTTGTCAGAACACCCATCCCTTCCCTGACCTTACAGACGACTTCTTCAGGGTCCCTGCATATACAGAAGACCAGCTGAGACATCCTGCCTCATGGACAGAAGACTACTGGATTCTTGGACTTTTCATTCACAGCTAGCCATTGTTGGACTAGCTGTGAGTCATTTCAAAGAATCCCATGTACACGTATAATACATATGTTGAGTTCTTTTACTCTAGAGAACCCTGACTAACACAACAGTATAATTTTGAATCTGTTTCTGGGTGTCTGGACCTCCTCTTTTCTCTCCAAAGCAGCTTTACATTGGGAAAGAACTGTGCACACTTGACAGAAAGCTGCCCCGACTTAAGGAAACATGGGCTTCAGTCTGGGAGTATGGGGTTCTCCACATGTTTGTGTGAGAAACCACATGAAAGAATCCCACCCCGAGGGAGTTCCCGGCCTTCACTTGTCCTGTTCAAGCACCGAGCATCCCCATGAGATGGGCTCAGGACTCTCTGGGAACCACAGCAGGGCAGCTGGTGATCAGCTCCTAGGGTTTCCTTGGAGGTTTATTCAAGATGAAGCAGTGGGAAGGTGAGCTGGTTCACAACCCTCCCTGGGGAAGGGGCAGGAGGGTTGCCCAGTGAGGTCTCTTATGGGCTGGAAATCAACAAAGAAAAGGAAGGAGGGGCCCCAGGGTGTCCTCAGCTAGGGTGAGGACGCTTTAGCCAGCTTTGCCTGAATGCCCTTAGAGGCCTGATTTCTGTTTGTATCTCAATTCTTCTGGAGGACCATAGACCTCCAGGTCATTTTGTAACCCAGTATCTATCTGCCTTGTGACATTTTGACTAGGCATGGCATGGGGCCACTGCACCCCTGCACAGTGCATGTGGGGGTACAGACTGATTGGAAGGTCATGGGGACCCCTGCTCTTCCATGATCATTGGACTAGCTATGTCCCTCCTAGAAGATTCATAGCAGATACCTTGGATGTGTGTAGGGTGCTTCAAAACTCCAGTTTTGGCTGGAGAGATGGCTCAGCAGTTAAGAGCACCGACTGCTCTTCCAGAGGTCCTGAGTTCAATTCCCAGCAACCACATGGTGGCTCACAACCATCGGTTATAAGATCTGGTGCCCTCTTCTGGTGTGCAGATATACATGGAAGCAGAATGTTGTATACATAATAAAACTCCAGTTCTGGTTTAATGTTGTATACATAATAAAACTCCAGTTCTGGTTTCTCGGTTGTTTTCAGTTCAACCTTCCAGGGACTCAAACCTAGCAGCAGAATAGGGCTTGGCCATGAAGATCCGAGGAAGCACACTGGAACAAACAGCTGGTTAGGCCATGCCTGGTGCAGAGAAAGGGCCTATCGGCTACTGAACCAGACACTTGGGCTGGATTTAGACACAACACAGTTTGCTTAGGGTGAGGCCACCCTCATGAGCAGTCTTGGTGACTACAATAGGAAGCACCTTCTTCTACACTGACATGAAAAGCCCCCTGGATGAGCCCCGGAGAGGTGGCAATTTGGGTGCAGGAGGCAACAGGTATCACATAGCCTTGCGGAGTGAGCCAAACCCCAAAGCACTCTGCCTGGATGGCCCTTAAATGTGCCTCCAATCTGACACAGGTCTTAGTAATCAGAGTCACAGAGTTGCCTGTGAGATCATCTCCCTGCCCATAGGGAAGTGGACCAACCCCTTGCAGTCTCCTCTGGGGCCAGCTGTGGGCAGCTGGGCCTGGCCATTGGCCTGTTTTCATTGACTTCTCGCTCACTTCTCTCTAAACTCCAGTGGGCAAGCTTGAGGCTCGTTCAATTGGAATGAAGGTCTGTGGGTTGCAGAGCGGATTCTTCACGACTGTGACAAAGGTCTTGCTGCTCAAGTGTGACCCAGCAGAACTGCCAAGCCCCTCCCTACCCCCACTTCTTTTCCCTAGACTCCCAGACTGGCAAGAAGTATCCAGGCAGCTGCAAGGGTGATTGTGGCTAACCCAGAACTTCCTGAAGAACACACCAAAGGTCTAGAGACGGCAATGGAACTTTACAAGGGCCCCGTGGTACTCTGCAGCTGACTGTGTGCATACCCTTCTGGCTCTGACCAGCCAGCTGGGACCCGCTAATTGATCTTTCTGCCTCAGTTTCCTAGTCTGTACCCAGAGTTGTCACCGTTGCACCTCAGGCAGCAGTAAAGAATGAGCTGACATGAGCTGTGAGTGCAGGGAGCAGTATGTTTGTATTAGCCAGTGTTGTGCCAGCCACTGTCCCCCTGTAACAAAGCTTGTAGCAGCCCATACCCTCTGGAGTGGCCAGAGAATTCACCCGACTCCTGGGGAGGTGGCATACTCCAGCTGACTCAGCTGCTACAGACGTTTGTCTAGAAGGCGAGTGTCTCAGAGCTAGAGTCTCTTCTCATGACCTTTGACCATGGGGGTGACACCTCACAGTGTTTTGACAACCAGCAGCCACTGGCACACAGAATGTGCTGCCAACAGCATATGAAGTCCAAGAGGTGCCCCGGCTAACCCTGTCCTTGACCCCTACCTACCGATCAAGAAAAGGGACTGTAGTTTGCATCAGCAAGAGGCAGGGTCAAAGTTTAGCCAATCAAATGTTGTGTAAAGAATCACTATGGCAGACAGAGGGGCCTGAGGCCTCCCTGAGGCCTCCCAACATTCATTAACAACATTGAGTTCAATCATTATCTTCTTGAGGTTTATTGTGTTAAGTCAGTTTCAAACCTTGCTGACTGTGGCTATGATCCAAAGGCCTGCCCCTTACGTCAGAGGCGAGCCTCCGGGTACAGCTGAGAGGCAGGGCTGTCCACCCTTCTGCATAGTATTTAAAGCCACCAAGGCTGGCTATCAGGCACAGTCGTCCTTCCCTCTGGGACACTCCCTGGGTCAACAGGGAAAATCCGGCAAGGCACCCTCCCATCTCTGACCCAGACCTTCCGAAAGGAAGAAAGGTAAGTAGAGTCATTTCGTTTCATTAGCCTTTCTTAAAACATCAGTGATAGGATGGCTCACTTTCTTTTCCTTGACAATCACGGATCCCTGGCCACGTGCAACCCATGCAAAGTCTACAGAAGGGGTGGAAGGAGCTCATGGGATTCGGTGTTCAGGAGCCTCTTTTTCTGTTTCAGGTGACCCCGGAATCCCCGCTCTCTCACACAGTTGCAAATATGCCTCCTCAACTGCATAACGGGCTGGACTTTTCTGCCAAGGTCATCCAGGGCAGCCTCGACAGCCTGTCCCAGGCAGTAAGGGAGTTCGTGGAAGCCAATGCCCAGCTGTGCCAGCCGGAGCATATCCACATCTGTGATGGCTCTGAGGAGGAGTATGGTCGCTTGCTGGACCACATGCAGGAGGAGGGTGTCATCCGCAAGCTGAAGAAGTATGACAACTGGTGAGTCCCTTCAGCCCACAGGGTCCCCAGTGCCACCTTCTTGGAGTCTGTAGCAAACACCTAAGAGACTTAATACAATAACCAGAGTTCAGACACCCTGTTACCATAGCCAGCCACCAGATTCTAGATAACCATGGAAGACAGTTCCTTTCCCCAGGGCCAGCTCATGGTCTAGCAAATGTCAACCCGATCAAGTCCCTGTTGGCTTGGCTTCCATATTTGAGGGTCTTGGCTAATGTCCTTGTGTCCTGCTAGACTTGGGAGAGCCTGACATGGGCAAGACGGGTACATCCCTAAGGATGCTTTGCTGAAATAATGCCTTTCCTTTTTTCTTTTTAGTTGGCTGGCTCTGACTGACCCCAGGGATGTGGCCAGGATTGAAAGCAAGACTGTCATCATCACCCAAGAGCAGAGAGACACAGTGCCCATCCCCAAAACCGGCCTCAGCCAGCTGGGCCGCTGGATGTCAGAAGGGGACTTTGAGAAAGCTTTCAACGCCAGGTTCCCGGGGTGTATGAAAGGTGAGGGGCCCTGAACCCCAAGCCTCACAGTGTTCTGTGTACATAGTTCATGTTCCTAATGGTGGTCCTGAGCTGCATAGGGCGGCCAGACATGAAAATGTACCTCCCAGTTCTGTTGGATAGATGGTGATACAGGAATATTAGAGTGTTCTCTGCTAGTCCTGGTGGCTCAGGCCTGCCATCCCAGACACTGAGAAACCGAGGCAGGAGAATTCAAACTTGTAGCCTGGGCAACTTACACTTTGTCTCAAAATAAACCTGAACAAGGGGCTGCTGGTGTGGTTCAGTGGCTTGCCTAGAATCTGCAAGGCCTTGGGCTCAATAAGTAATATCAAATAGATAAAATAGAAAATAATAAATAAATAAATTAATTAAATGCTCTCCATTCATGTAGATTTAAAGCAACTTTAGTGCAACCAAATGGGAGGGTGATGAAAACTTTAATTATGGCAAAACCAGAGTCATGATGTGGGAGACAGGGTTGTGGGTACCACCAGGAAATTGGTGTGAGGATGCCTTGTGAGCCTCTGTAACTTCTTACCCACTCCTACCCATCTGCCTCTGCAGGTCGTACCATGTATGTCATCCCATTCAGCATGGGGCCCCTGGGCTCGCCTCTGGCCAAAATTGGCATTGAGCTGACAGACTCACCCTATGTGGTGGCCAGTATGAGGATCATGACACGGATGGGGACATCAGTTTTAGAGGCCCTGGGCAATGGGGAGTTTATCAAGTGCCTCCACTCTGTGGGGTGCCCTCTTCCCTTAAAAAGTAAGTACATTCTTTCCAAATCGAAAGTAAGTGGAGGGCTGGTGGTGTGGCTCAGTGAGTAGAGTGCTTGCTTAGCATGCACGAGGCCTGAGCTCCATCCCACACACCAGGTAAACTGGACCTGGGCCAATCATCCCAGCATTCAGGAG
Source organism: Cricetulus griseus (assembly GCF_003668045.3). Lineage (NCBI taxonomy): Eukaryota > Metazoa > Chordata > Mammalia > Rodentia > Cricetidae > Cricetulus > Cricetulus griseus. The sequence goes on along the minus strand of NC_048599.1, from coordinate 6,176,153 downwards.
GTGGGGTCTGGAGGATCAGAAGTTCCAGGTCAGCCTGGAGACCTGGGCAGCCACGAGCACCACACACTCATGGAGAGCTTGCTTGTTTTCAGAGCCTTTGATCAACAATTGGGCCTGCAACCCCGAGCTGACACTGATCGCCCACCTTCCGGACCGCAGAGAGATCATCTCCTATGGAAGCGGATATGGAGGGAACTCGCTGCTTGGGAAGAAATGCTTTGCGCTGCGCATCGCCAGCCGGCTGGCCAAGGAGGAAGGGTGGTTGGCAGAGCACATGCTGGTGAGTGGTCTGGAGATCCTGGGCAGAAATTTGGAGGGTCTGGGGTGGCAAAGGAGATTCTCCAACCTCTGAGGACTTGAGGCCAGAGTCAGGGAATACCAAGTTGACGCTAAGTACCACAGTGTCACCTCTTGGGAAGGGGCTCAGACACACGGAAACAACAGCGACCTTGGGGATTTTATTCTTTTGCAACTCATCAGTCGGTCCTGATACCCAAGGACTAGATCTGAGGATCTACCTTTGGGGAGATCCTAGGGGGCATTCCTAGACCTCTGGGGCGGGAGGGACCACATTGCATTTCTTAACAACAGTGCTATCTCAAGCTTCCCCTCGCCTCTCCTCTCTTCCCATCCATCCCTCTTCCTTTTAATTCTCTGCCCCCTCTGCCACCTTCCCTTAGTTTGAAAGACAGGCCCATGATGTTGTTGAAAATACGTACCCCTTGTCTTTCTCTCTTACTATATGAACGATACAGAGTGATGGGTTTTCTTATGACAGTTTCATACATGCATGTCAAGGATTAGAAATTTTAATGCAGTCTTTATCCTTGTAGATCCTGGGCGTAACCAACCCTGAAGGCAAGAAGAAATATCTGGCAGCAGCTTTCCCTAGTGCCTGTGGGAAGACCAACTTGGCCATGATGAACCCCACACTCCCCGGGTGGAAAGTTGAGTGTGTGGGTGATGACATTGCCTGGATGAAGTTTGATGCCCAAGGTGAGTCTCCAGTTCTGCTTGGTGATAGTTATGATCCTTGGTGGTGACTGGTTTCAAATATTCCACATTCTCCTAAGTGGCTGGCACTGGGCATGGCGTGATTGAGTTCAGTCAGCAAGGCCTCAGCCGTGTTGTCTGCAGGCATTTTGTGAGGACCTTCTGGATACAGAGAGCCACGAGAAGCTGTTTGATTACACACATGCACCTGTTTGGGGTATTACAGAGCTGGCAGTATGACTCTATGGGTAAAGGCACTTGCCGCCAAGCCTGAAGGCCTGAGTTTGATTTCCAGGACCTAGATGGTGGTAGGAGAGAACTGACTCCTGCAAGCTATCCTCTGACCTTCATACATGTGCCCTGGAACACTCACACCCCATCCCATGCACACATATGCACATGCAAAATAAATAAGCAAATAAAAGAGAATGTACTTCAGGAGCTGTGAAGAAGGGGGAAAGCCTCAGGAGACCGAGTTGACCAGGCGCGTAGACCAAAATGGATGGTTGTGTAGATTAGGGAGGGAGGAAAAAAGAAGGGAAATTTAGCAGGTGGGATAGCCTGTCAAAGCATTAAGAGCTCTGCTATGCCTGGCTCCAATTCACACCTCCTTCTGCGATCTGCAACTTTCCAGGCAACTTACGGGCTATCAACCCAGAAAACGGTTTTTTCGGAGTCGCTCCTGGCACCTCAGTGAAGACAAATCCCAATGCCATTAAGACCATCCAGAAGAATACCATCTTCACCAATGTGGCTGAAACCAGTGATGGTGGTGTTTACTGGGAAGGGATCGATGAGCCACTGGCCCCAGGTGTGACCATCACCTCCTGGAAGAACAAGGAGTGGAGACCACAGGATGGTGAGTCCCCTCCAGGGGCCATGTGTTCTAGGTTGTGGGCACCACCTCTCTGGGCCCCACGCTAAGGGATTTCTCCCCCTTGCAGAGGAACCCTGTGCCCATCCCAACTCGAGATTCTGCACCCCAGCCAGCCAGTGCCCCATCATCGACCCTGCCTGGGAGTCTCCAGAAGGTGTGCCCATTGAGGGCATCATTTTTGGTGGTCGTAGACCTGCAGGTGAGACTTCTGTTCAGGCTGAGAACCTAGAGTACGGCCATACAAAGAAATCCAGGGAATCCAAAGATCTCCCTCTCCCTATATACAGATCAATTGGACAAATTTAAATGTAGGGCTAGCCTTCTGCAGATAAACTTGTCCAAGATTTCCCCAAAGCTATTAAATATTTTGTAAACAATGGGACAGACAGGCAGGCACACACACACACACACACACACACACACACACACACACACACACACACACACACCCCTGCACATGGCCTTTCTGGATCTGAGATCTGAGATATCACAGGCCCGTGTTCTGCTTCCCTGAGAAACCTCTCTGGTGTGACAAAGGCTTCGTGGCTTCCTGTTGATTGTCTCTGCAGACGGAACACTAACTCAACAGAAAATGCTGCTTCTCAGGCAGTTCACACCTATAATCCTAGCACTCGGGTGGCTGAGGCAGGAGACTGCTGCAAGTTCGGGGCTATCCTGAGCTACAGAGTGAAACTTCCTCATCCCAAAAAGGATACTGCTTGGCTGAACAGTGACATAGCACCGTCAGTCCTGTAAAGTTTGGATGTCTAAGTCTATAATGACCGTTTTCTCCCAGGTGTCCCCCTGGTCTATGAAGCCCTCAGCTGGCAGCATGGGGTATTTGTAGGAGCAGCCATGAGATCAGAGGCCACAGCTGCTGCAGAGCACAAGGGTGAGTCAAAGTCTGTGCCCCAAACTCCAGGAAAGGCGTTTCAAGCCCTCTTCTTGGTGTCTGCTGTGGAGGGAGGGGGAGAGTGAATCTGGCCCCATAGGGTCAGAGGTAAATGGTGGTCTCTGTTCAACAGGCAAGGTCATCATGCACGACCCCTTTGCTATGCGGCCCTTCTTTGGTTACAACTTCGGCAAATACCTCGCTCACTGGCTGAGCATGGCTCAGCGCCCAGCAGCCAAGTTGCCCAAGATCTTCCATGTCAACTGGTTCCGGAAGGACAAAGACGGCAAGTTCCTCTGGCCGGGCTTTGGAGAGAATTCTCGGGTGCTTGAGTGGATGTTCAACAGGATTGAAGGGGAAGACATCGCCAAGCTCACACCTATCGGCTACGTCCCTAAGGAAAACGCCCTGAACCTGAAAGGCCTGGGGAATGTCAACGTGGAGGAACTGTTAGGGATCTCCAAGCAGTTCTGGGAGGAGGAGGTGGAGGAGATCAGCAAGTACCTGGAAGACCAAGTCAATGCTGACCTCCCTTACGAAATTGAGAGGGAACTCCAAGCCCTGAAACAAAGAATCAGCCAGATGTAATCCTAAGTGGGCGGCTCTCGAGTCACCCCTTCCCAGCATGCACTGGGAGCCAGGCCAACGCCAGCCTGCCCCAGCTTTGAGATAGTGAACACAACGCTGAGTAGATCAGAGAGGCACCTTTTGTTAGTCAGCGGAGACCACAGAGACGGGCTAGGGACAAATGCGATTGGGTGGGGATCACAGCACGCGCGCCAAGGTTTGCTCTGACAATGATGCGGGTTTTGGTTCCACTTCAAGGTCACTCAGGAATCCAGGTTTTCACTTTAGCTGTAGGGTTAGCTAAAATGCACAGAAAACATACTTGAGCTGTATATATGTGTGTGTGCATGTGTGTGTGTGTGTGTGTGTGTGTGTGTGTGTGTGTGTGTGTGTGTGTGAGCCTGTCTGTCCCATTGTCTACAAAATATTTAATACCTTTGGGGAAATCTTGGGCAAGTTTATCTGCAGTTGTTAACTAGAGGGATGTGTTGCTTTGTTGCTAGTATGTCTGTTTAAGTTATTTTTATACACCGCCCTTCCTTACCTTTCTTTACATAATTGAAATAGGCATCCTGACCACTTCTTGGGGAAAAAAATTACAAAATAAACTTTTATAGAAAAAGTGGATTTCGTTGGCGTTGTTTTTTCTTTTTTACTTGAACTAGCAAAAGGAGAGCTCTCTGATTAAAAACCTGGAGGTTTAATCCTGCTCCTTGGAGGCCCTGGGGGGAGTCACAGCATCACAGCAATACCTTTGAAAGGAGGGAACTTGTCAGGGGCTGCACTTGGGTGGGGACCGGAAGGAGGCTGGGAGCAGCACAGAGAGCCGGAAAGCAGAGTGCCTGGCTTCCCATGTGCTAACTCATTGGTGCCACTAGTTGGTGCTCTTTGTCAGCTTTACAGGCAGGCCTGTGCGTTTGCACAGCTGGATCTACAGGGTTAAAAAGAATTTGAGCTTAGGGCCTCAGCCTCCTCCATAAGTGCACTGTGGACAGACACAGGCCTTTGCCTTCAGCCCTTTCGTGAGCAACACTTTTCTCAGTTGCCACAGGCCCAGAGGGTGGGGAGAAACAGAAGGAAGAGCACAAATCTCACTCTCCCGTGGGCAGCCTGGGAAGGCAGATTGCAGGGGTTGGCCCAGGTCAGCCTGAGCCCTTCCTGGATTGCTGCTCCTTTCCTTTATTGGCTGTTCCAGAAGAGTCTAAACAAGCCATAAACTTTATATCGTGTATTATATGGTGCGCTCACCCTGCAGTTATACGAACTTGTTCCCTCCGAGTGTGTTTTCCTTTCAGGGAGTAGCCAGATCACTTCAGCCTTCTCTGCCACACCTAGCTGCTGGCTCGTTCCCACACTCCCTTCCCAACACACCTCCACAGACCCACAATTCCCCAGGACTCCATTAGGAGGATGGTTTTCAGGTGGGGAGACGGAGGCCAGGAGCATCTACCAGGGCTGGGACTCAGCAGTCTTCCCGTCCCCTTTAAGCGAAGCAGGGTTGCATCCCTGAAACAGGGCCATGGGTCCCTTGATCTGTGTCCCTGACAGGAATACTGGGCCACACGAGGTGGGGCTCCGTTCTATGCGGCTGCATAGAACGCATAGTATGCAGTAATGGCTCCATCCAGGTGGGTTTGCTTGTGGGGTCCAGCCGGCCTCTGGTTCCTTCTTAGACGTGTGTCAGCAGGCTCCTCCTGTGCCCCATCTGCATTCCCTGGACAGCACTAGCCCTGTAAGGTACGGAGATGAAATGGGACAGCACAGCTCAGTGTAGGCCTTGGGGTCTGTGAGAGAGTATGTGTGGATGGAGTTTTCTGTCCCACCTGGTCCCGCAGCCCATTAGTCCCAAATAAGCACACATCAGACATTTGTCTGATGGCTCAGGCTTCTTACTGGGTAGCTCTCTCTTAATTATTAACCCATTTTTATTAAAGTATGTATGGCCATGAGGCTGTGGCTTACCCGAAATTCCTCATGTTATTCCTTTGGCAGCATGGTGTCTCCCTGGTGGCTTCTCTCTGTCTTTCTCTCCCCAGAATTTTTCTCATCTGGTAGCCCCACCTATACTTCCTGCCTGGCTACTGGCCAATCAGTAGAAACATATAAACATAAGAACATCCTGCATCAAATATGGATGCAAGCTGACAAATCGAGGCTCTACTTCTTTTCTCAGTGTGCCCTTAGGTGATTGCACAGAGCTCCAAGCCTCGACTTCCCCTGCTGTAAAATGGGTAGATTTGCATTTTCTTAAGGATGTTTGAAGAAATCCGCAGAGCTGATTCAAGGGTGTGACACAGAAAGGGACCCACGAGGACAGTAGTCTCTGCGTTACTCCAGATCCTCCATGTGGCCAGATGGGAGCCATGTCACGGTGGGACCTTGCCTTTCCCCTCCCTCTTCAACTCTGATGAGCAACTGTGGCTCAGGAGTGTCACTTGGTCTTCTGAGGGGCCTCCAACCCCATCCATCCTCCTTCTCATAGACGTCATGGTTTGGGGTAGGGGAAGACACTCAGGACCACGAACAACTTTCTCTCAGTGTCCCAACTTCACCAGACAAAGGGACCCAAGCCTGAGTCCAGCAAGCCTGCCTTTCCGGGGTGCATCCTTCAGCTGGCTTTGTTTGTAGCTCCGTCTGTAGCTCCAGCATGCAGGAGGCCCTGGGCTGCACCCATGGTACCACAGAAAGGAAGAGAGGAGGAAGAAAAGGAAGAGAGGGGGAATAAAAGTAAAGATTGTTTCCTAAGAAAAACTTCACATCTACCCTAAGACAGCATCCAGGTGCTGAAGGCCAAGTTGCCATCCATCGTGGTCGAGGCCTGGGGACCATCTGGAAAAGCCCAGTCACAGGAATTAACAAAAAAATTTGTAGTTCTTCCAGAATAGAGCACTGGGTAGCCATTAGAATGAAAGAAGGGGCCGTCTACCCAGACAGTGTCTGTTCCCAGACCTCCCTCAAGGGAGAGGCCTGGCCTCTGCTCTAGACTCATGGCTTCGGCTCCCACCGTTTCTAGCAACAGATCTGTGCACGGTTCCCCTTGCTCCCAACCCCACAGCTTGCTATTCCACAAAAGCCCCCCAGAACTTTGCTGCAAGCCAGTACCTAGATCAGAGCAGGAGGCCCCCCTCAACTGCTAAAGCACGGTGTGTGACCCCCTTGAGAGATGTAAAGTGCCTTTTGCAGGGGCAAATGGTGGCTTGAGATGAGGGACCTGTTGGTTGGGGTCAGTTGGAACCAGTCGCCTTCTTGCCTACTCTGAAGTTTTCCTGCCTGGCTCTTACAGGAAGCTTGGCAGATTGAGCCCCCCCCCCCCAGGAGAGGCTCAGAACTCAAGCTAAACCCATTTCAGTAGGCCTGTTCCCCGGACAGGAGGGCAGCTGGGCACCATCAGTGAGGGGTTGATTATTACAGAACTGTGTCCCTGAGTCATGTTCTGTTAGCCATCTGGGTCCCTTCGGCATCAGGACAAAAGCTCAGAGGTCTCTGAAATGCGTAGAGTGGGGACTTGGGGGCCGCCACAGCAGATCAGCGGACGTCATTGAGTCCACAGCAGCCTCAGAGTGGTGCCAAAAACACATTTACGTGGCTGACATTCTCCCCAAGAGTCCTGCCCACGCAGCCCAGGTCCTGTGGCCCAGCTAGGCTGTGAGCCCCTTGGTAATGGGATATGCAAATGAGCCAGTGTTTGCCAACCTGAGTGGCAGGCTTACTCTCCAGGCGAAGCAATTTACAGAGAAATACGCTGTAAATATTTGTTCAGCCCAGGAAAATGACTTTAATTGCATAATTAAACTTGTAGGCTCTACTTCTAGATGAAAACATGAGAGAGGCAGGCAGCCTGCAGCTGCCCACCCCTCGAACTTTTGACAGTGGGGACTGGTCACTCATTCTGCACTTTGTTCATGTCCTTCTTCCCACAGTGCAAGCCTGGGGAGCAAAGGGGGCGCATGAAGGGAACAGAACAGACCCCAAATCAGAGCAGCTCTGCCAAGGGGTCTTGGGCAGGCCCTAGCGCCGATGCCCAAACATCGCCAGCAAGTTCCACCATCTATGGGCGATGGTGGCTTGAGCCAAAGGTCAGTTCTCTCAGCTGGAAAAGCACCTATAGAAGCCGGGGTGGTAGCATAGGGCTGTCATCCTGCTGCTCGGGAGGCTGAGGCAGGATCACAAGTTCAAGGTCAGCCTCGTCAACTTGGTGAGACCTTGTCTCAAAGTCAAAATGAAAAGCACTCAGTGGTAGAGGGTTTGCCCAACATGAGTCAGGTGTTGGGTTCAATTCCCAATGATGCAAAACAAAACAAAACCAACAAAAAGCAAACAAACCCAGAACCACTGGGAGAGGAAGAAGGCAGCGTCTCACCTATGCAACAAACCCAGCATCCCTTTAGAAAACAACACATTTTCCTTTCCTTTCTCTCCTCCTCCTCTTCCTCCTCCTCTTCCTTCTCTCCTTTCTTAGACAAGGTTGGTGTGGTCCAGTCCAGCCTTTAAACTTTCTGTGCAGCAGAGGCTGATCTTGAACTCCTGACCCTCCTGCCTCTATGCCGCAGCACTGGGATCACAGGTACGCACCAGCACACCCAGTGTGTGTGGTCCTGAGGATTGAGCCATGGCTTCATGTGTGCTAGGCAAGCACTCTGCCAACTGAGCTCTAGTGCCAGTACAACAACACATTCTTTATTATAACTGGAAAAGCCAGTCAGCAAAGACACATGTCGGGTGAGTCCATTCCCCTGAGAACCAGAGCCGGCTGGTCTGAGAGACAGAAACAGGGGTCCAGGGAGCAGGAGGCTGAGGAGTGCTCACAGGGTACAAAGTTCCTTTGGGAAACGTTCCAAGGCAGATTGTTGGGGAAGTTTGTACAGCCCTCTGAATATATTAAAAATCCATTAAATTCGTGAATCTTAATGGGTGGCTTTTATGGTATCTGAATTATTGCTTCATAAAGTTTGTTTAAAAAAAAAGAAAAATACAACACAAACAAACATTCACTTAACTCATCTCAGGAAACAGCTGCCTTCTGAAGAGAGAGCTAGAGGCGGGTGTTTGTCACCTGCTAAACGGTATTCATGCCTCACAGGGATTCTTTCTAGAAGAAATGACAAAGTTTCAAAGGCAACAGCCACAGGCTTACCCTGGGTTCAAGGCCATTTAATTTCAGGTCTGTGAGCCTCCTTGGAATTCATCTCATTGATGACTGGATAAGCTGGGTATGGTGGTACATATCCCAGCACTTGGAGGCAGAGGCAGATGGATCTCTGTGAGTTTGAGGCCCGCCTGGTCTACAGAGTGAGTTCCAGGATAGCCAGTGCTACACGGAGAAGCCCTGTCGAAAAAAGGAAGGAAGGAATAAAGAGAGAAGGGAGTAAAGAAAGAAGGAAGGAAGGAGGGGAAGAGGAAAGGAAAGGAAGGAAGAAAGAAAAAAGAAAAGAGAAAAAAGAAAAAAGAAAGAAAGAAAAATTAAGGCCAAAGAAAGCAGGCCCAGCAAAAAGTCCCTTGGCCACCAGGTGGCAGAGCTGAGACAACCAGGCTCCTCAAGTTCCAGGAACCTGTGCAGATCTTGACCATGGCCCTGACCCCAGATTACCCTACTCAGCAGAGGGAAGAGACCCTAGTTCGGAGACCAGGACCCGCACCAGTCCTGCCAGCATAAGGTGCTTGCACTTAGGATTGGTGCTGAAGAGTAGGCTCAGAGTCATGGGTACACCCTAGGGGCCCGTCACCTTTTGTCCTGGGCAGAAGCCTTCAGCCTGCCCTTTCCAGGGCCTTGAAGAACCACTTAGGTCTGACAATAAGACATCAAGCTGGCTTTGGGAGGACCCCTTAGGGAGGTAGAGAGAAGCCTGTTTGGTGGCCCAGAGGCCAGTGAGAGCAGCATTGGGGTCTTATCATCCAAAGACATTAATAATAGAAAGACCTTGGCCACCATGTCAGATGTCATTCCCCAGAGTACAGAGACAACTTTGCAGGGCTTGGGCAAAGGTAGGCCCCTGCACCCAGTCTTGCTTGTTGGCAAGTTCCCTGCTCAGGCTGAAGCTCTGGGTCCAGGTAAATGGACCTGGGAGCCTGAGATGCCCAGGACTGACCTCAGACTGGTTTGGTCCAGCTGGAGTTTCTTGGGCTAAGCCCATTCCCTGGAGTTGGCATGTACCCCTGCCCCGTGTCCCATTGTTAATAGAACACTCTCCTCTTAAGGGTGAACTCAGGTCTAGCCACACGGTGGGCAGAGGCCAGGGCTGTAGGTCTCAAGTATTGGAGAGGGTTGGAGAAGAGGGACCCAGGAGCTTGGTGACTCATATGGCAGTTGCTCCACCGTTATGTAAAGCAGAGCTCAGCGCCATTAGCTGATAGGAGATGAAATTTACATTTTGAATTAACTGGGATCATCAACATGATTCTTCCTGACCCTGGGAAATTAAACATCCAGTCTGAGGGAGCTGTGGGCAGGAGAGACAGGGCTCAGCCAAGCATGCCAGATTGGCTTTCTTCTTATTGTTTTATTTTTTTTTTTCAACAGGCTGCAGGCAAAAGGGAAGAGAGGACAATGCTGCAAAGTCAGATGTGGAGAGAGATGAGAAGGCAAGATAGTCATTGTCTTTTTCCCCCTTGGGCAGAAGCACAATAAATCTACATGGCTGAATTAAATTCTGATCTGTCCGATTTCCTCTGTCACACCCTCCCTTAATAATGGTTATTTATTGAGCACTTATTGTATGCCAAGCACTTAGCTAAGCACTTTATAGATAAAGCAGAAGTGAGTTTGTCTTCCTGATGCTCCCTCCTTCCTGCGGGGGGGGGGGGAGTGAGATGGGAAAAGTAGAGAGAGTTTTATGAACCTCAGAGTTATGTTGGGGAGTTTGGCTCATCTTTAGGGTGCAGCACTCAAGATCTTACAGCCCTAAACATTCTTCAACAAGGCTGCAATATGAAGACTGACTGTCTTGGGGCCTGTGGGCAAGCCCTCACTTAGGTATACCATGCACCCAATCTCCTGGCAAACTCTGCTAGCATCCCCACAGCTGTTCTGAGTCTCTTGGGAACTTGCCAGCTGGGACTGGAGGTGAGGAGCTGAATTCTCCTCTGGTCTCAGCGGAGGTCTGTATCCCCTCCTGGTGAGGAGTTTCCTTCTTGAAAAGGGCCAAGGCCCAGTGTCCTTCTAACTCCGTAGAACAGAAATGCTGAGTCACTCCTTCTCCCATCAGCTCCAGAATGCAGGACCTCTTCTACTGGGGTGTTGTGCCTTCTCTCAGGACCTTGCTTGTGATCCAAGACATCCCTCATGCCTTCTCTACCATCTGGGTTGCATGTGGGTAGACCTTTTGGTTTCAAGTGTGGTTCCAGCAGAAGAAGCGTGTCTCCTGGACCCTCCAGTGTACTGGGGATGGTCAGGGCACAGCACGGAGAACAGTGTGGGTGACAGCAGGCCCACCATCTCTCAGAGCTGATGGGGTGGGATGTGGGGATGTGCGCTGAGAAGTGAGATGCCTGTGATGTCCCCAGTCAGCCGTGGTTCTCCGCCATGGCAGGTGGCCAGGATCAATCCATCACTTTCCAATGAATAGTTAAGTGAATGTCCTCTGGCTGCCTGGCTCTCAGAGTCAGCCCAAGTGCTTAGATGAGTTGATAGGGATTGGCTTTCCTAATGAATGGGTCCCATGGGAAGACCCTGTCCTTCTCGAGGGGTCATTGACAAACTTCTTCAAGTCCCGAAACTTACAGGGTGACTGTTTCTTGAGGATAAAATTCACAGGCTCGCTCTTTTGTTGCAGTCATAGTTGTCTGATGGTCACCTCTGGACCACCCTCCAGAGCCTGCAATTCAGCCTGTGTAGCTCAGAGGAGATGTCTCTGGGATGTGCCTTGCCCATTTATTCATCAGTTCGTCCATTTATCCACCCGTCTGTCAGTTCACTCACAGCCCAGCCACCTATCCACCAGCTCACCCACCCATTTGCCCATCCATCCATCCATCCATCCATCCATCCATCCATCCATCCATCCATCCGCTGCCATTTACTCATCTACCCATCCATCATTCTAGCTCACTATACACTCAGCTACTCATCCGCCCGCACATCTGTCCACCCATCAGCCTCCCCACCTGCTCATCTGTCCATCTGCCCATGGGTATAGCCACCCACCCACACAGTCATCTCCTCACCTGCCCATGTACCTACCGACTCCCTCATCCGCCTACCCACCCATCAACCGCCTACTTAGACAGCCAACCTTCCTTTCGCTTTCTTCCTCCTTCCAGCAAGCCTTTCCCTCAGTCACCTATGTCAATGTCCTCCAACCATCTATACTTCTAGATGTCCCATGTCATCTGTCTTCACCCTATCTTGCCTTCAGTTTCCATGCAGCCACTACTGTTGTAACCCTGTGCCTTTCCTCAATCCACCTTCTGCCTCATCACTGAGACAGGAACTTGGTGCCTGTCCCCTCTGCTTCTCCATCCATTCTCCATTGCACCCCAATTCATGAGGGGTCCTTCCTTGGCTGCTCTTTTCAAGATGGGGACATGAGACCAGCAAGGCCTGTGCATTTAGGCCCAGACACATGGCTCATGATCCCAGCTCTAACCTCCAGGGAATCTGGGTGGCCGGAAGTCAGAAGCCAGCTGCTGGTGGCTTGGTGGTCAAGCCAAATCCCCCTGGTCAGTTCATAATAGCCCTTCTGGAACAGAGATAGAGGGAAATATATACTTCCCAGCATGGGCCTCTGCCAGGAAGAGAGGGCCTTGATGGTTTCACACATACATGCAGGCCTGCTGTTAGGCAGAACCTTCCAGCAGCCAGTTAATTTCCAGGGAGGAAATTAGATGAGAAGTGGCTTTGAAAATACAGAGAATCTTGTGTTTAAAAACTTGGTTGCCAGGGAAACTCATTCTCCAGCTCTTGCTTTGCCACCGAGCAATAAATTAAACCCTAACTGAAGGGTAATTAAGGAGATTGGTAGAGCTGTGGGAAGGTTGGGGCCAGGCAGCTGCAAGTGGGGACTGAGTCTTTAGGTGTCCTCTCATCCTGGAAACAAGGCTCCTTACTGCAGGGGCTCGAGGGTCCCTCCAAGGGGAGGCAAGCTAGCAAGCAGCTGGGCTGCATGTTTAGTGAAAGGCCAGGTACTGCTAGAGGGAATGTGAAATGTCACACTGTTACCCTGAGAGCTGGTGAGTTCCAGGAGGCTCAGCCAGAAAGCCTAGGAGTCAGTAATGATCAGATGGTGAGAGCTGTGGCTTGGACCCCTGAGGCCTGGCTAATGTTTGCAGCATCAGGCAGCAGCTAAAGCCTCTATGATCTACTACTCTTGGGAACAAGGCAATTTAGCATGGGAATAGTAGTCCCAGCCAGCTAGCGGTCTACCGGTCTCTTCATCCATCTTCCTGTTGATCTATCTAATTGACCACCAGGACATCCATCTACCCACAATCTATCTGCCCACTAAGCCAGCCATCTTCACACTTCCTCGTTCACTCACCCATCTGTCAGGCTGTCTGCATGGTCAGGCATCTGCCACCACCCTACCCACACATGCACAACTAGGACTGACACGAGAATGGATGAATGGGTAGGTGGATGGATGACTAGACAGTGGATAAATGTACAGAAGGGTGGATAGACGACTGGGTGGAGGAACAGATGGACAGATGGATGAACAGATGGATGGACAGACAGATGAATGGGTAGATTGATGAATGGGTGGATAGGTGGATGGGTAGATAGATGGACAGGTGGGTAGATATTTGGCTGTCTAGTGTGATAGATAGATGGGTGGATGGATGAATGGATGGATGGTAATGGATGGATGGACAAACAGACAGACAGATAGATAGATTGATGGATGGGTGGATGGGTGGATGGACATGTGGATAGATATTTGGCTGCCTTGTGTGATGGTTGGATGAATAGATGGATGGTAGATGGATAAATGGACAGACAGACGGATAGATGGATGGGTGGGTGGGTGGCTGGATGAATAGGTGGATGGTAGATGGATAAATGGACAGACAGACGGATAGATGGATGGGTGGGTGGGTGGCTGGATGAATAGGTGGATGGTAGATGGATATGTAGAGGGTGAGTGCACATCTCTACCTCTGTGTGACTATCTAGTGACACCCCTGAGCATCCATAAAGCTATTGACTTGCTTTGATTTTGTAGAGGTCCCTATTTGCTCTAGACTTTCCATTCACTTTCTCCCCTCAACAGTGTCACTTGGGGGTTATTTCTCTTTTTTCAAAAGATGAGGCTGCAAAGTAGTTCTCAGAGCTAGCCAGGAAGAGTTGGGCTATCTGTCACTCATCTTCAGTGAAGGAGTAACTGCCCAGGAAGGGAGGCAGTAGGTTCATGGCTCTCTACCTGTCTGTGCTCTGGCTTGTAAGAGGAACTCGAAGGTGATATGGAAAGTCATTATCCCAGACTTCCCTGGTGTTGACTTGCTGCCCCAGTGCCCAGCCCTGCCTGCACACGGTTGCCCCTCCTTTCCGTGGGATAAACACCACTAGTGCCAGCGTGGTCAGCAGTGGTGAAAGTCCAGGTCAGGAACCTCCTACTGCTTCCACAAGTTAGGACTTCGTCCCTTGTGACATTTGGCCTACTTCTCCTGCCCCTTTTCAGGAAATTCTCACTGGATTTCATCATCCTGAACCTCTCTATCCAAGGTCCTCTGCTCTCATGAGCAAGCTGTGGCTTGGAGACGACACTTGGATTTCTCTAGAATCACATAGACTGAGGAAGTGGCGAGTGGGGGGGGGGGCAAGAGCTGATGATCCAGTACCCTGGCCAACTCTGGGTTCTTCTTCAGAGCCAGTCTAAACCAGTGTCCCAGTGGGACAGGGCTTGGGGATTTTGTTTTGTACTGGAGGAAACTGAGGCACACGGTGGTGAGGTTGGGTCTTATGGCATGAGGGTTTGGAGGCTATTCTAATATGTCTTCTGACCCCTCCTCACATTGGGGACCAATGCTCTGGACCTTTTGTGGCCCCAAGGGACAAGTGGGTAATGCTAAGTGAAGCTAGGGGCTGTCTCCCTATTCCTCTCTCTGATTCCTAGCTCAGCACCCAGAACCCTGAAATGTGTGGTAGCTCAGCACTGAGCGTTCTTGAGACAGATTGCTCCCTGGAGGTCTCAGGATCCCGGTGTCCTGCTGACAGCTCTGGGACCTGTCACCTCCATCTAGCTGCAGCCCTCTCCCTTCCAGGCCTAGCCAGTGTTGGTAACTGGGCCCATCCTATTTCACCTCTATGTTAGGTGCAGGGGACTCTGGGTCCAGGTGACTGGTATTTGACTGAGAGGCTTCTTTTGGGGTTCCTGTCCAAGGGGTGGACCCCAAAAATGTTCTGGAGTGGGCTTCTCAAGCCTGGAACCAAAGCCCAGATTACCTGCCATGTCCTGGGCAAAACCAACAATACCTCCAGCCCATGGAGGGCTCCCCAGGGCCAGGCTCTCATGGAGCCCCTTCCCACAGACTCTGGGGCATTCGCTGTTTGCATTATGCTCTCCCTGCAGTCACTCCTTTCATGCTGATAGCAAGGAGAACTGCAGTAATTGTAGTCTGGCACACAGCCAGAATCTACCTTGATAAGCAGAGGAAACTGGGCTGTGCATGCCCCCCCTCCCCCCCCGCAGTCAGATGGGGAAACCGAGGCTCAGAGTTTGAGCAAGGTGGGCCTTGGGGCTCCTGACTTGCTTTCACTTTAAACAAACAGCCAGAAAGAGTCATCCAAGGTCTTCAGAGCCGCCGCTGCAGCAAGACAGCACAGTGTTTTGACTTCTGGTCAGGTCCTCCTCCGACACGACGCGCCACGGGGAGGGCTGAGGGCCGGAGGGGCCTCTTTAATTCATGAGCTGCTGGCAGAGGCCCCGTCTCGGGGAAGATTGATGGCCGGCTGGAGGGAGAGGTGGGTGGACTCATAAAACTGTCGGCTGAGACCATAAATCAGATGAATATTCAAGATGCGGCTTCGCCTCCAAGCAATTCCCCAGCTCCGCTGAGACAAGATGGATCGCTGCAGGAAGGTGGCGGCGGCGGTGGCCTCAGAAGCCCTTACTCCTCCCTCCCCAGAGCGAGGCATTCTGGACTCCAGAACTTCTGCTTCTGCCTAGAAACTTGAGTATCTGCAGGAGCCGGGTGGGAGTGGGGGCAACTGCAGACCCCAGACCAAGGGAGCCCCCCTTCCCCCCAAGATACCGGTGACCTCACAACACATGTCTGTGTAGACAACAAACCACAAACCACAAACCACAAAGGACTGGATAGGGCGAGTGGTGAGTGTGGATGACGGTGAGCAGCCCCCTACCAGATCCAGACTTAGAGCGTTCTATCATATACTCAGAAAATGTTCCTCACCTCCAAGCCAATAGTGCTGGGTTTTCTTTTTTGCACAGTGGGCTCTCATGGGGCTGGGACCTCAGGGCAAGCTGTAGCCCCCACCCTCCATGTCACTCAGCCCCCTCCATGTGGACACCCTGATGGCTCCTCTCCTCCTCATGGCTCCCTGGCCATGTCTCTTGTGTGGAGAAAGACTAAAAGGAGCTTGAGCTAGTCTTTCTAGAATGTTCTCTTGAGTGAGTGAGTCTAAACGAGAAGACAGGATGCAGGCTATGAGGAACTTCTAGACAGACGCCCTCCCAACTCCTACCTGCAGTCAGTGGGAGCCAAGAGGCCTCTGCTCATGTTTTTACCAACTGCACTTGCCGGTGTTGTAATGGCCTGTGACCAGGTGGTATCTAGAGAGAGAAGTTGTACTCTGCAGAACTCTCACGGGCTGCAGGTGGCCCTGGGGCTGTGGAGGTTGAGACTTAAACAGTCTAGAGAGTCTCCTGAGTCTGTCACTACATAGGTTGCAACCCCCTCTCCCACCTCTGCCAAAGGACTGTTCAGACAGCACTGGCTGACTCTCTGTTGTTATCGTTGGCCACCATGCCAACTGTGAGCCCTTTTCTGGTGATGTTCCAGAAGCCATGTTCCACCCCAGGGCCTTTGCACTGACTGTCCCCGTTTCTTGGACTCCATCTGAACATAGATGCATGTCCTCTGACTTGGGCAGCAGCCAGCCTATGTGATCAGGTGCTGGGAGCATTGTCATGGTGACCCCATTGACTCTCAACCAAGAAACAGACTCAACTAGAGTGTGCAACTTGCTCAAGGGCACAGCTGGGGACAGAGAAGAGGCCTGCCTCAGCTGGAGTCTGTGGACCAGGCCTCTGCCCAGTGAGGAAGCTTCTGGCCTCAGGGGAGGTTGTGAGAGGCAAGGCCTACATCTGGGGAGTCGCATTTTTCCAGTTGGGCAAAAGGAGAGTGCTGTCATCCCCTGAGGCACCTCTTTCCTAATGCTGGGTTCCTTTCTCCCATGGCACAAACCAGGAGAGCCCCCAGGACACACCAGCACAAGGTGAGCACAGCCCCAGTGAGGAAAGAACCAAGCCAGCATCCCCATGGCAACTGCACTGTCAACCAAGGGCAGAGCCCCCTCCCCAGGTGGCTGTCTTCTCACCCCCAAGCCAATATCCCCTTCGTTAAGGGCAGGGCTCTTTCCCGGGGTGTCTCTTGTGGGTCCTGCCTGCAGTTCTGATGTCTCTTAGCAAACCCTGAAGCCATAAGGACCCCAAATACCCCATCTAAAGCTGCTTTCCCTTGATTCCCCCCCCCCCCCACAGAGGCAAAAGTTTCTTGTTCTAAACTTCGGAAGAGCCTTAGCAACCCAGGCACGTCCTGGGCAGACAAGTGCGTCATGGAAAACTTGGAGCTTGCTGATTGGCTGGTCCCTGCTGCAGCGATGCGAGTCCCTGAACACTCAGGAAAACAACATAATGTATTCCTGTCTGCAGCTCGGAGCAGGAGCTCATTTCGTGTCTTGTGTTTCCATTTCCCGAGGATTAATAAGTGTGGAGGGGACGCGGGCTTCGTGCCGAATATTTATTTAGTCAATATACACATCAATTTAGCAAATTAGAGATTGCAAGCCATTTCTGAGCACTGCTGTAAAAATAATAGCTGTGCTTTAACTGGTAATGGGTTTGGGGGAGGATGGCCGCTACGTGCTTGGCACTGAAGAAGGACACACAAGTTTAGTTTGCCGAAGTTCACAAAAAGCCTGAGTCACTGTGGTTGTTTGTGAAGCAGGAGATAGCTAGATGCAGGAGCCATTGCCAATGAAGAAGCACAGGGTCTCTGAGGGGACCAGGAGGGTCCTGAGACACAGTGGGAGGGGACAAAGAGGGTCCCCAGCCACAGTGGGTGGGGAGAGGAGGGTCCCCGGTTACAGTGGGCGGGGAGAGGAGGGTCCCCAGCCACAGTGGGCGGGGAGAGGAGGGTCCCCAGCCACAGTGGGCGGGGAGAGGAGGGTCCCCAGCCACAGTGGGCGGGGAGAGGAGGGTCCCCAGTCACAGTGGGAGGGGAGAGGAGGGTCCCCGGTTACAGTGGGCAGGGAGAGGAGGGTCCCCGGTTACAGTGGGAGGGGAGAGGAGGGTCCCTGGTTACAGTGGGAGGGGAGAGGAGGGTCCCCAGTCACAGTGGGAGGTGAGAGGAGGGTCCCCGGTTACAGTGGGAGGGGAGAGGAGGGTCCCCGGTTACAGTGGGAGGGGAGAGGAGGGTCCCCGGTTACAGTGGGAGGGGAGAGGAGGGTCCCCGGCTACAGTGGGAGGGGAAAGGAGGGTCTTGAGATGCAGTGGGAGGGGAGAGGAGGGTCCCCAGGCACAGTGGGAGGGGACAAAGAGGAGTCAGACACAGTGGGAGGAATGAGGGAGACTCCATCCCCTCTTCCCCCAGCTGTGTGGGCAGGGTTTGGAGACTAGCACTATGGATAAACCAGATGGTTTGTTCTCCAAGAGAGGACAGTCCTAGCTGTGACAATCCCAAATGAACCCAGACATAGGCTTTTTCGGAGTCTCCTTCAATGGATGAAGGAGGGCAGGGTCTCCAGGCTGCATGTTTTCTGTCTTATGGAGACCCCACCTGTGAGCCAGATCTGTAGCCTGCAGGACACTAACATGCAGTCACCATAGGTGGGAAGACGGAGGCTCAGAGCACATGGCTAATCTGGGGACTGAGCTGGCCCCTGGTCCTTGGGAGGAGCTGCATAGACCCTGCCCCTCTATTCTCTCAAATGTCCCCTCTTCTGAACCCCCTCCCCATGGCCTGGGCTGGCTACCTTCCTGATCCATAATCCTCAGTTCCTGCTGAGTTCTCTATAGGCCTTGGCCTGTGTGGGGCAGAATGCCTGTACCCAAACTGGGCTCCTGTCTGTTGAAGAGTAAGGGCCCACCTAGGGTGCTTCTCCAAGTTTGGCCCTTGTGTTTCCCCAGCCCCTGGCTCTGCACTGATGAGCCAAAGACCTCCAAGCCAGCTCCTGTCCACTCACAAAGCAGAGCTGCCTGCTGCCCACACCACCCATCAGCCTCATATTTGGGGGAAGGCAAACAGTCCTTACATTTAGCTTCTAGGCACATGGACTCGTGCCCGAGTGCTGTCCAGCAAGATGTAAATGGAGGAGTCATGTGTGTGGTTTTCCAGAGAGTGCCTCCACATCCACGTCTTCCCTGGTGGCCAGGAAGGGGACCTGATGGCTGGAACACCAGCAGCCACGCTGGATTATGAAGCAGAAGTATTGTGCTAAGTATAGAGGGCCTCAAGGAAGAGGGGAGCTGGTTTTCAGTGATTTCTAGGTGTCGTCTCGATTCTCCTCTCCTTCCCTCTAGGATTTTATCACCCGGAGATGAAAAAACTCATTTGGTATAAGCTGTTTATGCTGGTTAGTTTTAAACATCAACTTGACACAACCTGGGAAGAGACTCTTCAAAATAAATCCATAACGAATTATCTACATCAGGTTGGGAATGTCTGGAGGGGACTGTCTTGATTGCTATCGAGGCAGGAAGACTCAGCCCACTGTGGGCGACACCAGTCCCTAGGCCAGTGTCCTGAACTGCACAATGATGGAGAAATCAGACTGTGAGCAAGCATACATTCATTTCTCTCTGCTTTTGACCACAGGTGTGATGTGACTAGCTGCTTGAAGTCCCTGCCTTGACTTCCCCACAATGATGAACTACAACCAAGATTTGTAAACTGAGGCAAACCTCTTGATCCTCTAAGTTGCTTTTTGATGGGGTGTTTTATCACAGCAAAAGAAATGAAACAGGACAGAAGTTGGTACGGAGGAAGTGGGGTTGTTGCTGTGATTAATCTGAAATTTTTTTAAAGCTTTACTTATTTGTGTGTGTGTATGGGGTTTTGCCTGCGTGTATGTCTATGCAAATCTCTCTCTCTCTCTCTCTCTCTCTCTCTCTCTCTCTCTCTCTCTCTCTCTCTGTGTGTGTGTGTGTGTGTGTGTGTGTGTAGTACCTGGAGAGGCCAGAAGAGGATGCCAGATACTCTACAACTGGACCTAGAGATGTTGGTAAATTTTATGTAGGTGCTGGGAACCGAATCCAGTTCTTCTGCAAGAACAAGTGCTCTTAACCATCTCTCCAGTCCCCCATATATTTTTTGAGGGGAGGAATGTGGAAGACTCTGGACTGAGAAAGCTGTTGGATTAGGTGGGCATGGTGCTGACCTGGACCTATGTCATGTGATGCTGGAATGGCACCGTGGGCAGAGGGGGCCCACTGGTACAGCCCTTTGCCTGTCCAGGTGTGTCAGGTGCCAGGTATGAGCACCGCCTTCACACCCATCTGTAAATGCTCTATTTGTCCCTATTGTTGCTGTCACCTCACTGGGTGGTGGCCATAGCATGCCCTGTCCCCTGGGCCTGGATCTCTGAGCCTGCTGTAGCTGCTCCACACTCATGGGTGGTTTCTCACAGTCCTCACATGGAAAGACTGCCAAGGACAGTGGCGAAGCCTCAGTTCCCCTGGAGCAGCCTTCAGCTCCAAATGCTCATGGACTGTTCCCAGTGCCCTGAGCATGAAGCCGCAGACCTACCATCTCCAAGCTCCTCCTGGATCCCCACTTGTGCCTAGCATTTTGGGGTCCTCTCTTGTGTTCACAACAAAGGCGTTGAATCTGCCCATTGAAGCCTCTCAAAGCCCCTGACATGGAAGAACTGTCTACCCCTAATTTGAAGACATGGAGGGAGTTAAGTCAGGGCTCAAGAACACACAAGAAGTAGTAGAATCAGGATTTGAACCCAAACAGCCTGGCTCTCTAACCTGTGCTGCAGTTGCAGGTCACTCTGGTTTCTGGCTGGAAGTCAGAGTGGGCCTCAGTGTGCACAGACCAGAGATGCAGTAGTAACTGGTGGAGACCCTAGATAGGGCGGCCTGGCTCCAGGGTCTCCCTCCAGGACAAGGCTGCCCCGCAGATGATGGGCTTGGAATTTTTAAGCTGTGGAGAGGAGGGATGACTGTCGCAGGAAGGGGTTTCAGGGAGACAGGGCCAACTCAGACCACCGATCTGGAGACAGGCAGGAAGCTGGGTAAGGAGGAGAGGCCAGCAGGAACACAGGTTCTTGGCCTTTGCCGCCACTGGGCCAGGGTTCCAGTGGGAGCTCTCTGAGGTGAATCTAGGGCCTTGGTTCTAGTGGCGCTGTCCCTCTGTGGGTGCTGTGACTCTTCCAAAACAAAAATCTCTCTGGAGGACCCATCTGCCCTGGAGGACAAAGCCTGCCCTGGAGAGCTCGGAGAGGCGGTGTCCATGCCAGAGTCCAGCATCTAGCTCCTGGCCCATGAAAGGATGGAATTCTGCACTCCCCAAGATCTCTGCCCCAGCAGGGGCAATCTGGTTGGAGCCGGCCCATTCCAACTGCTGTGTTGTCCTAACTGGACAACAAGTCTGTGCTCAGTGAATAACAAACTCCCCGAGAGGGCTGAAGACCTAGGGCTGAACTCGGCAGCCACATTGCAGCTTTGCACAAAGCTCCTGGGAGAGCCACCTGCTGGCTGTCCTGAGTACTACACTAGGGTGGAAACAGCTATGAGTGTCCATACTGGCGAGCGGACTTGTCCTCGTGTTTTGATGAAAATCCGGGGGTTGTTGCTGTTATTATTGTTGTTAACACGTTTTGCTATATAGTTCTGGAGCATCTGGTACTCACTCTGCAGCCCAAGCTGACTTTCAACTCACAGCAGTCCTTCTGTTTCAGTGCCCTGAGTGCCAGGATCAGAAGCATGCACCCCCACAGCTGGCTCCAAGCAATCTGATTATGTTTTTTCCGAACATGACAGCTGAGTGGTTAAGAACATCAGCTGTCCTTTTAGAGGACCTTGGTTTGATTCCCAGCATTGGCATGGTGGTTCACAAACCTCTGGAACTCCAGTTCCAGGAGGATCTGGCGCCCTCTTCTGGCGTCTGCCAACACCAGGCATGATGTGAGTGGCGCACACACATTCAGGCAAAGCCATACACATAAAATCATGGACTTTTTTAAAAAAAAGCATGCTGTAGTCATTTTATTGGTGGAGGGCAGTATTCATACACCCACACAAGCCACCTTCAGTCCTATATCCTGGTCAGTGTAGGCAGTGGGGAGAGAGGCAAAAGCAAGCAGCTGTAGTCTGGGCAATTCTGCTGGGGCTCCAGCTGGTTCAACAGGAGGGGACACACAACCCTGCCATCCATACTGAAGACGGTGGGAGAGGGAGTCACTGTCCACAAGCACAGCCACAGATGCACTTTCCAGAGAGAGGAGTGCCTTGGCTGGGGTTTTCCTATCACACTGAATGAGCTGCTGGGTTCTAGAAACATCCAGACTCCTTGGTCGCCCTCTGCTGGGAGCACAGAACCGCTAGTGCCCCTTGCTTCCTGTCCATTCTGAGTATGTACCCAAAGCCATAGAACATGGGAGCTGGAATAACTTTCAAACACCACAGTGCTGCTGTTCAGTGTCTAACTCCACAGTTGACTGCTGACATTGCCAGGGCATAAAGGAGAGAAAGGAAGGCCAGGGATGCCCACCTTGGTAGCTTGGACCTGCAGGCTGGCCCTGTAGACCCCAGGCCATGCTGGACATAGTCAACAAGGACAGTCTCCAATGCCCTGGGGGTGGAGTGGGGGTGGTAAAGCCATGTGTGCACAGTGTTCCCATGTGCTGAAATGCTCTCAGCCCCCAAGTTCCTGATACCCCTGCAGCTGGCTCAAAGGGTTGTGCCCATATTATCTCTTGATAATATGGGTGACCATCTCAGGAAAGGGTCTCATACCTGGTCAGCTGTGACAGATTCAACAGCTGGAGAAACGAAGGCCTGAGAGAATTAGGAGACAAAGCTTAGGTTTGTGATGGAGTTTTCTGAGCCTGGTCCAGGGCTCCTAGAGCTGAGACCCAAGTAGGGACCTGTATAGTTCCCCAGCTCCTTGTGCAAGCCAACAGAGGTGGTTGAAGGAGACACCACACTTGCAGAGGCTTTTGCCGACTGACCCCTTAGTGCCTCCTCCTAAGCATGAGGAAAAACTAGTATTGTTTTCTTTGAGTGGCTCGGGTTAGACCCAGGTGACGAGATCAGACAGAATAGGGGCAAATAAACTCAAGTTAATCGGTGCTGCTCTCAGGCAAGGTACACCCATCCCAGGGCTCAGGACCAGAGAAGTTGGACATGCGACCCAAGACAAATGTTTCTTGAAGTTCTGGGCAAGGGGAAGGGTCACTGCCAGGCAAGAGCTGGCTGTTTCCATATAAGGTCCTTGTTTGAGTGCCTGGTGGTTGTTTAGGGGGGAGATTAGCACCAACTGGAACGCGGTTTTGGCACCATTTGATAAGGAGGCTTTACAATGTGCGCCAGGGCTGTTTCGAGCAGGGGCATGGGTCTTTGTGGTCTGCTGCCATGCTGGTCTTGTCCAGGATCCATGCCAAGCTAGCATTCTTTCTGTTTGTTTTTTCAAGACAAGGTTTCTCTGTGTAACAGTCCTGGCTGTCCTGGAACTTGCTTTGTAGACCAGACTGGTCTCGAACTCACTGAGATCTGCCTGCCTCTGCCTACCTAACATTCTTGACATGCACAGGGACAGCTTGACTCCATAGACTGGACAGTGCCTGAGGCCCAGGAATGAGGAAGAAACTGAATCCAGTTCTCACACAGCAACACACCAGCACTCAACAACCACACAGCATAGCCCACACTGCTTCCTTTCCATGGCAGACATCACCACCCACATAGGCAGGCTTCCAGGGGTGCACTTTCTCTGCTGACACCCCTAAAGGTGGCCCCAAGTTAGGCCACATCACCAACGGTGGCTGCTTGGTGGCCGGGAAGTGTCAATAGGAAGTGTGAAGCCCGCAGCCACAGAGCATGGACGTCCTTTGAGCAGGACTGCTTTTGCTGTGTGACCCAGGCCGGTGGTCTGCTGTCTCTGGGTCCTGTGTCGGTTGGGGTGTGTGTGAAGTTGGAGAATGCTCCAAGGAGGATATTCAGAGAGGGGCGTGTGCCCTAAGGTCTCAGAGGCCTGCAGGCCCCGAGCAGGTGGAGAAACGGGAAGAGTGCTCCAGGAAGCAGAGGCATCACTAGAGGCTGAGAGGCAAGGGCAGGGCCAGGTGTGTCAGGGGGGCCAGCCCACCCTGGTGGGGAGGGAAGCAAGGGAAGGGTGACGGCCGAATCTGCACGGCTGAACCCCGGTTTAGGGGGGTGAGTCTTGATCCTAAGGGTAACAGGGAAGTCATGGCTGCTTAGAGAGTGAATAGATTTGTGTGCCTGGGGTCCCTGGTTGCTGGGTGGAGAATGAAAAGAGAGTCAAAGAAGGGTCATGATGGCAATGGAGGCTTCCTGAGGAGACGGAGGCGGCCTGGCCAGTGTCCTGCTGCAAGCGGGGCACTGTGAGTCTGAGGACTCCAAGAGAGAGGTGGCCAGGGACATCCAGACACTCTGATCAGAGGACAGACTGAGGCCCTTCCTGTCTCTCCAGGGGGGATTAGCACCCAGTTTTCCCAAGAGAGGAAGCTGGGGGCCAGGAAGGGCTCACAGGTTGGGCTGAGATAGAGGAATCAAAGGCGAGAGGTGGTTCGCTTGTACCTTGAACATCAGCAGGGAAGAAGGGAGTCAGGGGTGTCATCCCATCCCACCCTACCCCATAGTCTTTCATTTCAGGTTAAAAGCCTGGAGGTGGGGGGATTTTAGCCACCTGTGGCCTTTGGCTTTAGCTATCAGGGCTATCCTGAGCCAGAATAGGCCAGAAAAAAATCAATGCTTAACCCAGTGGTTCTGAGAGAGCCATTGGCTACTACGTCAGCATTCCAAGGGAACTCAGGTCATTGTAGACACCCAGCTTTGGCTCAAAGTCCAGAGTCCCCAATTGGGTGTACTTGGCTGTGAGAGAGTGAGTTTAGAGACTGTGGAGTTACAAGGTGCTGTACCCCAAACAGGCTCGGCAATGACCCAGGATTGTGGCTGAAATGCCCTCCCCAGGGACCACAGTGGGTGCTGGGACTCTCCACTCCCATCCCTGCTGGGGCAAGAGTGGGAAGAAGGAGAGAAGGGACTTGCTTCCCCAGGATGAAGACAGCTAAGGGAGTGTGCACTGCTCAGGAGACTCAGAGAGAGGAAGTCATTAGGAGAAAAGTGTCACTTGGTCCTTCCATTGAGGCCTGACACCATGTGGATGGGAACCCCCATAGTGACAACAGAACCAAAGCTGAGGCTCAAAGGGGCTCCTGGCAAGCATGTGGCAGAGCAGGGTGTGGCCAGGTAAGCCACGACTAAATACTTACCACCTTCATGGGTAGGGCAAACGAAGCTCAGCGTTCTGCACACTGACTTCCTGCCCAATAGATACTGTTTGTCAGGGTCAGGCCCCCTGGAGTCCCACACCTCCTTGCATACCAGCACCAATAGGAAGCCAGGCACACAGAGAGCAGGCACTAGCTTAGGCCCACACAGCCGAGGGGAGCGCTTGGGTCTCCAAGGCAGCTCTGGAGCATGGTGGACCAGGGGCCCTCACTTATTCTTGAGCATCTGGCTCCCGTCAAAGGTCAAAGTCAGAACTCTCCTTTCTCCCTCAGGTAGGTCAGGCAGCACCTGCATTAAAAATTGTTGCGGTGGTGAGAATTCCAGGACACGCTGCACTGGACAGCGTCATGGGGTGGAGTGAGGGGTAGCCTGTAATGTCCTCTGACAGATGCCAATGCCGATGCCCCAGAATCTGGAGACTGTGTTACCTTCCCACTCCAGTGGAACAGTAGAATGCTGACCCTCAGTGGATGGTTACAGCCTTGGGCTCAACATGGGGGTGACAGTGTGGCTGGTATCCATGGGACAGATTCATGAGACTCAGGCAGAAGCCAAGATGTCTTAATGAAGGAACGGTGGTGGAGATCCAGCCTCATGGTGGGAGGCTGGGGGCAGAAAAGGGAGGTTGCCCAGCAGGGAGGTTGCTGCCCCAGCATGGGCCAGTATGCCACCCGGAACTTTCTGGATGATGACCTTGGATTCTGAGAGAACACGAAGAACAGATGGAAGAGAGCAGAGGCCACGGGTGAAGTTGGCCAGGTTTCTGAATCCACTGGGCACCATGGTCACCTGTGAACTTTGTTCTTTCAGTAACTCCTGAGTGGCCACTGGTGGGGCACGTGTTCTTGGTACGGGGACATGCTCTGACAGACAGATGCCCCTGGGTAACTGATGACACAGGGGAAACAGTTGTTCAGAAGGACACACCAGCCAGCATAGCACACGGTGCCTGAGAGATGAGCCAGAAGAAATGGAGGAGGAAGGGCAGGTGATGTCCCTGCAGTGGTCCGTTGGCAAGAGGATTTGGGAAGGCTGAGGGACCTGGGTCTGGGGCTGGAGGCAGAAAGATGTCAGTGAGAAGCCACAGCCCAGAGGGGTCTGGTCAGCCAGAAGGAGAGAGGGCCGTGAAAGAGAGTGAGGTCTAAGGTTGGTGGGATGGCTTAGTGGGTAGAGACACCCCCTGATGAGACTGATAACCGAGTTCTGTCCTAGGGATCCACATGGTGAAAGGAGACAACAGACTCCTCCAAGCTGTCCTCTGATCTCCAGATACTTGCTGTGGCACGCGCACACACAGACACAGACACAGACACAGACACAGACACAGACACAGACACAGACACAGACACACACACACACACACACACACACACACACACACACACACACACATAGTGGGGTAGGTCTTGGGCTGTAGAGCTGACCTGGAGTCAGGGGAATAAAGTACAATAGGGAACTAGCCCCATGGGGAGCCTCGGTGGGAGTAGGGGCTATCTCATGGAACAGAAGGCCCCTCCTGGTAGCCCCTGCAGGAGCAGGGACATGAGGCAAGGGTGTCTCAAGGCCAAATATCAGAGGGAAATCACAGAGGAGTCTCAGAGGGGCCTTGGAGACCCTCCTGGCCTGGGCTCCTGGGGTAGTCCCCACCAGTTCACCAAGTCCTAATTTGAACTGTTTGCTTAAAAATAGATCAGGGGTGCCATCTGGTGGCCAGAATTTCAGCCATGGCCACCTCAGCCCAGACCTCTGTCCAGGTGTGTCAGTGTCCCAGCTGGGCTCAACAAGACAGTCATGCACGCTCCCCAGTTGGCACAGGTGCTCTGTAGGTGATGCAGAAAGCTGAGGGGCCCTAAAGAAATCCATGGTCTGGAGTTTCGCACTCGGGCCCAGCCCCTCTTCCCACACACTCTGATTTCCTTCCAGCCTTTTCTCCACACACCCAGGTACTTTCTAATGTAAAAAGTGATTCACAGCCCACAGAGTCAGGAAGATGCTGGCTCCCTGGCTCCCACGCACTGCTGAGATGGGGTTCTCCCTCTCTGTCAGCTGGGATTCCTCCTGGTGGGCAGAGTGGCTCTGTGATACCACTAGGCAGGTGGTGCTGTCAGCAGCCAGCTGAGCTTCCCAAGGTGTCCCCCTCTCTCTCTGCCTCCATTGAGGAAGACTAGATAGCCACAGACCTCAGCAAGAGTCCAAGAAATAGGACAGCGGACAGATGTCACAGCTCTGGGGAAGGAGCCCACCAGCTTCCTTCTGTCCACGAGGGTGGAATCTCAGGACATCCACAGGCCTTTGACTGTCCCAGGGCCTCCCTGACCTGTGGTCCTGCCTGCAAGAGGTGGGTGCATGGTAGCCAGGACAGAGCAGACCAGCCATGAGGCACCTCAGCCCCAGGAACTGCTATGGGGTATCTACAGTGCTTCTCGGGGACTGGTGTCGGGTCACCTTGGCCAGTCGTCCTGTTCTCACACTCAGAGGACTTCAGAGCCCAGACCACATCCATGTTGCTGACTGGGGGACTGGAGCAATCTCCAAAGTCACTGGTTAAAGAGACTCCATTACTTCTGTGAGACTAATTGGGAGGCAGCCGCTGACACCGGAGCCACGCCATCCTGGTCCCTACAGCCACTTTCAAGGACCCCTTGAGATTCATTTAACAGATTCATTTTACAGATGGGGAGACTGAGGCCTGGGGAGGTAAACAACAAACTGAGTCACCCATTTGTTGGGTGGCCAGGGACCATTTACTTCCCACTAGGAAAAGTTCTAGGGGGCTCTCCCTGGGTGTGTGACCCCATGACTCCTGGACTGGATGGGTCAGGTGACAATCACAGGTGGAGGCTGGGGTCTGGTGTGTAACATAGGTGATGCAGCCATGTATGTGGAGGCCTTCCCACCCCAGGTGCTGTTGAGCTGTGAGTTGGGGTAGAAAATGGGTCATTCAGTCCAGAGGACAGAGTGGTCAGAGGACAACCTGGCCCAGCATTAACCAGGGACTACTGAGGCTGGCTCATAAGCCCTGCTGGAGTGACTGTCATTCTCAAACCAAGTGTGGGCTGGGAAGGAGGGAGGGTAGAAGAGGAAGGAGGGACCTTGACAGCCCTAGGTAAGGTTTGGTGATGGTGGGTGGTGACAGGGGACAATTGAAGGACGAACATGGCCAGAGATTTTCTCACCTTGTCCTACAAACAACCCCAGAGGGAGGAAGGTGACGGTCCCATTTAACAGACATGGAGACTGAGTCATGGAGATTAGGAGCCTGCTCAAGGTCACATGGCTGGAAGATGTTGGGGCTAAACCCTGAAGCTGGGGTGACCCAATTCCTGACCTTGGTGGGCTTGGGGCATTACCCACTTGGGGATGGTTTGAGGGCTGGGTGTGTGCCCTGGGACCCCACGGGCAAATCACCACCCTCGGCTGAGACCCAACCACCTCATCTTTGTCCCAGCCAGCCTGGAGGTATTTACACAGCATGAGGGGCTTTTTCCTGCCCACAAGGGTTGTGAACCCTTGCTCCTGACTTAATCTTGGTGGGTTTTTTTTACACAGGCTCTGCTACCTCTGGCAAATAGTTTAACATCTCCGTGCTTCTTGAAACGGGCAGTTCTTCACATATAGGCGCAGTGGGTTAGAAAGCCGGTGTATGTAGGCGTCTGATGATGTCAGCGACTGCTGGATGAACTTCGGGCTACAGGAGCGAGCAAGCGAGTCTCGGGTGGGTGGGAGCTCTTCAGAAGCCGAGCATGGTACAGGGCTGTCCCCCTAAAAGTGCAGGGTGCTGGAGTTGGGTCCTTTCCTTCAACTTTGAGCTTTGGTGTCCCCTGGAGAGAACCGTGTGGAAGGGTAAACTTAACTGGGAGTCTGTTCACAGCTTTTGTGCTGGGACGCAGAACTCCAGGAACATATGGTATGTCTGGCCACGAGGGTGGAGGACCCTACAATCCTCCACCTGGCTCACCAGAGACCCTGAAGTTTACTGGCCAAGCTGAGTATATGGGGTGGTGGCCAGACAGTGCATGGCCAGCAGAGGGCGCTCGGACCAAAGCTGTGAATCTGAAGAGCCAGGACACCAGCAAGGTGGCCACTTCCCTATCCAGCACCTCTAGCCACCAAGAGCAGCCAGAAGGTGGTGCTGGAAATAGATTGTGTAGCCAGGAGGACTAGGTTCCTGGGTTCTCTTGGTATGTTCAGCTGGTGAGCAGCTGAGATGTCTCAATTCTGGGTCTGGGGGACACCAGGATGCTGTAGTGACCCTTCCCACACATACAGCTGAACCTGTGTTGTTTCCCCTACCTTGTCCCTGCACTGGTTTTGGAGTGACCAGGTAGTTGCTCTGGTGTCCACCCGCACATTGCCCTCACCTTTGTTCCATTTTACCAAAGAGGAGCCTGGGGGTCAGAGGAGATGGGCGGGGCAGAGTCCCTCTCAAGTCACATCTGGCTATATACACCTGGGATGTTGCATCAATCCTGATCCTTTCGTTCATTTTCATGGTATCAGCAAGGTAGACAGCCAGACAGCCAGACAGCAGACATGGCTTATTCCCCATCTGGCACTGCTGACATTCTGGGCTAGAGAGCTCTGTGTAGGGCCTGTCCTGTGGCTGAGGGACACTTTGCACCGAAGGTGGTGGATGCCCTCCTGAGATGCTGATATTCCCAGAGGCCACAGCTGTTAACTTAGCTGCAGATGCACATTTTTCAGGAGTGATAACAGTTAAGTGTCCTGAGACAGGGGATTGTCCTTTAGGTCATTTCAGAAGGTTCAGAGTCCTTAAGTGGGCTATCGAAGTGGCAGCTGTGTGAACCTCACAGCCTCTGTCCTGACTCCTAGGCAGGCCACGCCCTCAGGGCCACCTGTAGACATAGCCAGTGGCCTGGTGTCCCCATAGCACATTAAAGTGGGAGCCAGGAGCAGCCAGCTCTTCACCCAACCCTCTGATGCTCCAGACCCCAAGGCTCTCCTCCAGCAACAGTGGCCCAAGACAAAGGATTGGGGGGACAGCAAGTGAGCCATGACGACACTCTGGAGAGGAAGATGACCGCAGAAGTGGATTGGGGGTGACAATTAGGCCTACGGACCATGCAGTCTGGGGTTGTACCCTGTCTGTGTCCCTTGAGCAATGGCCTAGACTCTCTGTGCCTCACTTTACCTCCCTGGGCAGTGGTGGCTGCACTGGACTGTGGGCTACAAGAGGGTGAACAGGAAGCTCAGGCCACACAGGCTTCCCATGAGAGGAGGAGCTTCTCGGGGAGTGAAAGACACTGGTTCTGCTGGCCACTACTGGATACAGCCCGGGTGGCTCAGGGCTCAGGCGCAGGTGGCTGGGTGACTGGAAAACTTGACCTGACAGAAGTGTTGGGGTAGTCCCCGTATATTAGCACAGCGCCCTTTTTTTCCCCTTTTTATTTAATTTTTTACTTAAAATAGTTATTTTCATCCAGTGTATTCTGATCACAGCTTCCCCTCCCTCATCCCCCGTATTCCCCACGCCCTTCTAACTCAGGCCTTCCTTTTCTCTCCCTTAAGAAAATGGGCAAATGAAGAAGACAAACAAGGGTAAAACAAAATGAGCAAACTAACAAACAAAAAAGGGAAAAACAAAACAAAAGAGCATGACAAATGCACACACACACACACACACACACAGAGACACAAACACACACACAGACACACACACACACTCACACACCCACCACACACACACACACACACACCATACACACCCCCCACACTCACACACACACTTTCACCACACACACACATACACACACCACAAACACACACACACTCTCTCTCTCTCTCACACACACACACACCACACACACACACACTCACATACCACACACACACACACACACACACACACACACACCACACGCACACCACACGCACACACCACAAAAACCACACAAATGGAAACCATAATATACAAATAAAATACCAGTGAGGTTAAAAGGAAAAAAGTCCGAAGAAAGCAGCAAGAGATAAAATGTTCTCCAAAAATACCCTTGAATTAATTTTGTGTTGGCCACTTACCTCTGGGTACAGGGCCTCCCTTAAATGTGGTTTGTAGATCCAATGAGACTCCCTTGGAGAAACTACTTTTTCCTTTGTGGCAGATTGTCAACTGGAGATAGCTTCCTAGTTAGGGATGGGAGATCGTGTCCACAGCCCCATGTTAGCACTGGGCCCCGCATCTGGTCCCTGTGCAGACCCTGTGCATGCTGCCACAGTCTCTGTGAGTTCCCACGGGCATCAGTCCTGCTGTGTCTGGAAGACACCGCTTCCCTGGTGCCATCCATCCTCTCTGGCTCTTACAGTCTGTCTGCCTCCTCTTCCACAGAGCTCCCTGAACCCTGAGAGGCGGAATTGATAGAGACACTCCGTTTAGGTTAGGACTGAGTGCTTCAAGAACTCTCCCTCTCTGCACTTTGTCCACTTGTGGGTCTCTGTGTTTGCTTCCATCTACTTCAAGGAAAGGCTTTTCTGATGATGACTGAGACAGACACTGACCTATGAGTATAGCAGAATACTGTTAGGAGTCATTTTATTGCCATGTTCCTTTAGAAGAACGATTGTATTTCTTTTTCTCCTGGGCCCATGGAGTATCTTGTCCCAAATTCTTGGCTACTCAAGCAGTACCAGCCATGGGCTCCATCTCATGGAGCGGTCCTTAAATCCAATCAATAGTGGTTGGTTACTTCCACGGTATCTCTGCCACTGATACACCAGTGTGTCATGTACACAGGTCAGCTTGTAGTTCAAAGGGTTTGAACAGGGGCTAAGAGTTGTTTTATCCTCTGGTGGTGTTCAGGGTATGCACTAGAATGGAATAGCATGAGCAGTCAGTAGAGATAAAGGTTTTAGCTAGGCACTGTTGCTGGCGTTTTTCTCGTCCTGCCTGGCCCCACCTATCTTACTGCCTTTATCTTACTGGAGAAGGGTCCGGACCTGTAATTCCTTCCTCCACTGCAAGGTGTCTCCCTGCAGTCTCTCTCTGCTTACCCTTCCCAGAATTCTCCTCATCTCCTAGCCCCGCCTGTCTTCCTGTCTCTAGTGTTTTATTCATCAGCCAACAAGAGAAACATATACAGAAGGACATTCCCATCATCTCCTCTTTTCTGTCTAAATAAAAAGAAAGGTTTTAACTTTAACATAATAAAATTATAAATAACAAAACAGCTGTCAAGCAAGAACTATGGACCAACAATACTTAGTCCACTAACATTTGACAAAATTTATAGAAAATATACTATCATCTATCCTATCTTTGTGAGTCTAAAGTTTTATATATAACGTATCTTTTATTATAACTAAGGAAAACAGTAACCGTAACTATTTGTCTTCAACCCCATCAAAGACCTCAGAAGGATAATATATAACTCTAGAATTGACAGAGATATCTGGCTGCCTGGACAGTCACCCAAAGTTCCTCTGAAACATTGGAGCATCCATCTTTAGTCCATAAGGCCATAGTGTGTCTGGCAGACTTCTCAGTGAAGCAGGAAATTTTAAACTGTCCACATGTATTGGCAGTTTGTCAGTCATTTTTCTCTATGTCCTGCAGAATGTCTGCCAGACTCTTCCATGAAGCAGGAACCCTGCAGGACTGTCCCTTCTTGCTTTGTAAGTTCGGCAGTCACTTTCCTGTGGGTCCTGCATGTCCAGTTTATATAGCATATGGTTAACAGTCCAGTCAAGAGCAGTTTCTTGCCCAAATGGCTAATCTCACCATATTGAAAGCAAACTCCATATAGAGTTTCTTTGGTGCCCATCCTCCTTTCTGATGTAATTGGTGTTGCCAGGAGCAGTTGTGTCTCTTTGCCATGAAAAACCTTAAACCATTTTAAGTGACATATTCTGTAGGTCTTTGAAAGGTCTGAAGAATATCTATTCATTTGAAATGTATCTCTGTATATCTAGAAAACCTAACTAATATAAGTTTTGACTATTATAGATGACTATATATAATCCGTATTTAATTATACATTACATCGTTAAATGAGATTTATAAACACAATACCTAAACAAGAGAAGAAATATGAATATCACAAAATTAACCTTAAATTTGTGTCAATAAACCAACATTTATACCAATGCAAAGCATTCACTTCTATCTCATATTCCCCCTTTGTTCCTTTAGAAAGAGATTGGCTGTGATCATTAAGCATTTATAACTAACTCCATTTAAATGAAAACAAACATTTATAAATAACATTTGGGAATTTGGACATTGTTCTCTCCAAACTGCTTCCTGCTGTTTGAGGGTGCTGTCAGAACAATGGGGATCATGAGAAAACCCAGAAACCTGATCAAATCCTGGCTGGACTGTATCGTCCAGCTGTATCGTCCAGTCGACAAGGCTGTATCATCTCAGCTGTCTGGGATGTTGGATCACCTGGGCCACTGCTTCAGGGGGTCTTGCTTGATCAAACCATATTAGTCTGGAAGGAATCCACAGCTTCTCATCTTCTGTGGAAACAAAAACAGAACCTCACATGTCATTAGACTTAAATTTTGAAGTCAAAGCATTTTAAAATATATAAGTGGATTAATCCAGCAACATTTATAATCAAATGTCTTTTACCAGCTGTTACTCTTATCTCAGTAACCAAACACTTCAAAGGCAACACAATAGCATACGGTATCCAGACTCTGTACACTTTGCATCTTTACATGGCTTTTTTATTACTCTATTTCTTTTTTACTTTTATCTTTTTCTTTTTTGAGACAGGGTTTCTCTATGTACTTTTGCCTGTCCTGGAATTCACTCTGGAGACCAGGCTGGCTTTGAAATCACAGAGATCCACCTGCCTCTGCCCCCTGAGTGCTGGGATTAAAGGTGTGAGCCACCACTGACCAGCCACTCTATTTCCTTTTTAACCACTTTATCCTTTTTCTTTTCTCTCCCAAGCCTACGTATATTTTTAAACACACTGTAAACCCTTTAGAGGTTTCTCTTTTTCTAAATCTGTCTTTACTGTATATCTCTATCTTTTTCTGACCATGATTCTTTAATCTGCTAAACAGCACGGCTAAAATTAAAGCAGACGTTTTAGTTGCTGGCTTTTCGACATGGCGGGGTTTGTTTGCCGCCAGCACTGGGAGCTGTGCTCACCACCTTGACTCTTGTCTATGCTGCCATCAAGCAGCTTGCTGTGCGGCTTGGAGATGTGGTCACTGCTGTTGCCAGCTGCTCGTGCACACCATTTTCCTGTTTGGTATCAGGGCCTCTTAAAAGAGCCATGCAGTTTTGTTTGTTTGTTCGCCTCTAATGTTGAATCAGGAAGACTCTCTTAAAGGAGCAGCGAGCCTCTGCTCGTCTCTAGAAAACAGCCCACCAGAGAGAATGCTGCTACCAAGAAGCCATGCTTGACTTGTTCTTTTGCTTTTAGAAGATTTTTGTCAGATTTTATGTGGAAATTCTTGCAACACACATTGGTAGCGCCATTTTGTAGCTGGTGTTTTTCTTGTCCCATCTGGTCTCACCTCTCTTCCTGCCTCTATTGGCCAAACAGTGTTTTATTCAGCAACCAATAAGAGAAACATATATACAGAAGGACATCCCCCATCAAGGCACCAGCTTGACTCCTCTGTGTTCAGAGAATTATGTAGGTGTTGTCTTCAGCAATAGCCTTGGCAATAGCACCGGTTGTTTGGGGGTTCCCATGGGGCCCCTTTGGACAACCATCCAATTAGATTTAATCCATTCCTTGCTCTGGATTTCACTTGGTGACAAGAGACATTTAGCTGGGGTGTAGTCTTCCCTATTATATAGTGATCCCATTTATATTTCTTTCATGTATGTATATATTTTAAAAAGCATCTACTGCCAGGCAGTGGTGGTACACGCCTTTAATCCCAGCACCCAAGCGGCAAAGGCAGGTGGATCTCTGTGAGTTTGAGGCCTGGTCTAGAGAGAGAGGGAGAGAGAGAGAGAGGGAGAGAGAGAGAGAGAGAGAGAGAGAGAGAGAGAGAGAGAGAGAGAGAGAGAATTTCAGGACAGACTCCAAAGCTACACAAAGAAAACCTGTCTCTAAAAACAAAACCAAAAAACTAATAACAAAAACCACCTATAGTAGGTTTCCATAGGTCTTCAAATGGCCTTAGTGTTGGCTGCCCCTCCCCGTATCCCTCCCTTGCCCTGACCTTCCCCCCATTCCAGTGTCTCTCTAACTGTATATTCTACTCCTCCTTCCTTAGGGAAATAGAATCTCCCCTAATTTCTTACTCTATACCTTATCTCTCTGGTTATTTAGATGACTATCAAATGTTTAAAAGCTAACATCCATATAGGGGGGAATATGTATCATATTTGTCTTTTTGGGTCTGGGTTATTTCAACCAGGATCATTTTTTCTGGCTCCATCCATTTGCCTATAAATTTAATATTTTTTAACAGTTGAATAATATCCCATTGTGTAAATGTACCACATTTTCACGATCCACTCATCTTTGATGGGCATCTGGGCCTTTTCAGTTTCTGGCTACAGCAAACAGAAGAGTAATGAACATGGATGAGAAGGTGTTTCTGCAGTAGGAGGTTGAGCCCTTTGGATATATGCCTGTGGAAGTTTGAATAAAAATGACCCCCATAGGCGCATAGGGTGTGTCACTATGAGGAGGTGTGGCCTTGTTGGAGGAGTTGTGTTGGGGGCAGGCTTTGAGATCACAGATGCTCAAGCCACACCTAGTATGGATGTCTCTTCCTGTTGCCTTCGGAGCTCTCGGCTACTTTTCCAGCACCGTGTCTGCCTATAGACATCCGTGCTTCCCACCATAATGACAAAGGACTAAACCTCTGAACTGTAAGCCAGCCCCGGCTAAATGTTTTCCTTTATAAAAGTTGCTGTGGTCACGGTGTCTCTTCACAGCAATAGAAACCCTAACTAAGACTGAAGTTGGTACCAGGGACTGGGGTATTGTTGTGATAGGCCTGACCATGCTTTTGTTTGAAGGAATTTGGACTTTGGGACTGTGGATTAGAAAAGCAGTTGAATGATTTAAGCGCTGCTTAATGGGCCTTCCTAGCAGGAACATGGAAGACAGTGGTGATGGGATGATTTCAACTGTGGGGGATGACTCAAGAGGTTTCAGAGACGAATATTTGTTTGTATGTGGCCTAGAGATCGTTCTTGTGATATTTTGGTGAAGGATATGGCTGCATTTTGCCCTTGTCCAAAAAGTTGACCTGAGGCTAACATGAAGAGTTTTGGGTTAATTTTGTTGGCAGAGGAAATCTCAAAACAACCTAGTATTCACTTTGCCATGTGGTTATTAGTGTTCACTCTTATGAAGATCTATAATGAAAGGAGCAAGCTGAGCAAGGAAAAACACCAAACGTACAGTTCAAGGAGAAAAGGGGGCACCAGGAAGTAGAATAGAGCTAAATCCTGTGTTCAAGCAGATAAACAGATTAAAGAAAACCCTGATAGTAAATGGAATAAAGGAAGTGGAGACCTCAGGGCAAGATCCTGCCCAGCTAAGTTTCCAACTTGTGAAAACGAATTAAAGAAAGCTTAGAGCTGGGCATGGTGGCGCACGCCTTTAATCCCAGCACTCCTGAGGCAGAGGCAGGTGAATCTCTGAGTTTGAGGCCAGCCTGGTTTACACAGGGAGTTCCAGGGCAGCCAAGCTTAAGCAGTGAAGGGAGACATCAAAAACAGAAAGCTGGTGAAGATTTAATTGAATGAGGGGTCCATGTTCCAGCTCCAACAAGCAGTAGAACTCGGCAGTTTCAGCCATGTGGTTCTGGCTTTAGAGTCAAGGGGAGAGCCTCTGAGGCCAGGTGTGTGTCAGGCCTGACCCAGCATGGAAGCCCACAGAGGCCACTGTATGAAGCTATAAAGGTGAAGCCTGGATTGCCTTAGAGCCAGAGTTGTGGGACACCTGCTGAGGAGAGCTGCTAACAGGGAGTGGAACCAGCCCAAGAGAAAGAAGCGTGTCCCAGCCAGTGCTGAAAGGCATGGAGACCTGACGAGCATGCTGACACCAGACACGGAGATGCAGAGTCTGGAGTTTGCCCAGCTGGTTTTGGGTCTTGCTTTGGCCCAGTGTTTCCTCTCTATGCTCCTTTCCTCCCTTCATAATGTAGATGTGTGTCCTGTGCCATTGTATGTTGGAAGTATGTCATCTGCTTTCTATTTTGATTTTACAAGGGATTACATTTAGGAGATTGCATGAATCTCAGAAGAGACTTTGAACTTTGGGCTTTTAAACAAGCTTAGGACTGTTGTAGACTGTGGGGACTTTTGAAGTTAGACTAAATGTACTTTGTATTATGATACAATTATAAACTTATGGGGCCAGGGAGTGGAATGCGGTTTTTTGAACAAAAGAGTCCTCTATAGGTTCACAGAGAGTGGCATGATTAGCAGGTGCGTGCGGCCTTGTTGGAGGAGCTGTGTCACTGGGGGCAGGCTTTGAGGTCTCAGATGCTCAAGCCGCTCCCAGTATGGCTGTCTCTTCCTGCTGCTTTTGGGTCCGGACATAGAACTGTCAGCTACCTTTCCAGCACCATGCCTGCCTATGTACAGCCATGCTTCCCACCATGATGACAAAGCACTAAGCCTCTGAACTGTAAGTCAGCCCCAGTTAAATGTTTCCTTTATAAGAGTTGCCATGGTCATGGTGTCTCTTCACAGCGATAGAAACCCTAACTCAGACAATGCCCAAGACTACTATGGCTGGATCTTGAGCTAGATTTATTCCCAGCTTCCTGAAGAACTACCACACTGATTTCCACAGTGACTGTACAAGTTTGCACCCCAACTAGCAAAGGATGAGTGTTCCCCTTTCTCCACACACTCAGCATGAGATTTTATATGTTTTATTGATCTTGGTCATTCTGATAGGTTTAAGATTAAGTCTTGAGGTAGTTTTGATTTGTATTTCCGTGATGTAAGGTTGTTAACCATTTTTAAATTGTCAGCCACCTGTGTTTAATCTTTTGTGAATTTTCTGTTTAGATTTGTACCCTTTTTTAATTGGATTGTTTTGTTTTTTTCATGTCTACTTTCTTGAGTTCTTTGTATGTATTATTTCTCTTTGTGTATATTATTTCTTTGTAGATATTAGTTCTCTATCAGATGTGGAGTCGGTAAAAATCTTTTCCCACCCTGTAGGCTGCCGCTTTGTCTGAATGACAGTGTCCTTTGCTGTGCAGGGCCTCAGTCTCATTTATTAACCGTTGATTTTAGCACCTGTGTTAAGGTGTTCTGTTCAGAAAGTCTTCTCTTGCACCAATGAGTTTAGGGCTATTCCCCACTTTCTCTATCAGCTTTTGTGTTGAGGTGTTTGATCCACTTGGAATTGAGTTTTATGCAGGGCAAAAATATGGATCTGTTTGCCTTCTTCTACATGTTGCCATCCTGCCTGACCCCCACTATTTGTTGAAGATACATTCTTTTTTTTCAGTGTGTATTTTTTCTTCTGTGTCCAAAATCAGATGTTCACAGGTGTGCAGACTTATGTCTGGTTCTTCAATTTAATTCCATGGATCAGTGTGTCTGTTTTTATGCCAATACCATGTTGTTTTATTACCATACCTCAGTATAGTTTGAGGTCAGGATGGTGATAACCTTCATCAGTGCTTTTGTTATTTCTGTTTTTTAAATTCTATTTCCATAGGAAGCTAATAACTGTCCTCCCAAGTTCTGAGAAGAATTGTGTTGGAATGTTAATGGGGATTGCATTGAATCTGTAGATTGCTTTTCGTAGGATGACCATTTTTACTATGTTAATCTGACCAGTCCATGAGCATGGGAGACCTTTCCATCTTCTGATATCTTCTCCACTGTCATTTGCTTTGTTGGAGTTACACCAAGATACTTCATATTTATTTGAAGTCATTCTGAAAGGTGTTGTTTCTGTGATTTCTTTCTCAGTCTGTTTATCATTTGTATATAGGAAAGATGCTGATTTTTGTGTGGTAATTTTTGTATCCTGCTATTTTGCCGAGTATCAGCTGTACAACCTTCCTGATGGGTTTTTTTCTTTTTACAATCATTTACATTATTTATGACTTAATAAAGTTTACCTGAGGGTTCAAGATGCAAAGCCAGCCACAAGCTATAGAGGCCAGGCAGTGGTGGTACACACCTTTAATCCCAGCATTAGGGAGGTATATAAGACAGGAGCAGGGTCTCAGAGCTGGCATTCAGTCTGAGAATTAGTCTCTAGCCACACTGTGGAGAGCATAGCAGTCTGAGATTTGGTGAGGAGCAGTGCAGTTTGGAGATGCAATCTGGGGTTCAGTGAATCAGCCCTTTCAGTCTGAGGTAGAGGTGAGAGCTAGGTGAAAGCTGGCTGCTTTGCTCTTCTGATCTTCAGCTTGAACCCCAATATCTGTCTTTGGGTCATTTATTTGTTGTGTTACACAATTATGTATAAAATCGTATCATCTGGGCTGGAGAGATGGCTCAGAGGTTAAAAGCACCGACTGCTCTTCCAGAGGACCTGAGTTCAATTCCCAGCAACCACAGGGTGGCTCACAAATATCTGTTATGAGATCTGGTACCCTCTTCTGGTGTGCAGATATACATGGAAGCAGAATGTTGTATACATAATAAATAAATAAAATCTTAAAAAAACATATCATCTGCAAATAAAGAGACTTTGACTTCTTCCTTTTCTAATTGTGTCCCCTTGGTCTCCTTCAATTGTCTTATTTCTCACTCTGTAGACTAGGCTGGCTTTGAATTCACAGAGATCCACCTGCCTCTGCCTCCTGAGTGCTGGGATTAAAAAACGTATACAAGCACACCCCAAAAGTAGTCTAATTTCTCTAGCTAAGACTTAGTACTGTATTGACAAGGTATAGAAAGAGTGGACAGCCTTGTCTTGTTCCTGATTTTAGAGGAATTGCTATGAGTTTCTTTCTATTTAAGTTGATGTGGGCTGTGGCCTTGCTATAAATTGCCTTTATTATGTTGAGGTATGTCCCTTATATTCCTAGTCTCTCCAGGACTTTTATCATGAAAGGATGTTAGATTTTTGTCAAAGACTTTTTCTGCATCTAATGAGATGATCACATGGTTTTTGTCTTTCAGTTTATGTGGTGGATTATTTATCTGTTTATGTATATTGAACCATCATTTCATCTCTGGGATGAAGCCTACTTGATCATGGAAGATAATCTTTTTGATGTGTTCTTGGATTCTGTTTGAAAGTATTTTGTGAGTTTTTGCATCTATGTTGATAAGCAAAATTTGTCTGTAATTTTCTTTCTTGTTGGGTCTTTGTATGGTTTGGGTTTCAGGGTAATTATGGCCTCTTAAAACAAATAGGGCAATGTTCCTTCCATTTTATTATAATTTAGAGAATATGGGCATTCATTCTTCATTAAAGGTCTGATAAAATTCTGTGCTGAATCCACCTGGCCTTGGTTTTTTTTTTGGTTGTTGTTGGTTGGTTGATAATTTTTTTAAATTCTATTTCACTAGGGGCTTAGGGGCTATGTGTCTGTTTAAGTTGCTTATGGGTCATTTATATCAAGAAATTTATGCGTTTCCTTTAGGTTTTGTGGAGAACAGGTTTTTAAAGTGTATCCTATGATTCTCTGTATCTCCCCAGTGTCTGTTACCTTTTCATATCTAATTTTATTAATTTGGATTGTCTCTCTACCTATTAGTT
Organism: Cricetulus griseus; assembly: GCF_003668045.3. Taxonomy (NCBI): domain Eukaryota; kingdom Metazoa; phylum Chordata; class Mammalia; order Rodentia; family Cricetidae; genus Cricetulus; species Cricetulus griseus. The sequence continues at coordinate 6,135,539 of NC_048599.1, read as the reverse complement.
AATTTGGCTAATCGTTCATCAGTTTTATTGATTTTCTCAAACAACCAACTCTGTTTCATTGATTCTTTGTATTTTTGTTGTTTCCATTTTACTGATTTCAAGCCTGCATTTCATTATTTATTGTCATCCACTCCTTTTGGGTGTGATTTCTTCTTTCTGTTCTAGATCTTTCAGGTGTGTTAGCAAGTTACTAGTATTCTCTCTGTGTCTCTCTCTGTGTCTCTATCTCTCTCTGTCTCTCTCTCTGTCTCTGTCTCTCTGTCTCTGTCTCTCTCTCTCTCCTTCCCTCCCTCCCTCTCCCTCTCTCTCCCTAAATGTAGGCACTTACTGCTATGAACTTGCCTCTTAGAACTGCTTTCATTGTGCCCCATATGTTTTGGTATGTTGTGTTTTCATTTTCATTCAACTCTAAAATGTCTTTATTTTCCTTTTTAATTTTTGTCTTGACTTGTTTTTCATTCGGTAGTGACTTTTTCAGTTTCTATGAATTTGTGTATTTCTGTTATTGTTGATCTGTGGAGTCAGATGGGATGCAGGGTGTTATTTCAACTTCCTTGTATCTCTTGGCACTTGCTTTGTGCCTAAGTATGTGGGTGATGAAGTGCAGAGAAGAAGGTTAGTTCTTTTGTGTTTGGGTGGAATGTTCTGTAAATATCTGCTAGGTCCATTTGGTTTATAACATCATTTAGCCCCAGAATTCTCTGTTTAGCTTTTGTCTGGATTACCTGTCCATTGGTGAGTCAGGTTTTGAAGTTACCCATTATCACTGTGTGATTTTAGCGGTAGTAGTGTTTCTTTTGCAAACTTTGGTGCCCTTGTTTTCATTGCATAAGTGTTAGAACTGTGAAATCATCTTTGTGGGTTTTCCCATAGCTGGTATGCAGTGTTCCTCCCCATCTTTTCTGACTAGCTCTGGCTTGTGGTCTCTTTTGTCAGATATTCAAATAGCTACACCAGCTTGCTTTTTGGCTCTTCTTGCTCAAAACATCTTCCATCCTTTTATCATGAGATGATGTCTGTCATCTCAGGTAAGTTGTGTTTCTTGGATGCAGAAGAAAGATGGATCCTGTTTTTGATCCAATATGTTGTCTTGTGTCTTTTCATTGGGGGAATTGAGCCATTAATATTGAAAGTTATCAATGTTAACGATTCTGAAAGACCCCAACTCACACCCAACCTGATACCCACCAGCATATATTTGAAAAATCACTCTGGCCACACACACAGCTCTGGGAAAAAGAACACATGAAATGGTTGGTCATGATGACCAGTCTCTAGAAATGGTTATTATTACTAGTTTCCAAGGAATGTTATTATCTTCAACAACTGTCTGGTTTCTAAAAATTGTTATGGGTTACCCTGCTCCAGAGCACCCAAGGTTGTTTTTGTTTTTTGTTTTTTGTTTTTTGTTTTTTGTTTTTTAACCCAAGAGATTATTTTTTTATTAGTTCAAATTAGAAAGAAGGCTGCTTCACATGTCAATCCCCTCTCCCTCACCCTGCCCTCCCCCCAGCGCCCCCAGGCCTCCACCTCATCCCCTTCTGCTCCCCAGGGAGGGTAAGGCTTTCCATAGAGGTTCCCCCGAGTCTGTCTTATCATCCTGGTCAGGGCCTAGGCCCTCCCCCATGTGTCCAGGCTGAGAGAGCATTCCTCCATGTGGGATGGGCTCCCAAATTCCCTTCTTTTTTTTTTTTTTCTTCAGTTTTTTTTATTTGAATTACAAACAAGATTGATTTACATGACAATCCCAGTTCCCGCTCCCTCCCGTCCTCCCCTACCACCCCCCCAACTAAAACCCTACTTATCACATATCTTTTCTTCTGTTCTTCCCCTGACTCAACCTTTCTGCTCCCTCTGCACCCTTCCTCTTCCTCCCTTCTCATTCTTGAAGCTCCCTCCCCCCTCTTCCCGTGCTCTCAATTTGCTCAGGGGATCTCGACTCTTTCTCCTTCTCCAGGGGGCCATGTATGTCTCTCTTAGGGTCCTCCTTGTTTCCTAGCTTCTCTGGCAGTGTGGATTGTAGGCTGGTAATCCTTTGCTCTATGTCTAAAATCCACATAAGAGTGAGTACATATCATGTTTGTCTTTTTGTGACTGGGTTACCTTGCTCAGAATGGTTTCTTCTAGTTCCATCCATTTTCCTGCAATTTCAAGATTCCATTGTTCCCCCCCCCCCCTGAGTAGTACTCCATTGTGTAAATGTACCACATTTTCTCTATCCATTCTTCGGTTGAGGGGCATCTAGGTTTCTTCCAGTTTCTGGCTATTACAAAATAGTGTTGCTATGAACATGGTTGAACAGATGTCCTTTGTTGTATGAATGTGCTTCTTTTGGGTATGTGCCTAGGAGTGGAATTGCTGGATCTTGTAGTAAACTCATTCCCATTTTCTTGAGGAGTTGCCATACAGATTTCCAAAGTGGCTATACAAGTTGGCACTCCCACCAGCAGTGGGGGAGTGTTCCCCTTTCTCCACATCCTCTTCAGCATAAATTACCATTGGTGTTTTTGATTTTGGTCATTCTGACAGGAGTAAGATGGTATCTCAGAGTTGTTTTGATTTGCATTTCCCTGATGGCTAAGGATGTTGAACACTTTCCTATGTGTCTTTTAGGCATTTTGGATTCCTCTATTGAAAATTGTCTATGTATTTCTGTACCCTACTTTTTAATTGGGTTGTTTGGTGTTTGGGAGACTAGCTTCTTGAGTTCTTTGTATATTTTGGAGATCAGCCCTCTGTCAGATGTGGGGTTGGTGAATATCTTTTCCCATTCTGTGGGCTGCCATTTTGTCTTGCTGACTATGTCCTTTGCCTTACAGAAGCTTCTCAGTTTCAGGAGGTCCCAGTTTCAATTGTTGATTTCAGTGTCTTGCTACTGGTGTAATGTTCAGGAAACAGTCTCCTGTACCAATTAATTCAAGGGTATTTCCCACTTTGTCTTCTAATGGGTTCAGTGTGGCTGGGTTTATGTTAAGGTCTTTGATTCATTTTGACTTAAGTTTTGTGCAGGGCGAAAGGCTTGGGTCTATCTGTAGTCTTCTACATGCCAGTTATGCCAGCACCATTTGTTGAAGATGTTCTCTTTGTTCCATCGTATAAATTTAGATTGTTTGTCAAAAATCAGGTGTTTGTAGGTGTGTGGGTTAATATCAGGGTTTTTAATTCTATTCCATTGGTCTACCTGTCTATTTTTGTGCCAATACCAAGCTGTTCTCAGTACTATAGCTCTGTAATAGAGCTTGAAGTCAGGGAAGGTGATGCCTCCAGAAGTTCCTTTATTGTACAGGGTTGTTTTGGCTATCCTGGGTCTTTTGTTTCTCCATATAAAGTTGAGAATTGTTCTTTCAAGGTCTGTGAAGAATTGTCTTGGGATTTTGATGGGGATTGCATTGAATCTGTAGATGGCTTTTGGCAAGATTGCCATTTTTACTATGCTGATCCTACCTATCCAAGGGCATGGGAGATCTTTCCATATTCTGGTATCTTCTTTAATTTCTTTTTTTAGAGACTCAAAATTCTTATGGTACAGGTCTTTCACTTTTTTCATTAGTGTTACTCCAAGGTATTTTATGCTGTTTGTCGAAATTGTAAAGGGTGATGCTTCTCTGATTTCTTTCTCCACCAACGTGTCATCTGTATATAGTAGGGCTACAGATTTTTTGAATTAATCTTGTATCTTGCCACTTTGCTGAAGGTGTTTATCAGCTGTAGGAGTTCCCTGGTTGAGTTTTTCGGGTCACTAATGTAGACTAACATATACCAGCAAATAGTGAGAGTTTGACTTCTTCCTTTCTGATTTGTATTCCCTTGATCTCCTTTTGTTGTCTTATTGCTATAGCTAGAACTTCAAGGACAATATTGAAGAGGTATGGAGAGAGTGGACAGCCTTGCTTGTTCCTGATTTTACAAGAATTGCATTGAGTTCCTCTCCATTTAATTTGATGTTGGCTGTCGGCTTGCTGTATACTGCTTTTATAATGTTGAGGAATGTTCCTGTTATCCCTGATTTCTCCAAGACCTTTATCATGAAGGGGTATTGTATTTTGTCAAAGGCTTTTTCAGCATCTAGTGAGATGATCATGTGGTTTTTTTGTCCCCCTCAGTCTGTTTATATGGTGGATTACATTGATGGATTTTAGTATGTTGAACCATCCTTGCATCCCTAGGATGAAGCCTACTTGATCAGGATGGATGATTTTTCTGATGTGTTCTTGGATTTGATTTGCCAGTATTTTATTGAGAAGTTTTTGCATCAATGTTCATGAGGGTATTTGTCAGTAGTTCTCTTTCTTAGTTGTGTCTTTGTGTGGCTTGGGTACCAAGGTTATTGAATCCTCATAAAAGGAGTTTGGTAATGACCCTTCTGCTTCTATTGTGTGGAATACTTTGAGGAGAATTGGTATTAGCTGTACCTTGAATTTCTGGTAGAATTCTGCACTGAAGCCATTTGGCCCTGGGCTTTTTTTGGTTGGGAGACTTCTGATGACTGCTTCAATTTTATTAGAGGTTATAGGTCTATTTAAGTTGTTTATCTGTTCTTGATTTAATTTTGGAAAGTGAAATCTGTCCAGAAAATTGTCCATTTCCTTTAGATTTTTAAATTTTGAGGAATATAGGTTTTTAAAGTGTTTTTTTTAAAAACACTTTTAAAAAGTTTTTTTTAAAAAAAAACTTTAAAAAAGTTTTTAAGTTTTTAAACTGATGATTCTCTGGATTTCCTCTGTGTCTGTTGTTATGACCCCCTTTAAGCTTTCAGTTGTGCTGTTAAATCTCTAGTGTGATTATTCTCCTGTTTCTTCATGTGGGCATTTAGTGCTATGAACTTTCCTCTTAGCACTGCTTTCAGAGTACCCCATAGGTTTGGATATGTTGTGTCCACATTCTCATTGAGTTCTAGGAAATCTTTAATTTCTTTTTTTATTTCTTCCTGGACCCATGAATTGTGCAATTCGGTGTTACTTAATTTCCATGAGTTTGTAGATTTTCTGTAGTTTTTGTTGTTGTTGAATTCTAATTTTAAAGCATGGTGGCCTGATAAGACATCGGTGGTTATTTCAATTTTTTTGTACTTGTTGAGGTTTGCTATACTGCCAAGTATGTGGTCAATTTTAGAGAAGGCTCCATGTGGCACTGAGAAGAAGGTGTTTGGGTGGAATGTTCTATAGATATCTGTTAAGTCCAATTACGCCATAACTTCCATTAGTTCTTTTGTTTCTTTGTTAAATTTCTGTCTCGTGTTCCTGTCCAGTGGTGAGAGTAGGGTGTTGAAATCTCCCACTATAAGTGTGTGCGGTTTTATGTGTGATTTGAGTTTTAGTAACGTTTCTTTTACAAACGTGGATGCCTTTGTATTTGGGGCATAAATGTTCAGAATTGAGACTTCATCCTGATGGATTTCTCCTGTGATGAGTAGGAAGTGACCTTCTTCATCTCTTTTGACTGATTTTAGTAAAGTCCAATTTGTTAGATATTGGGATTGCTACCCCCACTTGTTTCTTGGGTCCATTTGATTGGAAGATCTTTCCCCAATCTTTAATTCTTAGGTACTGTCTGTCTTTGAGGTTGAGGTGAGTTTCTTGAAAGCAGCAGAAGGAAGGATTCTGTCTTCTTACCCATTCTGTTAATCTGTGTATCTTTTTATAGGGGAGTTAAGACCATTAATGTTGATGGATATTAATGACCATTGATTATTGTTCATTCTTGTTTGTTTTTGATTTGGTGATGGTGGCAAGATTATATGTGGGATTCTATCCCTTTTTTCTTTGGACTGTTGGTAAATTGGGATTGTCTATTGCTTATGTTTTTCTGTTTGTAGTTAGCTTCCCTGGTTGCAGTTTACCTTCCAGTATTTTCTGTAGGGCTGGATTGGTGGATATTTATTGTTTGAATCTGGTTTTATCAGGGAATATCTTGTTTTCTCCATCTATATTGATTGAAAGCTTTGCTGGGTATAGTAGTCTGGGCTGTCATCCATGGTCTCTTAGTGTAGGTAGAATATTGATCCAGGACCTTCTGGCTTTCAGAATTTCCAAGGAAAAGTCAGGTGTGATTCTGATAGGTTTGCCTTTATAAGTTATTTGACCTTTTTCCTTTGCTGATCTTAACATTTTCTCTTTGTTGTGTATGCTTGGTGTTTTGATTATTATGTGGCGAGGTGACTTTTTTTTGTCCAGTCTATTTGGTGTTCTGTAGGCTTCTTGTATTTTCATTGGCAAATCTTTAGGTTGAGAAAATTTTCTTCTATGATTTTGTTGAATATGATCTGTGCCTTTGAGTTGGATTTCTTCACCTTCTTCTATACCTCTTATTCTTAGGTTTGGTCTTTTCACAGTATCCCATATTTCCTGGTATTTTGTGTTAGGGATTTGTTGGACTTAAGATTTTCTTTGGTTGATGATTCTATTTCCACTAGTGTGTCTTCAACTCCTGAGATTCTCTCTTCCACCTCTTGTATTCTGTTGGTTATGCTTATGTCTGTAGTTCCTGATTGTTTACCCAGTTTTTTCTATTTCCAGCATTGCTTTCTTTATTGTCTCTATTTCGGTTTTTAGGTCTTGAACTGTTTCTTGTATTTTTTGGTTTGTTTTTTCTTCAATTTCTTTAAGGGATTTTCTCATGTCCTCTTTGAGGTCCTCTATCATTTTCCTGAAGATGTTTTTAAGGTCATTCTCTTTTGGTTCATCTGCATTGTGATGTTCAGGTCTTGCTGGTGTATGGTTCCTAGTCTCCAGTGTGTCATATTGGGTTTTCTGTTGTTGGATGTGCTTTTACCTTGTCCTCTTCTCATCCTTTCTTCTGGTGGGTGTAGCAAGTGTTTCTTGTTCTCCTGGTGGGTGTGGGACCACGGTTCCCTTCTGGTAGATGCAAACAGATCCAATATTCTGATGTTGGTCCTCTTCTCATGGATGGGGGTGTCACTGTTACCCTAGTGTCAGCAATGTCCAGATGTGCTGTGTCCCACCGGGCAGTCAGTTGGAGGCAGAACTGTCACCAGGCCTCGGGGTGTCGGATCCCGCTGCCAAACTCCGTATGGTCACTTGTGTCAGATAACTCTGAACATCGACGAAGAGCAGGACCCGAAAACATCCCCTGGCCTACCTGGGCTGGTGGGTTGAGGTCGGGCTGCCTCTGGGTGTTCGGTGTACATAACCGGCCACCGCCGAACTGGGTCCGGCAGGCAGGTCGCTTGTGTCAGATGACTCTGAGCCATATTCAGTGTTTTATTATGTGGCATGGGGAATTTCTTTTCTGGTTCAGTCTATTTGGTATTCCATATGCTTCTTGTACCTTAATAGGTGCCCCCTTCTTTAGGATAGGAAAATTTTCTTCTATGGTTTTGTTGAAACTAATTTTAGTTTCAACCTGTCTTTAACCTGGATTTCTTCCATTTCTTCTGGCCCCTTTATTCATAGATTATTCTTTTCACAGTGTCCCAGATTTCATGGATGTTTTGTGCCTGTTTGTTTTTCTTTTTTGATTTAACATTTTCTTTGTCTGGGGTATCCATTTATTCTACCTTGTCTTCAACACCCAAGATCCTTTCTTCCATGTCTTGTACTCTATTGGTGAGGCTTACCTCTGAAGTTTTTGTTTGACTTCCTAAATTTTTTATTTCCAGTTTCACCTTGGTTTGAGTTTTCTTTAGGATTCCATGTCTATTTTCATGTGTTGGATTGTTGTCATAATTCCATTCCACTGCTTGTTTGTTTTTTTTTTTTTCAGACTTTTTTAAGGCACTCATTCAAGTCCTCTTTCAGGTCCTCGATCTTTTCATAGTAGCTATTTTGAAGATCTTGTATTTTGCTTCCGCTATACTGTATTTCTCAGGACCTACTGTAGTAGGGTTTCTGGGTTCTAATGGAGACATATTTTACTCCTGTTATTGATTGTGTTTTTATGCTAGTGTCTAGGCATCTGGGGTTGGGAAGACTGAGGTCATTTTAGGTGTTGATATCTGGTCATGTCTTTGTTAGGTGGGTTTTCCACTCCGTGGTTTCTGTTGTGTTCTCAGGATCTTAGGAAAGTGTGAAGGTAGTTGGTTGTCTGCTAGGGGGTTCTGCAGGCTGGTGGGTGACAGACAGGGTGGGTGACTGAGAGGGGCTCCAGGAAGAGCTAAGGGGATCCCTGCACACCTAGAGGCAGGGACCCCATGGAGGTGGGGGTGTGGTAGGAAGAGGGGATTCGGGTCAGTATGTTGCAGTAAGGCAATGAATTGTTTGGAGAGACAGGAATCAAAGGGTTAGGGGAGCCTGGGTCCAGAATGGGGTTGGGGCTCGTGTAAACAGGCTGGGAATGGAGAAATGTGATGGGGACTGGACGAAAGTGTGACTCAGCGACCTGAGTCCTGGAGAAATGTGATGGGGACTGGACGAAAGTGTGACTCAGCGACCTGAGTCCTGGAGAAATGTGATGGGGACTGGACGAAAGTGTGACTCAGCGACCTGAGTCCTGGAGAAATGTGATGGGGACTGGACGAAAGTGTGACTCAGCGACCTGAGTCCTGGAGAAATGTGATGGGGACTGGACGAAAGTGTGACTCAGCGACCTGAGTCCTGGAGAAATGTGATGGGGACTGGACGAAAGTGTGACTCAGCGACCTGAGTCCTGGAGAAATGTGATGGGGACTGGACGAAAGTGTGACTCAGCGACCTGAGTCCTGGAGAAATGTGATGGGGACTGGACGAAAGTGTGACTCAGCGACCTGAGTCCTGGAGAAATGTGATGGGGACTGGACGAAAGTGTGACTCAGCGACCTGAGTCCTGGAGAAATGTGATGGGGACTGGACGAAAGTGTGACTCAGCGACCTGAGTCCTGGAGAAATGTGATGGGGACTGGACGAAAGTGTGACTCACCGACCTGAGTCCCGGCTGGGTGTGGTCTCTGGGAATCCTGGGTGGAAAGTGTCTTTAGGTATTGGTGGCCAACACAAAGTACCAGGGGCCAGGAGCTTGGTCCTCCAAGCCAGGTTTGGAGGAGTCCCCCGGGAATGGCTAAGGAGGGAGGCGAGGTCCCTGCAGGCTACAGGGTGGGAGGGCACTGAGCAGAGTAAAGCGGTGGACAGGGAGGAGAGTGGATCACTTTGCTTCCTGCAGGGCAGAACTCTGTGGTTAGAGGGTCCTTGCAGCCCCTGAGAAGGCCATTGAGCTGCACTAAGAGAGCTCCCCAAACAAAAAACCAACAATCAAACAAAAACACTGGCAAAAAGTTCTTCTTTGTGTCTTAATTCCAAAGTTCCACACAGTGGGTAGCACTCTAACTTGCTTTTTTTTTTTTCAAATGCCTGGTTGCAGTTTTAAAATTCTTGATTGGGGTGGGCAAGATGACTTCACAAGTAAAGGAACTTGCCACCAAGCTCGTCAGCCTGAGTTTGATTCCCTGGGACCCATAAATTGTCCTCTGACCTGCACACATGTGCCCCCCGCCCCCCGCCCAGAACAAAATACCTAAAATGTGATTTAACCATTTTAAATTATACCACTCCTGCCAGGGAAGCAGGTGGGCTGACCACTCATTACAATGAAGAGAGAGGGTGACCTTGGCGGATTCCATGGCAGGCGAGGGTGACGGAGGCGGAGGGACAAACACGCCAGGCAGACAGAGCTTAGTGAGAAGTTTTATTAGTAAGGGGAGGGAGAGAAAAAAGAGGTAGAGACAAAGACAGAGAGAGGACAGAAGAGGGAGACAGGAAAAGTCCTGTCTGCCCAGGTGAACAGCAGGAAAGAGAGGTTAAGAGAGGAGCAAGAAAGACAAGAGAGCATAAATAGAGCGTAAGTGGGCAGGGGTCTGTCTTTTAAAGGGTCCTTTGCACCTTTGTTCAGACTAGTAGTCATGGAACCCTGGGCTGACCAGGGTACTGCCTGAGTGCATTCCGCCAGGTGCCAGGGGCGGGCCAGCATAATGCCTGAATCCTTACACTTCCTCCTTGTGCACCCCAGACATAATCTCCCAGTCTCATCCCCAGCTCGAGAAGCAGAACACCTGCTGTAGTCTCCCTTTCCTCTCTGACGCTATCCCCAATGGATCACAAAGATCCTCTCCTCCAACCTTCCTTCCCCGAGCTCATCCCACTACTCCGACCTCCAGCACCAGCAGGCATTCATTCCTGTGAGCAGGCCAGGGAAGCAAGTCCACAGAAAATGCCCTACCAGGAAATACACAAACATCACACCCTCCTAAAATCCAGACAGGGAACAGAAATCAAGGAACAAAATAACCACCCTACAAAGATAAAACCAGATATCAATACTATGGTAGTTTGAATGTAATTGGCCCCCATAAGCTATAGGGAGTGGCGCTATTGGGATGTGTGACCTTGTTGAAGGAAGTGAGTCACTTTGGGGGCAGGCTTTGAGGCCTCTTTTGCTTAAGCTTGGAGACATCGTCTGTTGCTTGCAAGATGTAGAATTCTCAGCTACTTCACGGCACTGAGTCTGCCTGCGTGTAAACACACTCCCCACCATAATGATAACGGACTAAACCTCTAAACAGTCTGGGAGCCACCCTGGTGAGATGTTTTCCTTTATAAGAGTTGCGGTGGTCAAGGTGTCTCTTCACAGTAACAGAAACCTTAACTAAGACAAGCACCTAGACCTGTAATCATCCCAATCGCAGATGCCTAGATACCAGTGTAAAAACACCATCAACAATAGGCTCCACTAGAGCCCAGCAACCCAGCAGGCTATAAATATTCCAACATAGTTGACACGGAAGAAAAAGATCTCAAAACAGTCCATATGAAGATGATAGCGGTCCTTAAAGAGGAAACAAATAAAACCCTTAAAGAAAGCCTGGAAAATACAAACACTGTAAGGAAATTAATGAAACTTTTGAAGTCCTGAAAATGGAAACAGAACCAATAAAGAAAACCCAAACTGAAAGAATTCTGGAAATGAAAAATGTAGGAATTTTAACAGGACCTACATAAGCAAACTTCACCAACAGAAGGGATAGAAGAAGAGAGAGTCGCAGATGTTGAAGATACAATAGAAGAAACGGACACATTGTTCAAAGAAAATGTTAAATCTAAAAATCTCCGGACACAAAACATCTAGGAGCCGGGTGTTGGTGGCGCACGCCTTTAATCCCAGCACTCGGGAGGCAGAGGCAGGCGGATTTCAAATTACCACAAAGAGAAAGTGGACAATAACCTTTAACTCATGGGCACAGGAAAGACTTTCTGTGCAGGACACCATTGTCACAGGTACTAAGATCAACAATTAGTAAATGGGACCTCATGAAACTGAAAAGCTTCTGTAGGGCAAAGGACACCACCATTTGGACAAAGCAGCAGCCCACAGAATGGGAAACAATTTTTGCCAAAACCACATCTAATATCTAAAATATATTAAACAACTCAAGAAATTAGATATCAGAAAAACCCCAAATAATATAATTAAAAACAGGGTACAGACCCAGAAAGAGAATCCTCAATAGAGGAAACTTAAATGACTGAGAAACACTTAAAGAAATGTTCAACATCCTGAGTCATCAGGGAAATGCAAATCAAAACTCCTTTGAGATTCCATCTTACACCTTTCAGAATGGTCTAAGATTAACAACACAAATAACAGCCCATGCTGCTGCTTATGTTGGTGTAAGAGAAAAACTCGTCCATTGCTGGTGCGAGTGTAAACTTGTAGAGCCACTATGGAAATCAGCAAGGCAGTCTCTCAGAAAGATGGGACTTGATCTATCTCAAGATCCAGTTATGGCACTCTTGGGCATATACCCAAAAGATGCTTCATTCTACCTCAAGCACACTTGTTCAACCATGGTCATTGCTGCTGTGTTCATAATAGCCAGAAATGGAAACAACCAAGATGTCCCTTAGTAGAAGAATGGATAAAGAAAATGTGGTATATTAACACAATGGGGTACTGTAGGGGACAGTAAGCCACTCCTGTTAGAGGCTGGCTACAGGAGTGCCTTTGACCACACCTGTCAAAGTGTGGTCAAGGTGAGGTCAGGATGACTCATGATGGGCTCTTAAGGGGCTGCAAGCACATGGGAGGCCCCCTTCTCTCTGGCCTCACTGCCTTGCTTCCCTGGGCACACTCTGGCTTGTGTTTGGCTGGTATTTATCTGAATAAAGATATCTTAAACCTACAGGCTCTCGAGATATCTGGTGTCCAACCTGAAATCCATGACCCACTCCAGGAGACCACAAAGACGTCAGGAACATAGATGTTTCAGCTGTGGTAGAAAGGGACATGTAAGGAGAAATTGTAGGCAATGAAATTCTAACGATCCCTCATGCGAAAGGCCACTGCCTTCTGGATTATGTAGGAGATGTGGTAAGGGCAGACACTGGACTAATGAGTGTAGATCAACCAGGGACATACAAGGGAGCCCGTTAAGGCCGGGAAACTCCAAAGGGGGCCTCAAGAAGGCCCTCGATGGATAGTAGAAAAGATTGGGTAAGACACTATAGAAAATGGTTACTAACCATCCAGGCTGTACAGAAACTAAATACAAATAATAGACCTTCAGAGGAACCAAAGGCCCATTAAAATGGCTTACAGATGAACCTATCTGGATAGGGCAATGGCCTTTGACCTCTGAGAAGCTAGAGTCTCTAGAAATTTAGTACAGGAACAGCTAGAGGCTGGACACATAGAGGAGTCTATCAGCCCTTGGAATTCTCCTGTATTTGTTATCAAAAAGAAGTCAAGTAACTGGAGAATGCTGACAGGCCTGAGAGCCATAAATAAGGTAATTCAACCTGGAATGCTGTTGCCTTCCTTAATCCTAAAGGATGGCCGATCATAGTAATTGACCTGAAAGACTTTTTTTTTTTCACTATACCATTATAAGAAAGTGATAGAGAGAAATCTGCATTTACAGTACCAACTGGCTGTAATAACTCACAGTCAGTTCGGAGACACCAGTGGAAAGTTTTACCACAGGGGATGCCAAATAGTCCTACTTTGTGTCAACACTTTGTACAACAACCTTTGAAAATAATTTGTAAAAAATTTCCACAATCCCTTGTTTATCATTATATGGATGACATTCTTTTATCAGATTCTAATAAGGAAACTTTGGAACATATGTTTGAAATGGTGAAGGAAGTTCTGCCTAGATGGAGGTTACAGATTGCCCCAGAAAAGATACAAAGAGGAGATTCTATTAACTATTTAGGTTGTAAGATAGACTTACAAAGAATCAGGACACAGAATGTGCAAATTAGAAGGGATCGTTATCAAGCCTTAATAGTCTTCAGAAGCTACTAGGAGAAATTTCTCAATTACAGACGATTATTGGGGTAGAAGGTCATGACTTAAAGCATTTAAAAATGGCTCTTAAAGATGACAAGGACCTAAACAGTCCACAAATATTATCCGCTGAGGGAGAAAAAGAACTACAATGGGTAGAAAACAGAATATTGGATGCGCATGTAGATTGGATAAACCTTAATTTATACTGTGTTCTGGTCATCTTGCCATCCAGAGAATACCCTTTTGGAATTCTGATGTAGAGGGAAGACACTATATTGGAGTGGATATTTCTGCCACATAAACAGAATAAAAAGTTAAAAACATATATAAAAAAAAGATTTCTGATTTGACTTTAAAAGGCAAATTAAGACTTCGTCAACTGACTGGAAAATATCCAGCAAAAATTATAGTACCTTTAACTAATGAAGAAGTTTCCTCCTTATGGAAGGATAATAAATATTGGTAAATAGCTCTTACTGACTTTTTGGGAACGATTAGCAACAACTATCCCAAAACTGACAGAATTAAATTCATAAAGGACAGTCTGGATTCTTCCAAGTTATTGTAAGACAAACTCCCATTTCTGGAGTTCTTACCTTCTACACTGATGCTAACAAATCAGGTAAGGCTGGTTATAAAGCAGGTGAGGTAAGTAAAGTAGTTCAAAGTCCATATACATCTGTACAGAAAGCAGAATTATATGCAATTCTCATGGTGCTTATGGATTTTACAGAACCTCTTAATATAGTTACTGATTCCCAATATGCAGAAAGAGTCGTCTTACGCATTGAGACTGCAGAATTTGTTCCTGATAATACGGAATTAACCTCGTTGTTTTTACAATTACAGGAAACAATCAGAAACAGAAGTAATCCTCTATACATTACACATATCAGATCCCATACGGGTCTGCCAGGCCCACTAGCACAAGGCAATGACGAGATTGATAGTTTATTAATTGGAAGTGTGCTAGAAGCCTCAGAATTTCATAAAAAACATCATGTAAATAGCAATAGTAAAGGACTTCTCCATCACTTGGCAACAAGCCAAGGAGATAGTGAGAAACTGTCCTGCTTGTTCCTTTTATAACCAAACTCCACTGCCAGCAGGCTGTAATCCTAAAGGCATTCAGATTAATGAGATCTGGCAAATGGATGTCTTTCACTTTACAGAACTTGGAAATTTGAAATATGTGCATCATACTATAGACACATTCTCAGGGTTCCAATGGGCTACTGCTCTCAACTCTGAAAAAGCTGATTCTGTTCTTACACACCTGCTAGAGGTGATGGCAGTTATGGGCATACCTGCACAAATAAAAACTGACAATGCTCCAGCATATGTCTCTACAAAGATGGAACAGTTTTTCAAATATTATAACATAAAGCATGTCACCGGCATACCACACAATCCTACAGGACAAGCAGCGGTTGAGAGATCTAATAGGATGCTTAAGGAGATGCTCTGTAGACAAGCTGGTAAGTCAAAACCCACCAAACATAGGTAACATAATGCTTTATTAATACTAAACTTTCTTAATGCAAATAATAAAGGACAAACAGCTACAGAAAGACATTGGACTATGAAAAAAGCTGCTGAACTGAATCAACCACTGTACTTCAAAGATGCACTAGCCTCGGTATGGAAGCCTAGACATGTGTTATGTTGGGGTAGGGGTTTTGCATTTGTTTCCACAGGAGAAGAAAAACTTTGGACACCATCAAAGTTGATCAAGATTCGACTTGAAAAAGACAAACCTCTCGACAAGGACTAGTGACAGGTATTTACTGAGGTATATCTTGTAAACTAAATAGAAACCTCCCAAAGGAAAGGGAAGTGTTTTGCTTCTATCTTCACAGGAAAACTCATTTCCAAAAATCCAAGAACACTACATGGGTAAATGCTTGAGAAGGTAGCTACAACCATCAAACAAAAGGAACGTGCCATACAGTAATCTTTACGGCTGTCTCTCAAATAACTCTATTTCTCCTTATTTCCTAGTCCCTATTCAAGTAAATCAGTGCTGGATTTAGAGTTGGTTTTGGCTTTCCTTCCCTAAAATCCAAGCACGTTGTTTAACTAAACTTTAGAGTTTCTGTGCTATATCAAGAAGCCAGTTGATGTAATACAGAACAAGAGAAGAATTTGGGGACTGTCTTTGTCTTTCTTGGCTCTTTCCTTCAAGGTGTACCCTTGTCTCATAATCATTATTTTTCCATGATTTCCTTTTCCAGCATACATATATATACTGAAAGACCCTCAGATCGAGGAGCCTCCACAAATCGAACAGTTTCCCCCCCAAAACGCAATGTCCAGTCCAGCTGTTGTAAAAACAAGAGGTAAGTTTATTGTGGGGCATTTGTGCAAACGGGCCTCCCAGTCTGGCAGACAAAGGAAGCCCCGTTCCTCAAATGCAGGCCTCTTTTTATAGGAAGAAACCACAAGATTTTAGGGAGGGGGAGTTTGGGTACATGACCAGAGTCACAGGTCCTTTGGAGGTCTCTTATCTTTGGGGCCAGATGGTCTCCTGACTCACCAGTTGGGTCAACAGCCCAAGGAATGTGCTGATCGCTCTTGCCTGAGCAACCGGTAATTGCAGCTATCTCTTTGGTTTCTCACAGGCTCTCTTTTGTCAATTGTTGTTACACTAACTGGTGGGACAGTCTGTTCTTTATCTTCATGACCCCAGGAGAGGGTGGCCCTTTGGAAATTCTTGGTATTTAGTTAGGCTATCTTTTCGGCCTTTGTAAGGGAGTTATTGTGGCCAGCTAGGAAATTCCAGGGACTCAAGTCATTGTGGCCTTGGTTAGATTTTTAAGTCAGGCCACCCTGCTTTTAGTATGGGAGGTTTTTCTAAGCCTCCTCATTTTGTTTCTTTGTTAATTTTTAAGTGCTTCAATACAACCAAACATTTCTCTGCTAACACTTATGTTTGAGTCCCACACAGCCAATAAAGACCTACCTGACAGCAATCCCTGGATCCCATTTCAGCAGGAAGTAACTTGGAGGATGCTACACTCCCGTCCCCCATTATTGTCTATTAGGGTAGTGTAAGCCTAGTTAGGAATAACTTTCCTATTGTTTAGGGTTGGGATTGGAGGAGGTGTTCAGGTTTGGACACCTCTTTCAGATGACTTTAGGGTTTAGACATGGTTAGAAATAGACATGGTTAGAATGTGCAATAGCACATTTCTTGTATTTCACCTTTATGATTGCTAATTTTGGATACTTTACACTGTTAAGTTTTAATCCTCTTTTAGACTAAAAGGGGAATTGTAGGGGACAGTAAGCCACGCCTGTTAGAGGCTGGTTACAGGTGTGCGTGGTCAAGGTGAGGTCAGGATGACTCATGATGGGCTCTTAAGGGGCTGTGAGCACATGGGAAGCCCCTTCTCTCTGGCCTCGCTGCCTTGCCTGCCTGGGCATGCTCTGGCTTGTGTTTGGCTGGTATTTATCTGAATAAATATATCTTAAACCTACAGGCTCTTGTGATACGGTACTACTCAGCTGCTAAAAAAAATGACCTCATGAAATTTGCAGCCAGATGAATGGATCTAAAACAAATCACCCTGAGGGCGGTATTTGCTTATATGTAGATATTAGTCATTAAATAAATGACCACCAAGCTACAATCCATAGACCCAGAGAGGTCAGTCACAGAGGACAGGACTATGGAGGACACATGGATTTCCCTGGGAGGAAGAAATAGAACAGTTTTATAGGTAGACTGGGGGTGGGGTAGGAAGGGGAGGATCAGGCAGGAAGGGCGAGGGGAAATGGGGTTCAGGTATGGAATGTGGGGACAGTCATCTAGAGTTGAGGGTCATTTGAGGAGTGGAATGGAAACCCAGTGCAGCGGAAACTTCCTAACGTATATGAAGGGATCCTCATGAAGTCTCCAAATAATGAGGAAGATGGAGTCCAAACTGTCCATCTCTTATCACCAAATGAAGCTTCTAGGACCATGACTGGGTAATATCCAATTGGGTTATTGGCCAAAGGACCCCCATGGAAATCTCAAACAACCCAGGCTCTTGACAAGATGATAGGTTGCTCTACACAACTGACAGCAAGGCCCCATTGTTGAAGACAACATTCATACAACTCATTGAACATGGAGAGGTCGAGCTAATGCCTACACAGAAACTTCACCCCATGTACTAGGGCCTTTGGTATGGGAAGGTACTCTGCAGGCCACCAAAAGAGAAGATGTAAATATTAACCTTGGCACAAAACCTTTGTTCTACAATCTGACCTGCCTGAAAATTGTGCTAGGGCAATGGAGGCACAAAGCTTGTGGGAATAACCAAACAATGTCTGATTTGACTTAAGGCCCATTTCCCGAGATGGAATCCATACCTGACACTCTTTGGATGACCAAGAATCAGAGGCTAGATATCCCAGAGATCTACAGTAAGACCAAATACCACTGTTTAAAAAACAAAAACAAAAACAATAAAATGGCTCTCAATGACACTCTACTATACTCACAGATCGGTGCCATCGTCAGAGAAGCTTCCTCCTGCAGCAGATGGGAATAAAAACAGAGACCCATAGCCAGACACTATGGAAAGAGAGAGACACCTTGGAACACAGAGCTCTAAATGGGGTGTCTCCATCAAATCCCTCCCCTCAGAGCTCAGGGGAGGAAAAGGAGGTAGAAAGAGTGTAGGAGTCAGAAGGGGTGGAGAACACCGGGAGAACAAGGCCCTCTGATCAACTGTGAAGAGCCCGTATGAGCTCTCAGAGACCGAAGCAGCAAGCTCAGGATGGCAGGGGCAGCACGGGTCCTCTGCACATGAATTATGGCTTACAGATTAGTGTTGTTATGGGCTCCTGAGTGTGTGAATGAGTGGATCTCTGATTTTTGTGCTTCTCCTGGGGCTCCTCTCTTTCTATTGGTTTGCCTTGAACCACTTCCATGTGACAGTTTTTGCTTTATCTTGTTATTTTATTGTGTTAAAGAAATAAACATACACAAAAACACAGAAATTTAATTCTTGGTTTCCCTTTTTCCTACTTTAAAAATGGAGAAAACTTCTGTCTTAGTTTGGTTTCTGTTGCTGTGATAAAGACCATGACATAAAACAATCTAAGGAGGAGAGGGTTATTTCAGTTCACAGGCAACAGTCCATCATCCAGGGACATTCAGGCAGGAACTTGGAGGCAGGAGCTGAAGCAGAGGCCATGGAGCAGTGCTGGCTTGTTCCCCATGGCTTGCTTGCTCAGTCTGCTTTCTTATACACCCCAGGCCCATCAACCATCAGAGAATGCCCCACAGGCTCTCTTACAGGCCAGTCCGATGGAGGTCATTCCCTAGTTGGGGGTCCCTCTCCCCAGGTGACTCTCATTTATGTCAAGTTGACAAAAATGACCACCACACCCTTCTATTACACATTCTCCAGTCACTACTCCAACTACCTTTCCATCTTCCCACGGGGCACCTTCCTTTTGTTCCGGGTTCTTCCTGGGACAGGAGCACAGAAGGACAGTCCCTAAGAAGCACCTGGACCCACTTCCATCACAGTCTCCAGGGCTCTGCAGGGAGACAGAGGGAAATGTGAGACACCACGTGTCTGTGGAGCCATCCTGTACCGTTTGAATTCAGAACTTTCCTATGCATGACCATTTTTGCTTGTCTAAAGTCTTTCTTTTTTTATTTTATTAGTTCAAATTAGGAGCAAGCTTGCTTCAGATGTCTATCCCTTCTCCCTCTCCCTCCCCTCCCCCCAACATCCCACCTGCCCCTAGCCATCCCCCCTCCACTCCCCAGGCAGGGTAAGGCCCTCAAAAGGGGCTCCCCAAAGTCTACCACATCATCCTGGGCCAGGCCTAGGCCCTTCCCCATGTGTCCAGGTCAAGAGAGCATTCTTCATATGGGATGGGCTCTCAAAAATCCCTTCTTTTTTTTCTTAAGACCTTACATATTTAATACAGTGCATTACCCTTGTACAAATGGAAAAAAATTAAGTTCAACATTTCTAGACCAATATGGCTGTTAATTTTTGTACAATGCCAACTCAACATGGTAAACTGGGATACTTTTTTCCAAAGTTGACAGCACAGCTAAAGTTTCCAAAACTACATATATATATGTAGACCAATAATGGCAGTATGTTATGCATCAATAGCAGCAACAGCTTTTCCAAGTTCTGCAGTCATTTGAACAAACTTTTAGAGACATCCAGCACTCTCCATTAAAAAAAAAAGTAAAAAACAAAATCCCAGAAAAACAGCACAGTTCTGTGACTCTTGTGGTACCTGGTACCATTTTTTTTTAAATTAGCTTCTGTCTAAAATCTTTCTTAATGATGATTTACTTTTGTATGTATATGTGTAGTGGAATCTTGCTTTGCCAGTGAACATGTGGCTGTTGAGAGCCGAATCTCAGGGCTTGGCATGAGATCCTAGGCCATGCTTGGCCAGCCACATAGTTAACCTTTACATAGCAGCTCTTAGAACCTCAGCTCAAGAAAAGAAACAACCTGACCCAGTCCTCCACTCACAGGCTCAGTCACCTAGGCAACCCCTTCCTGGACCTCTTAACCTTGCCAAACATCCCCTTTGTGGCTTCCTAATATCCTGCCTACACTAACACCTAGCTCACAAACAACCTACTCTACCCCTCCCCATATCCTGCTCTGTCAACTTTATAATCTAGCCTGAGAAAAAAGTAAAGTTTGCCACTTGATCAGAATCCTGTCTTGTTGTCATTCTTTCTGCATCTCTTGTCCCCATTCCCTATCCCTGACTCTCTTGCCCCAGGTTGATGTCCTGCAGGTCGGGACAGGTGGCCACATCCTATGGGTGTGGCTTCAGGTGTGCAGATGTGATCCCTTACAAGGTAGAGGGGGGCTGGCTCACTCTCTTGGGTTGGGGAGAACATCGGAAGGGCAGAGACTGCAGAGTCTCCTGGAGCAGGAAGACGGTGATGGTTGTTTACTCTGACCTGTGCAAGTGCTTCCCCAGTACATACCTCTTTATCATTTATCTTGGGTCTGCTGGACTCATTTAAACCCCATCTTCATATATGAGTGTTTTGCTGCATGTATGTCTGTGCATCATGTGTGTGCCTGGTGCCTGCAGAGACCAGAAGTCACAGGATCCCATGGAACTGGCATTATGGATGGTTGTTAGACACCATGGGGGGCTGGCCCCAGTGTGCTTAACCACCAGACCACCTCTCCGACGACTCTTCCTTATCTCTGGTTTTGGGGTTCCCCCAACGAGTGGCCACCAGCTCAAGAGCAGAGAGACTTCTCTAAGGGGACCACTGTTGGAAAATGTCCCACCGAGGGTTCTCGTTGGTCAAGTATGATGGGTCATATGCTGATCTTTGAACCAATCAGAGGGTAGAGTTTTTCCCCTCTAGAAATTCATAGTTTCCTATTGAGGAAAATAAAACTATAATTCACAGTTCCCACCTTTCCACACATTTGTGCTTGAGCCCCTAGAAACTTTTCATACACACGGGTTCCCCCAACCCCCATTGTTGGTCTCCTTATAAGTAAAGATTTATCAGCAGTTCCTAGTTTCATTTCTGTTCCCGTGACAAAATACCCTGAGAGCAATTTAGGAGGAAGGGGGATTTGTTCAGTTTACAGTTCCAGATTATAGTCCATCATTGTGGGGAAGTCAAGCAGGAACTGGAAGCAGTTTAGTGACACCATGTCCCACAGTCAAGAGCAGAGAGAAATGATTGCATGTCTGTTGACTTGGCTACGTGCGTGTGCTGTCAGATTTCCCCACTCTTACACAGTTCAATTTAGGGAATGTTGCTGCCCACAGAGGGCTGGGTTTTCATCTCGTCAACTAGCTTAATCAGACAATCCCCAACAGACATGCTCCCAAGCCAACATATGTAGATGATCTCTCACTGGGGCAAACCTTTGATAAACAGTCTCTTCCAGTCCTTTTGCCACACTGAAAATGTTTCCTCTTCTTCACTGTGACACACAGACTCCCGTCCTTGTCCCCTAGGCATCCTGTGCCAGGCTGCCCACCTGTTCCAAGGCCACACCCTCCCCAAAGAGCACTGGCACAGCGGGTCAGAAGTCCCTCTGTGGTCTGCTCTCCCCCTCTCTCACACCTCTTCCCAATATCTTGACTTTGCTTCTGACCTTCATCTTTCGAGTTTTTCTGAAAACACCCTTTTAAAGAAATACTCCAAGTACAATAGGGTTTTCTGCAATCTTCCAGGCACTTGCCCTGAGCTTCACTGTGCACATGGCCCAACCTAAAACTGCAGTTGAGCTCCAGAGTGCATAAGCGCACACACAAGCGCCATTGTGGAAAGTAAACCCTGCCCCAATGCCAGGTGGGTCATCACAAGCCCACGGTTCTGCAAAGGATACAGAGGAGGAAGTTCTGGTGTGGGACAAGAAGGGTCAGAGAGCAACGGACGGCCACAGCCACAGAAGCTGTTCTCTGAGCTACTCTGCCTCCTGTAGCTGATGTCTCTGTGTGAGGCTCCCTCCCTCTCCCTGCCTGCAGCCAGCCTGCAGCCCTGGAGCCCACCGGGAGGTCTCGGCCGAGCCTGAATTTTTGTCGTCCCTTAGTGTGCCTCCACTTCCCCACAGCTAGTTTCTAGTGAAGATGTTTTCCCTTCCTTTAAGAGAGTCTGGCTGTATTCTGAGGGTTTCTAGAAACACCTGTGGCTGGAGTAGGCCCTGGCTAAAATTGCTTCCCCCTTTCCTGGGACACGCTTCACGTGGAAACTGCACCTCATACACCACCAGGAAGTGAAATTTGGCTACACCATACCCTTTCATCATTCTGGACTCAAGGATAACCAGGTGTCCTGTTCCCAACCAAGCAGAATCCTTTGCGGGACTTTGGTATTTTTGTACTTGAAGTCTTGGGTCACTGGCGAGGGTCCTGGGTACAGCAATTCCTAAAGCCCACTCTCCCTGGATTTCTGGGGCGCTTGATTTTATTCATTCACCCACACCTGAGTGAATGACGCTTTTATCGCACAAAGCCAACATGACCCTGGTCCCCTTCCCCAGTCTCAGCTTCCAGAGTAGGCTGGGTGAAGGACTCCTTGAGCACTGAGAAGCCATTTCCGCCGCGTGAGTGACTCACACAAGCCCCCATCTTCCATCCCAAGGCCACGTTCACTCCTCACCCCTCGGCGGGAGGGGGTGGGCCGAGGACAGGCTGACTCAATCACTTCTTGCTTTTAATGGAGCCTCGTTAATTTCCTCCCCTGAGAGATGGCTCCAGCCTTCACCTCCAGCCTCCATTAGCCGCGCCGTGCTTTGTCAGCGCATCTATGACAAATTAATTGCAAAGGGAGAACCGCGCCGGACAGCAAGGACTCTGCTTGGACAGGCTCAGGAGCTGCAGTTTGTTCCCCACTGACACCCGGCCCGCTTGACTGTGGTCCTCAGGCCGGCTCTGAGATCCGCCCCTGGCTCTCAGCGGTGCAGAAGGAAGCCGCCTGCCTGGGAAAGCCAGCCACCCATGCTCTTAGCTCGCATTGACAATGGGATGTCCCAGGGCAACAAGCTCTGGAGGCTGCAGCACAGCACTGTGGCCAAGAAGACTGTGCATGTCACAAGACCCCAGTTGACATTGAGCTCCACTGCCCAGCTGCCAGGGAACACTTTTTCGGGTCAGCTAAGATTTGTGCAAAACTGGCCCTGACTCCTTCTCCCGCCAATTCCCCAACTCCATTTCCTTTGCTCTGGGCTTGGCTTTCATCCCAAAGGGCCCACCTCATCTCTGTTGCCTTACAATGAGCTCCATGCTCTGGTCAGGCTGTGTCCCCACAAAGTATGGTTCACATCCCAGACTTCCTCACCTACACGCAGAGACCAGAATCTATAGTCCTCAGCTGCCCATCACGGCTCTGGGGCTCAGGTGCTGCCAGCCTGGGTTCCACACTCCCATTATCCATTGCAACCATCCCTGCCCCCTGTACTCCCAGGGCCCAGTGCAGGCTTGAGACGGCACGCAAAGACCCCACAAGATTGAGTGTGAGGGAACCAGGCCATGAACCATGGAAGTCCCTGATTGGGATATATATATATATATATATATGTTTCTCTTATTGCTTGATGGATAAAACACTGTTGGCCTTGAGGCAGGAAGATTGGCAGGACTAGGAGACGAGGAGAATTCTGGGAAAAGTAGGCAGAGTAAGCCCACCAGAACAGACTCCATGCAGCCGCCAAAGGACTAACAGGTGCAGGCATTCTCCGGTAATTCAAGACCATGAGGGAATACATAAATTAATAGAAATGGGATAATAATTAAAACAGAGCTAGCCAATAAGAAGCCCTAGCCATCAGCCAACAGTTTTATAATTAATATAGCATCTTTGTGAGTTCATTTGGGGCTGAGAAGGGTGGTGGGACCTGGCAGGATGAAGAAAACACAACAAAACGACACCCAACATAGGACACGAACCCATGACCCTGAAATTAAGAGTCTTATGCTCTACTGACTGAGTTAGCCAGGCTCTCTCTGCCTACCTTTCCCAGAATTCTCCTCATCTCCTAGTCCCTCCTATCTTCCTGCCTCATTGGCCAAACAGGGTTTTATTCATCAACCAGTAAGAGAAACAGAAGGCCATCCCCCATAAAGTCCCCACTCAAGTGGCCGATGAGGTCAGGCAGAAGATGGCATTGGATTCCCTGGAACTGGAGTTATAAGCCATTGTGAGTCATCGGTTGTGTGTGCTAGGGACCAAACTCAGGCCCTCTACAAGACCAGTAAATGCTCTTAACCACTTAGCCATCTCTTCTAATTTAAAAAGTTTTAACATTTTTATTTTTTATTGGGGGTGTGTAGGCACTGTGCCCCAGGCACACCTCTGTAGGTCAGAGGACAGTTTTCCAAGCATGTTTTCTCCTTTCACCAAGTGGTTCTTGGAATTCCCAACT
Organism: Cricetulus griseus; assembly: GCF_003668045.3. NCBI lineage: Eukaryota > Metazoa > Chordata > Mammalia > Rodentia > Cricetidae > Cricetulus > Cricetulus griseus. The sequence continues at coordinate 6,111,432 of NC_048599.1, read as the reverse complement.
GGGTCATGAGGCTAGGCTGCAGGCCTCTCTTGGACTGAGCCATCTCACTTGCCCCTGGTTTAATTCTTTAACTCAGTTTTCTGAGTGACTTTGATGCCCTTTAATCAAATGAAACAGTAACTGTGGGGTTGGGGAGCTGATTTTATGTTTTCTTTTTAGCTGGGGTGTTCATGCACTGTGTGTGGGTTTCAGAGGTACACTTTTGTACAAACATAGATCATGCTCAACCAATGCTCCCCCCCGGCCCTTTTTTCCTCTGCCGTGCTGGTGGTCCCTTGACCTCTACTTTGATGTCATATCCATGTGTATGATTCTATGAATCTGTGGAAAATCTAGGAGCCACAGCCATGAAGTGGTGGCGCACACCTTTAATCCCAGCACTGGGGAGGCAGAGGCAGATGGATCTCTGTGAGTTCGAGGCCAACCTCATCTGCAGAGCTCCAGGATAGGCTCCAAAGTTAGAGAAACCCTATCTAGAAAAAGCAAAGACAAAACAAATAAACAAAAACCAAACCAAAACAAACAAACAAAAAAAAACCCAAAACAAAAATCTAGGAGCCACAAATGGGAGAAAACATGGTATTTTTTTGAGATGGTTTAATTCACTTAGCATGGTGGTCTCTGGTTGCATCCACTTCTCAGCATATGACAGAGCATCATTATTTTACGTGGCTGTGTGCACGCTCAGAATTTCCTTTACCCAGCCTCTGTTGACAGAAAGCAAGGTTGGTTCCATTTCTCAACAGGAATGTGCAGATGTCTGTATTCTGTGTTGACTTGTCCCTTCTGGTAAACACCTAGGAGTGATAGAGCTGGCTCCTATGGTTGATCGATTGATTGATTGCTCTTGAGGCAGGCAAGGTTGTTTTGGCTCATGGTGGCAGAGGTGTCAGCCCACAGTCTCATAGCTCCATTGCTTGCTGGCCTGTGGCAAGGCAGAGGAGGGTGCTCACCTCGGTAGGCAGGGAGGAAAGATGGGTAGACAGACTGGAAGGGGCATGGCCCAGGCTGGGGCTGCAGCTACACTGGTAGAAAACTTGTGTACTGTGCGTGAAATTCCATCCTTAGCACCTCATAAACTGGATGTGGTGATACGCACCCATTATGCCAGCACTCAGGAAGTAGAGGTCAGCAGATCACAAGTTTGAGGTCACCCTTGGCTACATAGTGACTCAAAGCCAGTCTGGACTACAAGAGTCCCTGATGTCTCCATTGACGCCTTTCCTTCGTCCTCCCAAAGTCTCTACTCCCTCCCAATAATGTCAGACAGTAAACCCTTCTAGAGACTGCGCTGTGGACAATCTCAGGGCCCTCAGAATCCTGTCACTTCATAATGATCAGTACCAGCCCGGGCTCAAGCTGTCAATAAATGCCTGGGCCTCTTCAGGAAGGGTATCACATCCAAATCACACACACACACACAAATCTAGTCTGAGCCCTGTGTGCAGCCACAAGAAACCCCACACAAAAGCCGCTTGCCTCTGCCCTCTCTCCCCTCTTGCCTCATTTCTGCATCCGACGGCTCCCTGTACCGCAGACGCCATCCTCCCTCAGCACAGGTTCTGTGGTCTGGGGGCCGCTATCTCCCAGAGTCATAGTTCCCAGCTCAGAAGTGAGCAGTATGGAGTTGCTGGGGGTGTTGGAGCAGCTTCTGCATGGTGTGGCTTTAGAACTTGTGTCTGGAGGGAGGAGAGAAGTGACAGTGAAGGAGTAGGTAAGGTCTCAGGTCACGGCGTCATTTAGCTCACCAGGAGCTGCAGGCATTCTGCAGGCTCCTCCAGAGCGTATGCTCCACAACCACTGTGGTGGGTTTCTGCTGCCAGTTCCCAAACTGTCCTTGGGGAGACTTAAGCCTCCCCTACCACATTTATTTATCATTTATTTTGTGCATACTTGTGTGGGGAGGGGTCAGGTGGCAATGGGTGGGAATTGTTTCTCTCCAATCACATGGGTCCTGGGTATCAACCTCAGGTCTTCAGACTTGGCAGCAAATGCCTTTGGCCACTGAGCCATCTCGATAGCCCAGGGAAACTTGGACGCTACCTCACTTGCCTCTGTTCACACTCTCCAGGTCTCCCCCGGTTCATTTCAAATGAGGTGGGGGACATTTTATGAACGCCTTCAGCCTCTGAAAGACCAGGAGGGCACCGCCAAGGCTCTGGGCTCCTGGGTGACGATCCCTCTTCTTGTGCTGCTCCCACTTACCACTCGGGGCCTTGGCACTGTCAGTGTCTGCGCTTGCAAATCCCTCCACAGGACTGTGTGTGTCAGCAGGTCCCTGTTGGTTCCCTGTTTCAGTTCTCTCTCAAAGCCTCCCTGACTGCACGGCTCACGCCTCTCCTTGTAGGGAGCATCCATGCCTCATCTATCCCAAAGGGCTCCTCACCTGGGCCTAGTGACTGTGACCCACAGTAATGGCCTGTTCTCACAGTGTGAGCCATATAGCACTCCACCACCGGGATTGGTGGGGTAGGAGTGGGGAGGGATCCACTTGACATTCAGACATCCTGGTCCCTTCATGCTGGTTCTAACTATTCACTCGAGGGACTGTTTATGTGTGATTCTCTTACTCTAAATCCCAGAAGTCTCTGCTTCTGTCCTGCCCAAAGCCTTTCTCTGGCTCCTTGTCACCTTGGTGTAAATACCTACCTACATCTTCCTTGCAGCCTGGAGTTGCCTGCTGCCTCTTGGTTTGCTCACTGAGTCCCAGACCAGTGTGTCCTTGCTCCAGGCCATTGCCTGGTGGTTGAACGCAGGACGACTGTATAAGGTGGGCACTCACACAGACACCTTCTGTGCCCAGGCTCACCTGTGTCTTCTTTCGGCTCTTTGCTGCCTTCAGACTCCACTCCTCCACCCTCTGAAGCATCGTGGATGGTCATCTTGTTGCTGTTGCCGATGGTGGCATCCACCAGCAAGCAGGATTTGATGTGGACTTTCTGGGCTGTGTTTGCATCAGGGTGAGCGCCTGGCTCAGGTGATTGCATGTTGAATGAAGTTCCCGGGTCAAAAGAGGTGGCTGAGACTGCAAGGTAAACCAAACAGAAGGTGGGAGAAGCGGGCAGTTGCACAAAGACCTGGCAGTCCCACCCTCAGGGCTGACTCTCATGGGTGACCGAGTAGGTCTGGTTCTTAGCCTTTGCCCAGCCACCTCACCTCCATGTCCTGGTACATGTCCTCACTGGTCAGCAACTGCCCCCCCCACCTCTGAGCTCAGCAAAACCACTGTGGTCTCCATATCCGGCTTCAGCACCTTCTTCTTGGCCTCCAGAGCCAACCTTCTTGTCTGTGGCCAGTTCTCAGGTGCCCTCCAGGACATGCCATCCTACTGTGCTTCATGTCTTTCCTCTCCCGGTCCCACCTCAGCATCCATGCCCTGTTGTCTCTTCGCGTTCACACTCACAAGTCCATGCTCGGCCTTCCCATCCCTCTTATAAGGCTCCCCTCCACTCGCAGAAACTGTCACGGTTTGCTGGTCCTGCTGCCGCACCCTTCCTCACTGACCAGTTCTCTATAGAGACATTCCTCTCTGTCTCTGTTGTTACCCCTGAAAACTCTGACTGTCTATGAATCTATAGTTCCTGGCAGGCCTCTGGCCAGGTCCTCGTGTCTCTGTGCCACTTGCTGAGGGCCTCCCTCGCCATTGCCTCAGGCCACCATCCGAGCTTCAGCCCGCCCCTGCGCCCCTGCGCCCCTGCGCCCCTGCGCCCCTGCGCCCCTGCGCCCCTGCGCCCCTGCGCCCGCGCCCTGCGCGCCCCTGCGCCCCTGCGCCCCTGCGCCCCTGCCGCCCCTGCGCCCCTGCGCCCCGCCCCTGCGCCCCTGCGCCCCTGCGCCCCTGCGCCCCTGCGCCCCTGCGCCCCTTGCTTCCTCCCTCTCAGCCTCCACTCTGCACGGTTTGCTGTGCATGGGTGCTGGGAGACTGGGGACCCCTAGTGCCAGATCTAAAAGTTCAACACCCTGTTCAGTGGTACCCCTCCCATGGGTCAGGGTGGAGTGAATTTCCCATCATGCTTCTCTTCTTACAAAGATGCTGGCTTCAGGTCCTTTCTGGATATGTGGGGTGGTGGAGGCCGTGATACCTGGAGGGCTGCCACTAAAGCTATAAGCACTGTGTTCCACCGCATCCTTCGGGAGGCTCATCTCATTGCCGTGGCCCAGCTGCACACGTCTAAGCAAGGATTTCTCCACATGGATGTGCTGAGCTCCCCAGGCGCCAGCTGGGGTGTCCTGAGAAGAGGGGCCCTCTGGCACAGGTAGCGAGAGAGGATGGTAGGGCCTGGGACCTGGGAAGGGCAGAGAGTTAAGGAATTGCTAGAGATGACTCCAGGTTGATCTAGCTGGAGCTGGGCAGCCTGCAGTATTCCCAGCTGGGCTCAGCATATTGTCGGGGTACCTGCAGATGGGGGGGGGGCGCCTGTCACCTGCCTCCTGGCTCTCCTCAACCTTTGACCCCCATCAAAGAAAGTCCACTGTGTGGGAATGAGTCCTCCATGCCTCTTGACAAGAGAGTTCGAGTCTTTAAGCACAGCCGAAATAGCTCAGTTGGGAGAGCGTTAGACTGAAGAGAGTTCCGGTCTTTGCCCTGGTGTTAGTTCCCTGGCGTTCGTTTTTAGCCTCACTTTTATGATTTTCAAATTAAAGGAACGCAAAAACTTTCAAACACATTTGAGTCCAAAAAAAAAAAAAAAAAAGGTAAGCACTTGACATCCATAAGTAAAATAGCCAGACAGGATGGCTGTCAGAGCCTGGGGAGTTATGGTTCTGAGGCCTGGGGCAGAGTAGATTCCTCCAAGGGCGGGGCAGGGACTTCTGGGCTTGGAGCTGATGCTGTTGTGCTAAGGCTAGGGTGTGAGGTGGCCCCACTCCCTCCAAGCCACATTGCCAGGTACAGAGGAAACACTCGCTGGGAAGCTCCAACCTCATCAAAACCAGGATGCTGAGGGATGGCTGGGGATGGCTAAGAGCAGGGCTGGGCAAGCGTGAGGACCTGAGTCTGTATCCAAGCAGCCACATAGAAAGCCAGGCATGGCCACATGGACCTGTACTTCTAGTGCTGGGTGACACTGAGACAGGGGGATTGCTGGGGCTTACTGGCTGCAAGGCTTACTCCAGGCTCAGTGTGACATCCTATCTGGGGGGAATAATGAGGGAATGACAGAACAGGACACCTGACATCCCCGTCTGGTTCTGAACGGACTTCACTAAACACACACAGGCACATACACATGACACTACACACACACACACACACACACACACACACACACACACACACACACCCCACAACACTCCACATACAGTCACACACAATCACACACACACACACACTGCACACACACATCACACACACACACCACATACAGTCACACATGCATATATCACATACACCACAACACACACATACCACATGCACACATATCACACATACACACATATCACACACACACACACAAACACACCACATTCACACATATCACACACATACCATATACACCGCACAAACATTACATGCAAGCACATCACAATACACCACACACACCACACACACAAACACGACATACACCACACACACACACACACACACACAAAAAAAAACACAAACACACACAAAGCCACTGAGTGCATGATGACCCCAAATTTTCATGGCAACAGTTTGAGAGAGAGAAATGTGTTCAGAGCAGAGCATGGCAGTTGCCCTCGCTCCATGTCCTGCTGAGAGAGGGAGCCGAGCTTTTCTCACACAGACAGATTGGATCTCACTGAGTGCAGGTGATGCATGATCCAGGCTTCTCATCCTGAAAAGCCATTCCGAAGGCCATGCACATGAGGAAGTCCTTTTCTCCTTGAAGGACCAAGTCCCCTCCTCACTTTCTCAGGCACAGCAGGTGTCCTGGCCAGGCCCCCCTCTTACCGCTTTGACCACAGGCTATCTGCCTTTGCATGGTATTCCCATGGCCGATCTGGATGGCTTCTGACTCAGAGATGGAGATGTGATTGTTGGCTCCTTGTTGGCAGATCACATTGATCGGATTCTGCTGGTAAATATTCACAGTGGACTCTTGTTTCACTCCAGGATGAGCTACAGAACAATATTCCACTGAGTTCCTTTGTTTCAAGGGCATAGGGGCGCTTGGATCAACAGCACTAAACTTCCCTGGGAACTTGCTGCAACATGAGACCAGACCCCATACTGGGGGCCCAAGAACGAGAGTGCATGCTGACAGACACCTGCATGCTGACAGAAAGACACCTGCATGCTGACAGACAGAAACCTGCATGCTGACAGACAGACACCTGTATGCTGACAGACAGAAACCTGCATGCTGACAGACAGACACCTGTATGCTGACAGACAGAAACCTGCATGCTGACAGATAGACACCTGCATGCTGACAGACACCTGCATGCTGACTGCTGACAGACACCTGCATGCTGACAGACACCTGCAACCCCAGCACTTGGAAGCAGGAATATTGGGAGTTCACGGTCATCTTAGCTACATGAAATTATCTCACGAAAGGAAAAAAATTAAACCATACTTTCTACCCTCGTTTGTGTAAAGACAAGCATACTTGAGCTAGGGCATTTTAGGTACGAATTCTTAAAAGGTACATTTCTTTATCTGGCTTTAAAAGACATTTTCCAGGTGTAGTGGCATATGCCTTTAACCCTAGAATTTGATAGGCATGTCTCTGTGGGTCTGAGGCCCCTTACTCTACATGGTGAGTTCCAGGACAGGCAGGGCTACACAGTGAGACTACCATGCAAGAAAAATGTCAGACATTTAAAAAGAACATGCTGGGGGGTCCCTGAGAGCACCAGGGCTCAGACTTATTACCACTGCACCTATGGAAGGGAAGCCTGGGGTCTCCAGGCTTCTACTTTGCAAGCCCAGCCCAGCACCCCCTTCAAACAACTTCATTTACTTATTTATCAATTTGGATTTTGTATGTTGTTTTTTTTTTTTTTAGTTCAGTCTAGCCTTGAACTTGTAACTCTCTTCCCTTTGTCTTCTGAGTGCTGAGCTAAGAGCTCTGCATCATCATAGCTGTACAAAATGCTCACAGGCTGCCCCCTGTGTCCAGGCTGAGCAATTCCAGTGTGCCACTTTCTCCAGACTTCCTGCATCTGCAGCTCTCTGATCCCTGCAGAGCTCCTGTCCCTCAGCAGTGACTAAAAGAAGTCTCATATATTTGTTGGGTCCCCCTGACTTTATTACCATTTGGATGTGACCCTGTGTTTGAAATCCAGCTGCTGTCCTCATCATCACTCTTCCTCCAATAGCCAGAAACCCTATGGGCATTGAGTGAGGCAGGCAGGCCTGTGCCAGCCAAGGCCAGCAAGCTGGGTGGCACTCCCTCTTTAAGCCTGCCAGCATCCCTCCCTCCTGGAACCCCTCCCAAAAGAGTATCGGTAAAATCTGACCCTAAGGCTGGAGAGGTGGCCAAGTGGTTAGAGCACTGGCTGCTCTTCCAGAGGTTCTAGCACTCCCACATGGGGGCTCGCAGCCACCTGTCACTCCAATTTCCCTCCTCTGGCCTCTGCTGCCACCGCATGTATGTGGTGTATACACACACTCACAGGCAAACACTTATAACACATAAAATACATAAATCTAAAAACAAAATAAAACAAAATCTGACCCTAGGCCATTCAATCTTTACCCTTAACTTTTTCAGCCTGACCCTAGATGGCCCGATCCTGATCTTTGACCTTCCTGACCTGAACTTTGAACTTCCCAACTTGACCCTAGGCCATCCGCCCTGACCCCTGACCTCCCCAAACTGACTTTGACCTCTCATACCTAGCTCTTGACCTCTCCGACTTGAGTCGTAGATCATCCATGTGTTCCCATCATAGCTCAGGAGGTGCCTGTTCCTCATGGCGTACAGGTGTGGGTTCACCTCTTTGGCTGTCTTCATCCCCAGAGCCTTGGCGATGTGCAGGGCCCTGTGAGGCCCGCTGGTCTCCAGGAATCTGATGATTCTTTCATCTGCAAGTGAGGGGCAGGCGTTCAGTAGGAAGAGGGCCCTGGGCTTGCGTCTGCCCAGCACCCACTGGCTGTAACCTGGGGCGCTTATGAAGCCCAGGGGCATGGTCTTGCTTTGTTTGAGGCCCATGCTCCTACTGGGTACAGTGTCACCTGGAGACCGGATATGTGCATGAAGCTGGCTCAGGCGTGTCAGCGCCTGGAAAATAAAGCACTTCTTATCCATTTGGAGCCTTTGGCTTCTGACACCGAGTCTGGCCTCTGAGATTCTTGCGAAGCCTCGGTGGTGGACATGATCCCAAACACCCTTTCCCCTTGTGCCCCTAAGAGTAGTTTGGGGAGGCCTTTGGTGTGCACTGAGCTGAAGGCCAGGACTCCCTGGAGTTGTGCCTACAACTTTAGGGTCTTGGGGCTGGAGGAAGAAAAATGTGTCCATTGGAGACAGGAGACGCTCTGATCCACTGAGCAACGGGAACACTTCCACAGGACAGCTAGGGGACAGGACATTAGGCTGGGGTCCCAGGGTTTCACATCTGCTTGGGTCACAGCTGCTGGCTGCAGAAGGGCAGGGTCTTGAGGCTGCCTCCTCTCCTGGCTCCAACTGCAGGAGTTGCTGAAGGCTAGGTGGCCTTGGGTACAGCATCAGCAATGGAGCTGTGAGCCCTCTCTGCTCAGTGGCTCCGAGTGAATCCCTACTGTCATTGTGACAATTGCCTGGATTGTGCCTTTACTATTGCTAGTGTCTACCTCACACCTACCACGTACAAGCCCTATTGGTGAAAAGAAATCAAAAGATAAAGAGAGGATGGCAGAGCTCAGATTTGAAAGCCAAGCCTGAACCTGGACTTGCCCATTGTCAAGATGGCCCTTGAGGGGAGTCTGCTGTGCCCCCAAATGACAGATTACCGAGGGTGGGCTGGGCAGTGGGGTCCTCAGGGATTGCAGGAGCCTCATCTCCAGGAGCATCCCTGCCTAAACACCATGTGGCAGGGGCTGGTGAGTGAACTTTTCCCTCCTTCTTTAGGCGGTAAAGGACTTGGTTGAGTGTTTTCTTGGGCACTTGGCACTCCTTTACCAGCTTGGGGAGCTTCACAGAGCCGCCGGCTCCACTCAGTATCTGTAGGATCGTTTGCTCCAGATTGTCTTGGGGGAGGAACAGAGAGAAGAGTCAAGCCCAGCCCCCATTGGAGGCTAGCACCCATCTCCAGAGGTAAGAAAGATACGAGAACCCAGAGCCGACAGCATCGAGGAATCACTGAGAGGCAAGAGTGTCAGACTGAGTGGACCCTGGCCCCATGGCTGAATGGTGGGATGCACTCATACGGCAGAGGAGTGTACATGCTGTCCTGTGTATTGGTGTGGAACCCCAGACAGGTAGGAGCCCTCAGCTCTCAGATGATGGAGCCAAGCCTGGCCCGGAAGCCCCTCCACGCTGCCTGGTGCCTCTTCCAGCCTGTATGGAGAGTCCCTTTCTCTCCATCTCCCATGGATGCCATGGGCATTCCTAGGTCTCCCTTCCCATTCCAGGTGGATCAGGAGCCCTGAAAACGCAGCTCAGATACCTCCCACTTACTTTTTTCTCCCTTACCCCAGCCTCAATGACATCTTCCTGGTAGCATTACTAGTCTCCCAGGTGACCACCAACTCCAGAATGGTTCCCTCCAGCACCCTCTACCTAGAGATCCGATGGACCTCTGCTCCCTGCCCAGCCTCCTCTGCGCCTGACCCCAAGAGCCACCCAAGTTCCACCTCGTGCTCCTTCTGGTTCCTTCCATCTGCCTGCTTCTACCTTCCTTTGTTTTTCCTCTTGAGACAAGGTCTCACCATATATCTCAGGCTGGCCTGGAACTCACAGCAATCCTCCTGCCTCAGCCACCCCCTCCCCTGCTGGGATTATAGGGCTGGGCTTCCACTCTGCTTGCTTTTTCTCTGCTGGGGCGTGTATGTCCTGCAGTGGGCTCTCCTGCCCTCCCTTCTCCCACTGACTCCTAAGGGCACACAGGCAGAGCTTTCTCCAAAGGGTGAGCATGAAGGAATGGATGGTGGTGACTGGCTGGCAAGGAGAGTATTAGGAAGCCACAGGGACCAGGTGAGGGTTAGTTTCTGGTCTTCTCCACCTGGCCCTGAACCTGCCACTGCCCTGGCTCCTCTGCCTTTGAGCAACATGCCCTAGCATGGTGCGAGAATGGAAAAGGGTGACTTTGGGGGCTGCAGAGATGGCTCAGGAGTTAAGAGCAGTGGCTGCCCTTCCAGAGGTGCTGAGTGTGGCTCCCGGGAACCACGGAGCGGCTCACAATCACCTAGAATGAGACCTGGTGCTTCTTTGACCAGAGCACAGCCGTGCATTCAGGCAAAACACTGTATACACAGTAAATAAGCATATCTTTAAAAAAAGTTTCGAAACAATGAAGAAAAGCAGTAAAGTAAATCCTGTCCACAGCTGCACGGCCCCGATAGCCTCGCCTCATACAGTCTTTCACCCACAGCCTCGCACTGCCCTGTAGCGGAGAGAAGAGCATGAACATAGAATCAGAGCCAAATCTTCTTATCAAAACAAAGTCCCCTCTCACAGTTCAGAGCCTGAAGCCCATCGAAGGCCTCAGTGACCTGTCTGTGAGGTGAGAGCTACCACTTGTGCCTGAGGGCTGTTAGGAACCAGCCTAAGCAAGGGTCAAAGTGTGACGCACAGGGTCCCCGAAGCAAGCTAGCTTCTTGTGGTGCCTGCTTCCTGAGCTCTGATGTCCTCAGAATATTGCTGCTGTCTGGGCCAAGCAAAGAATTAGAAGGAGCCTTAGAAACCAGCCCAGGGTCCACGCTGCGTGGGGGAAGGAAGAGGCTCGCCCGGCTTACCTCCTGTGCTCGGATCAACAGCAGCTTCTGCCATGCTCATGGCAACCTCAGGGCACCTTTGGGGCGGGGGGTGGCAGATTCCCGAACTGTGGCCAGGCCTGAGGCCGTGTCCACAGAAGAAGAGCGGCTTCTTGGAGCTGCAGACACCATATGTTTCCACCCCGGAAACGAGCACCCATCTGGCTCCATCCACCCAGCTTTCTGGAGAAAGAGAAAATGAAACTTGGTGGTTCTCGAAAGAAACGTTGAAATCAGGGTGGGGTGAGCAAGTTGGAGCTGAATAAATGACGGGGATGAGAGGAGTCTTGGCCTCTGGGGTGGGAACTGCCTATCTGGACTCCCACTAGGAAAAAGGTACCTACTGCGCATTCCCTACTTGCTGACAGGGCAGGACTAGTACTGTCATCCACATACCTTCTAGAAAAGGAGCCCCTCACTTTCATACATTCTCAAAGAGGTCAGTGGTCCTCGAACAGTTCGGACATCACTCTGTTCCAATTACAGACTAAGGGACTGAGCTCACAGAGATGGCCTCGTGCCCACAACTCAGCCTACAATAACCCTGAATCTGGGTCCCAGCTGCAGGAGGGAGGTCCTTGGCACCGGTTAGCATTAGTGCATAGGGCATGACAGGAGCAGGAAATGGAGACCAGAAGGAGGTATATATGTACCTGCAAAATGTCTGCAAAGCAAGCTGCAGGTCCCCAGTCAGCCTTGTCACTGGACAGGCCACGGCCAGGCCAGTTCCACACAGCCAGTTCCACCGGCCTGTGCATGGGGAAACTTTAAAATTTCCAAATGATTTTTATGACTTCCAGGGGGAAACCCAGAGCCTGCAGATGCAGCTAAGGGAAACAGAAAATTGTACAGCCCGTTGAGCCCCCCAAATAAATAAGGTCACCCTTTAAACACTCAGCTGAGCCAGTTGAGGGACATCAGGCTCCCTAGAGGGGCTATTTGGGGACCAACCACTAGGTGGTGCCCTCTCATCAACCGGCTCTTGCCTGGGGGTCTTGCTTGGTCCTTGGCCAAGGTGGCTCTGGCCCTAGAGGGCTGGGCTTCAGGACATGCCATGAGAACCTGACACTGGGGTTCTGCTGTGAACATCTCAGCATTCCCTATTCTTTATTGTTTTTAATTTTTGAGACAGGGTCCCACTCTGTAGCCAAGCCTGAATTCAGATTCTTGACCCCTCCATTATCATTTCTTGAGTGGCAGGACTGTATCACAATACCTCTTGGACAACCCCCCACCTCGTCCCCCCAGACAAGGTTTCACTGTGTAGCCCTGCCTATCCTGGAACTCGCTCTGTAGACCAGGTTGGCCTGGAACTCACCGAGATCCGCCTGCCTCTGCCTCCCGAGGGCTGGGATTAAAGGCGTGCTCCACCATTGCCTGGCCAAAATCCTTCTAAACTTTTGGATTATTTCTTATTCTTTGTCTTTGTTTAAGAAAAACCTCAAGCCAATTTTCAATGCTGGGATTATCCCAAGCCTCCACAGCTGTGGACTGGGCAGATGGACCTTTTCCCTCTTGTGCATGACACAAGACTCCAGGTACTCCAGATTTGGTGCAGCCACCCGGCTTCTTTTTAAACTGTTGCTCTGCCATTTGTAGCCTCTGTGCTTAAGTTTTTCAAGGGTTGCTGGAGTTCCACCTGTCACACATGCTCTCCTTCTGGCAGGAAGGAGCAAAGGACGGGTATCCTAGGCAGTTTCAGCAGGCAGCTGAGTACAGGGCCATCTGAGGGAGTCTCGGTTGCAGGGTTGCCCAGGTCTGATTGGCTGTGGATGTGTCTGTGAGAGAATTATCACGGTTGGTGTGAGAGGACCCAGAACACCGTGGGCAGCATCATTCCTAGGCTGTGAATAAAAAGCTGGTTGAGCATGAGCCAGGAAGCAACATCCTCAACGATCTTTGTTTCGGGTTCTCACAGCTCTTCTTTCTGAGATGGGCTGTGAACTGTACGCAGAAATAAACCCTTTCCTCTCCAGCTGGGTTTTGTTTGTTTCTGTCATAGTGTTTATCACAGCCGGAAAAACTCAACAAGCACCATGGACATCTCCCTTTAAAGATCACATCCTGCAGGCCCCAAACACTACTTCAGATCACAGCAATATCTATCGCAACAGATGTTGGCAGAGACCTAGGTGTCCTTGTCAACTCAAGGCTCTTCCTCTGCATGGAGGCCGTCTCCTGCCCCACCCAGCATTTCCCAGCTTCTTTCTCTAGCAGATGCTACTCTGAGTCTGATGGGGTTCAAGGCCAATGGGGAGGGAAGGAGGGAGGGAGGGAGGGAGGGAAGGAGGGAAGAAAGGAAAGAAAGCAGGTAGGTGCTTCCTCCTCCAGGCTAGGAAGGGCCCAGACATACAAATGGCATGCCAAGCTGCTCTCTTTATCCTGGAGAGCACGCTCCTTCCAAATGGCTCATGTTTTTCTAGAAACTATTAGAACTCTCCGCCCAAAGCAGGGGATAATTACATGTTACTGATCTCGAGTCTTCAGGTTTTGTGATCTCTCTTTTAAAAGAGAGATATTTTTACCACATATTGTGTTGGCAAAACCCACCTCCTTCCCTCCCCATAACCAGGCTCTGGAAGGAAGCAAGGAAGGAAGGAAGGAAGGAAGGAAGGAAGGAAGGAAGGAAGGAAGGAAGATAGGAAGAAAGGAAGGAAGGAAGAAAGGAAGAAAGGAAGGCAGGCTGCAAACTTTGTTTGGTCAGAGGTCAGACATAGCTGGTGACAGCAAGGGGATAGTTTATGGCAGGTGTGTTGGGGTGATGAGCCCCCTCTTCAAATCCCTGGGGGTGGGCGTCCTGCAAGACAGAGCAATCAGTGGGTCTCAGTGTTACTCTGTCCACTGGAGGCTAGCACGCTTGGGCATCTCTTCTCAGCCCGGGCCTTGAACACGGCCCTGATCTTTATGCGTGTTAGTTTCCCTTTGGCAGTGGGATACCACAGTTCTTAACCCAGTACTGGCTGCATCCGAGGTTCCTTCAGAGAGCTCAGGACATGGTACAGGCTGCTTGCTTTTTGTCACTGCCCCCAGCTGCCTCTCTGATTTGGCCAGACACTAGCCAGCAAGCCCCAAGATCTCCAGATTGTGCCAACCCTACCGCTGGAGTGCTGGAGCTGTAGACATTTGGCTTTTATGTGGGGATTGGGGACTTGAACTCAGGTCTTTATGCTTGTACAGTGGACACTTTACAACTGAGCCATCTCCACAGGCCCCAGAAAGACTGTTAAAGAAAAATTATTTTACAGATTATCTGCCCACAAGAGATTCACTTAGTCAAAGCTGGCCATGGTTTCCTCGCCAAGTATCACTCTTGGGAATGCTTACTGGGTGAGACTATTTCGCCATAAATTCTCTTCAACTATAGCGAAGTATCATGAAATTTTCATGACAACTAAATGGGACGATTAATGAATTTGACATGATGCTTTGGTTTCCAGATGGTTAATTAAACATTTACTATGGTGTTTTTTTCTTTGTCTCCATGGTTTGAGGCCCAAACTCTTCCCTCTCTTTTATACTCAGACTCTGACCTGCGGGTGCTGTGGGTGTTGCATTCTCAGTCACTAACTTGGGCACCTAGTAGGCACACAGCCAGCCAGCACGGCTGTCCTTGGCTGGGCTAGGCCTGCCTCTACCTTGGTGTTTGTGGCTCTCTGAATGATCCAGAGGCTCACGGGGCACCTGGTCACAAGGTGCTGATAAAGGTGGTTGATGTGTGGGGTGGAGGACGAGCTCTTTAGGCTCCTCCTAGATTCTCTCTGTAAGGAAACTTGAAGGTGGGCAGCCAAGTGCTCCTGGTCCAGCAGGAAGAAACCACAGCAGTTACCAAAGGACTGAGCTGTTCAGTAACCCTGAGCTGAGGCCCAATGGCAGCTGGGCCTTCTGCCTCTATACTGACTGGTGGTTTTAAACCCTGGGCCTTGGAGATGGTTCCATGTAAAAGTAAACTGTTTCTGTACTAGGTACTGTGTGTGCATGCGATAAAACCACCTTAGAGTTCTTTTAGGGGGGCTGTGTGCTCCAACCCCAGCGCCCAAGAGCCTTGTGTTAAGCCTAACACCCAAAATGGAACACCCATGTGCTGCTAGGATCCTTCTCTGCTCCACCTTTTGGGCCAGGAGGGCTTGGTGCCTAGCATTCTGGGGTATAGCTTACCCTACAGGATACTTTGGCATCAGCCTGAGGTTGGACTTTACTTGCAAACAGCTTACTATCCCCCTCCGCTGGGGTCAGGGACTACATTAGACCTCTTGCACACAGTCTGTGTCTCAGATTTTGCAGACCTTACCTGAGCTTTCCTTAGGTAATGAGTGATTATTTTCCAAGAGGGTAGAAACGTTGTTAATATTTGGGTAACTCCTTTAACCCCACCAGCCTCCCTCGCCCTTTATCGGAGCCACTTGTGGGAGCAAGGGTTTCACAGCCCAGTACCACCTGATCCAAAATAGACAAGTCGAACAAACTGTTTAAGCTCCCCCCACCCCCTGCAGCTACTGTGAAGACAGCTACTGTCTTCACCCCATGTGTCCTGGGTTTTGCAGAGGATGGGAGTGGGCAGGGAGAGCTACACAGCCAAAAAAAAAAAAAAAAAAAAAAAAAAAAAAAAAAAAAAAAAAAAAAGGGGGGGAAGAAAATTCTCTCCAAAGAACTGTAACATTTATTTTGTATTGCAGCTTTTCATAAAGCCATCATTGGCACCAGAGATTATAGATGCACAAAGAACAGCTTCTTCAGGCCTGGGTACAGTCTCCCGCAGTGGTGTGCTCAAGGCATGGAGGGAAAATCCCAGGTGTTGACCAGGAACAGAAGGAATGAGGACGGCTGCAAAGGAGGGCATCCCAAAGCCAAGCAACAGTGCAGCAGGACAATGTGCTGAGGGAGGGGTGTCAGGTGACCCAAGTGAAGTAGCCCACTAGACTCTGCCGGGCAGTGGCACTTCTGGCTCTGAAGTCCAAAGCACAGGCCATCATGACAATGTTCTATGGTTCTGGAAACTGAGGGGCACGTGGAAGTCTGTTACGTGGGTCACAGCAATGGCCAAGAACAGAGAGCGGGTCTGGTTTCTGTTACATGTAGGGTCTGTTACATGTAGGGTATGCGGTTGTGGTTTTAACTTTTTGCTAAAACAACAGACTTCTGAAAAATCTCCTTTTGCAGCAAGCCAAGTCATGCAGACCCAAGCTCTTCGAAGCTGCCCCACAGCCCTGGGATCTGCAGGGAAACAACCCTGCAGCAAGCACCGGAGACAGGAATTGGGACAGAGGGAGCTGTCACTGTCTTGGAGCCTCGTGGAGCAGCAGACCCCTTCTCCCAAGCCAACCAGGTCGGTCCCTCTCCGACCAGTCACTTCCCAGCACCTGCCTAAGTTCCCATGGGAAGACTAGCATCAGAGATGAGTGTCCAGAGCTCAGGGTCCCAAGGCCAGCAGCTTGAAGGAGTTGACAGCATCTAGTGAGAGTGCCTGGAGCTCAGGGTCCCACAGCCAACAGGCTGCATGTTTGCCAAGGACACAGAGTGTCCTGACTTTGACAAGCCCCTCCCCCTCAAGCTCCTCCAACCTGAATCCAAAGGGCCCCACTTTTCATTGTGGGGGGGTTGTTATTAGAGGGGGTGGGCCTGCCCCTAAGCCAGATGGGCTCAGCAAGCTCCCCGAAACAACCTACCCAAAGAAGTAAGGACAGCCAGTTTTGCTCCAGAGGGCAATGGGCACATTTCACCCTGGCTTTCAGTTGAAGCCACATACACAAACAAGGTTCACTGTCTAGATTTCCCACCAGGACAGAATCACACGCAGTATTCCACAAGAAGGCTACATACAGGGACAGCAGGAGGCCTCACCAAGCGGGGAATGACCAGGACAGTTAAGCTCCCGCAATTTCTGATATCTCTATGTGACATTTCAAAGAATTCTCTTTGAGAGAGGAGCCAATTTTAGGTCAACCCCTCCTGGAGAAGCTGGTCAGGACACTGACAGGTGTGGGGATTTTCTGCCAGGCAGGTCTGCAGAGTTCCAGGCTCAGTGGCAACATGGGGGTACCCATCCTTAAAAAACAGTATGTGTATAAACAGGCATGGTGACCTGAACCTAAAAGATTTCCAAGTAATAAAAAGTGCTGTATCTAAGTTATTGCCTCTTACCTTGTTTATACCTCTGTGGATGGGAAGAGGTGGCAGAGTCACCCCATGAAATCCTGTAGAGCCTCCAGAGGAGGAACACTTCTGCCCCTGCTGAACACTAGGGGACTTCAGTAACACCCCCTTTTCTCTTGTGTTCACACAGGGCAGAACAGCAATCCTTCTGGGAGCCCCATCACAACCCATGTATTAATTAAACTCTGGGAAATGAGACCCTGACCCTGCAAAGAAGTGACGAAAGCAGACAAAGGCTCACATCATTCTGGAAGAGAATGGTACTGGTGAGAGAAGGCAAATCGTTTTGGAGCCTGAGGTGTGGGCTGATGTTGGTAGCAGTCTTTTGTAACTTTTTGGGCTCCCTGGGGCAGGTGGGGGACACTGGGGTGACTGTCCCTTTTCATCTCAGGTTGACTATTAGTTGGCTTCTTGAAGTGAAAATCAATATAGAGAGGAAATAGATTGTCTGAGGTCAAGCAGCTTAACAACACCCTGGGCCTTTCCTGAATGCCAGCAAAGAACCGCATACACCCAGCCTTGGCATGTTGGTACCTAGGTCCCTTCTGCAGAAAGCTTGCTGCTGGATCCCCCTGGCACCAAATGCAGGGAGTAGCTTTGGTATTTGGGGCACACCTGGCCCCTTCCACTGAACCTTCATAGTTTTTGTGTTTTAAAGAGGAAGAAAAAAAAAAAACTAAGATTCCTTCAGTAACAGTTTATTTTCACATGGGGAAAGGCATCTGCAATCAGGTACCTTTGTGGGGCAGTCCTGACTCAGCTGTAACCCAGAGGGACTACGTGGGTCCCCGTCAGCAGGGAATGTGTAACTGCTTATAGCCTATTTGGGCAGAAGCAGCCATTGGCTTCGGGTGCACAGCCCTGGGGAGCCCGACTTTCTTGCGGGGGGTGGGGGTGGGGTGGTGGTGAGGGTGGGTGTCCTCTGAGACCCGGAGGGACACGCCCACTGCTCTGTTCAGACCAAACTCAACATTTCTCCTTCAAGTCTCAACACACTCTCTAGAAGTTTCCATCAAACAAGCACTGATATATTATATTAAAAAATAGTGCAAAATCTTAACATTTATATAAATAGCTCTAAACCCCTGCTTTGTAGGTTTTTTTTTCTTTACAAGGTAAATACACACTTTCGGAGTTGGCACTCAAAAAAATTGCCATTTTTTTCTCTTCTAGATCAGAAAACAACTTTTTTTTTATAGGCCTCTTCTAGTACAAAAATACTCCTGCTCTCCCACATACAGTGTCTCTTATTTTATATATATTTATATATATAATATTGCAGATCTTAAACAAAGGTTTTGTGCAAATATGTCTTTAAAGTTAAGTGAAACCATCATAAACAAAAGAAATTAAGCATTCACACATGGAGCTCAACTAAGAACAATGAAAAAAAAAAAGACTAGTGGAGGGTTTTCTCTTTTGCCTTCAAGACACAGCTCGACAAAGGAACGTGGTAATTTTTTTTTTTTTTGCAAGCTTTCTGAGCTTCTGCATTCAGACCACACAGAACATGTAAATATTTATACACAGAGAGGAGAGCTGGCACACGTCACACGGCCTGTGTGTCCTCTGCCTTCCTCTCTCTTCTCTCTTAAGTGCGGAGTGTTTCTGCCGTTTGCCTACAGGTGCCCCGGCCCCCACTCTTAGAGGGGGTGACCTTTCTGTTTCTCCTTCTCCTTGTTCTCCAGGGGGGCAAGGTGAGGGTGGTGGAGCCGGGTCCCCTCTAGCAGGGAGGGCGGCCCGTTACTCTGCTGGTGGTGGAAGGAGGACCCCGGGTAGTGACCGATGACCTCACTGTAGGTGGGGGGCGGCCCCTCCATGCGCCCACCGCTGCTGTAGCAGGTAGCGCTGATGCCCGAGTTACTGCTGGGGGGACAGGGGCCTCCCAGCATGGTGCTGTCCATGAGGTCGCTGTCGAAGATGGTCCGGTTGGGGGGCGCGCGCACAGACTCTCGGTTCAGCTCCAGCTGTTGCTCAGGGTCCCGCAGCTGGAGGGCGCAGGGACCCTGGTAGGGTGGGGGCTCCTCCCCATCGGACAGTGAGATGGTAGGCGGCAGGGCGATCTCCTGCTGCAGGTAGGGGTAGGTGGGCTGGAAACGGCTCCGCTGGACGAAGGGGGGCACAGCCAGGCGGGCACTGGGTCGAGGAGGGGCATAGACCTGTGGCTGGAAGGGGCAGAGTAGGAGTCAGGGAGGGAAGCAGACTCAGATCGGGTCCCCAGATTCAGAGACTGGGCTGTGGGTTCAGTAGGGGCTGCCCCAGGTGAACCTCTGGAAACAGGGCCAGCTGTAGATGCCACCATCCCGCCCTCCTCTCCCCCAATCAGGGAGTGTGTGTGATCCTGGACAAGGGCCCAGACTCTGAGAGCAAGGGGCACCACAGGACAGAAGGTGGGGCTTGGTCTTACCTCTGGCATTGCGGCTGACACCGTACTCTCTGAGGGCCAGAGGCATCCTTCCTGTAGGGTGGAAAGGAATACAAGGTCAAACAGGAGCAACAGTGGGCAGAGCTCTTGACACAAGGTTCCACGCATCCTAGAGGCAAACTTTTCACCCTCAAGTCCTGGGCCATCCACTTCTCTCCCTCCACCCTCCCCACATCTGTGTGGTCAAGGACAAGACCACATGGGCCTTCTTGGCTTCTCCCGAGCTCCCGCTGCTGTCCTGTCGGGCTTTCCGAAGCACACGTGGGATCTGTGAGGCGGCACCCTTTCTCAAAGCCTGCAGGCAGCTTCCCTGGGCAAGAGGACTGACCGTTAAGGAAGCCCAGCATGGCCCTCCCACCTGCCTTCTCTTCCAGAACTGCTTGCTCCCCCACGCCATCTCATCCAAACATTTAACTTTGTCCTGGTGGGTTCAGCACCTGAACATATGGACACATACACCTGCTGGAGATGCTAGTGAATTTAGCGTTGAACGTAACAATCACCTGACCCTCGGGGTACAACAGAAAATGACAGGTGCCACCACTACCACCCCCGACTCCCAGAAACCAGGTCTGACATATCTCAGCATGCTAAACACATGCCAGGGGGCTTTGGACTGGCCACCCCACTGCCACCACGGGGACAGTTTCCTGCTGATGTTCAGCGCCCAGGTCTCTATAGAGCAGTGGTTCTCAATCTGTGGGCTGCAGCCCTTTTGGGGGTTTCATATCAGATATCCTGCACATTAGATATTAACATTACGATTGATAACAGTATCAAAATTACAGTTATGAAGTAGCAATGAAAACAGTTTTAGGGCTGGGTTCACCACAACATGAGGAACCATATTAAAGGGTCACAGTCTTAGGAAGGTGGAGAGCCGCTGTCATAGAGTCTCAAACATTTTTTATCAACAAACAGACATGGAGTCGTTTGTGTGATGGCTGTCACTCCTGAAGCTCGTGTCCTCCGCTGTGAGGGACCTGAGCTGCCCTGAATGGCTCTAGGTGTAACTCCCAGCCTGGAGAAAGGATGCCTGAATTTCGGCTTCACTGAGATGTAGCTACAGAAGTAATGACCTTGAACGTTTCAAGCTTATGGTGTGGCCAAATGCTGACACCCCAACACCATAACCCATCTTTCTAAAACTGCCCTGTGCTACTATTTCACTGAGTTTGGGAAAGGGTGTCCCTCCCCAAGCTGCAGAGGCTCGCAGTTCACCCAGTGGCCACTTGGTGGTTCCGGGGGCTTGCACCTGCAGGTGGAGACTATGTCTCTCCTTATACAGTGAATGGCCCTGGCTGCTTTTAATTTGTACAAGCCAGACCCACAGGTGTTTCCTGCTGTCCTCACCCCACCCACTGGAGCCCCGCTCAGCTCCCCCTCCCATACACAGCCATCCAGTCCACTTGCTTGGGCACCTCTGCCTGCTGGATAGTAAGGCCTGAGCTGGGGCCCTGCCTTGCAGATTAAGTCAGGGAGATGGGAGCTCTTCCGCACCCACCGCACCGCAGCCAACAGGGCTTGCAAGGTTCCCACGGGCCCCCTATGCTGCACCCCCGCCCAGGGTCCTGCCTCTGCTCTGGCTCTGCCCCTCCCACAGGGCCCACTGCTTTCTACCCACACCCCCCCTCCCCCAAATCTGCTTAGATTCTTTTGCACTTCCTGCAGCCTTCAGGATGAGCAGCCAGCCCCACCCACCCGCTGCCACTCCAGCAAAACTCCCAGCCCTCACACGTGTTTCCTTGCCTGTAGCATGTACGATGCACACCTCCCCTACCTCCGAGCCCAGCTGTCCTGGTTAATTTTTATTGTCAGTTTGACATGACCTAGAAGGAATCTGAACTGAAAAACTGCCTCAATCAGGTTGGCCTATTGCCAGCTGGTGAGATACTGTCTTGATGGATGATTGAGGAGGAGGGCCCCGCCCACTGTGGGAGGCCCCGCCCACTGTGGGAGGCCCCGCCCACCGTGGGAGACACCGTCCTTGGGCAGGCTAGAGAGTTAGACGGAAAGCAATGCTCCTCCATGGTCTTTGCTTCAGGTTCCTGCCTTGAGTGTCTGTCCTGGCTTCCCTCGATGATGAACTGTGACCTAAAATGGTGAAGTAACCTGTCCTCATCTAAGATGCCTTTGGTCACAGCAACAGAAAAGAAACTCCCTACACACAACCTCATCTTCTCTGCCTACTCTCTCTGCTAGGCTGCAGCTGTGCCGGGAGGGGCTACCATATCCGCCATGCCTAGCATGTAGTGTGGTTCACAGTACATGCTCAAGTTACAAACACCGACCACCACTTAACCATCACTCAGTGTTCCCTAACCTTGGGGCTTCAGGAAGTCACTGCACGGAGGTGGAGGCCAGCCCCAGCCAGCAATGAGGACAGTCCCTTCCTCCCTTCTTCTACAACTGTGCTCCTTGGCCTATTATGGCTCTGGGGCTCCCTCTTGCTCCTGACACTGGCTGGGGTGTTGGCTCCTGTTTTTCGAACACTTCCCAGTTGGGCTGCCCCAAGTTCACCATGGCTTCTCCACAGGCTCCCTGGACCTCCCCAGAGCAGGCATCTGCCAGCCATTTCCACAAAGGTTCAGAATAACATTTCTGTATGCATGAACTCTCAAAGAATAACTAAAAACATTATACCAGGGGGAAAAAAAAAGCAAAAAACAAAAACTCCAAGCAGTTTCTGCTTTGTTAAACTCTAATAGCTCATAGACACTAACAGGCACGGTTGGGTGCCCATAAAACTTTATGCGCAAACCTAAGCACACAGCCTTTGGGTCAGGCCAGGCTGTTGAGGCCTAATGGTGCCCACCTGACTCAACTCCAGATCAAGTGCTACTACTACCTTCCCGGAAAATGCCTTCAGGCTGCTTCCAGGCAGGGATCTGATTGTCTCCTTGGCTCCATAAGTGACAATAGTTCCCTCCCTGTGGGCAAGGAGTCATAAAATTCTGTAAAGCAAACCTCTGGCAGGTGGAAAGTTGGGACCCACCCTGACACAGGCTGAGAAAGGCCTGGATGAATCTCTTTGAAGCTGGGTATGGATCTAGACATGACTCCCACTGACCCCTGTATCTGGTTTTACTATGGTCTTGCCTTTGGCTCCAGAACGTGAACTCTTGGCAGGCTAGGCTCCATGGGGAGCAGGAGACCTATGCCAAGGGTTGATGAGAAGATAAAGTGGCCCGAGCCGAGCTTCTGGTCTGATGTGACCTCGTTGACAAACCACACTCCCCAGGGGAGCCACTGATGAGGTGATGCTTACAGCCAAGTCCAGTGGAAACAGACACAGGCTGGGAGGGGTGGACAGGACAACAAGGCAGGGACCAACTGTCTCAGTGGACAGTGGAAGGCCAGCTGGGGGATGCTTAGAAGTGGACATTCGTGTCCCCCCTAAACCAGCCACCTCTTATGTTTATCTTATGAAAGAGGCACCTCAGAGAGTGGCTTGGTCACAAAAGTGACAGACGGACACTGAGGACTTTCCCCAGGCAGTTTCTCGCCTGCTGTTCTGGGTCTAGGGAGAGGTGACCTGCATATAAGGCAGGTGTAACGAGATGAAACTGTGGCTGACTCACACAGGTAGGAGGGCCCCCAACTCCAAGGTCACCTTGAAAAGAAGTCACTGCCAGAGACATTCAAGGGACAAGGCCTGGACGGGCAGGTGAGCCCATTGAGACACACTGAGCCCAGGCAGACAACTGTTATTTTGGTCTCTGTGGGAGGTCACAAGTTCTGGAGACATCTCAGACACACTATGTCAGAAAGAGAGGGGGTCCCAGGGGAACTGTCACCTTCTGCTCCAGGCCTCCCCTGGGTTCCCTGTTTATGCAGCCAGGTGGCACTGGGGAAAGAGTGAAGGAGACACTCTCTTTGAGGCCCAGTGTCTTGGGAGGAAGGTCAGAGTCTTGTCTGTGTCAGCAGCCGAGCTCAGGTGTCCATGCAAAACAAACTCCTGCCCCTCTGCCACCTGCACCCAGAGCCGGTTTCCTCATTCCACACTGTGGCTAACCGCACCTCACAATGGGTGGTGGGGTCTTCACAGGACACAACATGAAAGCTGTTTGGCCTTAGGCAAGTGTTCCACCTCTCTGAGCCCTAGTTTCTCCTCTGTGAGGGAGTGAGCCCTGGATGTCACTCCTGGCTGGCACTGTGTGAAGAACACTTGCCAGGCAGACGGCAGTGCCTGTTGCTAGGTAACAGATAACAAATGAGCCAGGTGAGCCAGGGCATGGCAGGCAGGGTTCCTATACAGCAGGTGCCAGCTTTGCCCTCAGGATGTGTCTTGGGCCTCAGTCAGGAGTGCCTGTGTCTCTGTCACAGTTCTTGCCCCGATGAACCAACTGGTGACGGCACTGAAACCAGGCCTGACGCAAACAGAGATGCCCAAACCTGCCAGGGACAACGCTGCTTACTAGGGTGACGGCCAGTTCTTTCTTGGCTTAGCCCTTAGACTCTACGTGCCTCTGCCAGCCTGGGACATCCCTCAAACTTGGGCACTCTGCCCAGCATGGCCCAACTCATCCCACCCTCCCAGCACCTGCTTGCTCAGCCATCCTGGAGATGGACTGCACCCTTGGATAACACACCTGCTAGCTGCCTCCTGCCACTGCTGGCCTGCCTAGAGTAGCTTCCTATCCTGCACTGCGAGCCACAAAGTGACTACACCTCCCTTTACCCCGCTGTTGCTGATGGTGAACACCTGAGAGCAGAGCAAAGGTCCCTAAAGGGTCAGATGTCACAGTCAAGCGGGCAAGTGTCACCCACAGATGACTACCCAGGCAGCAGTGACTCTGGAGTCCAGTGGGGATGCTGTTGGGTCCCAGGAAGTCCTTGATGCTCACAGTGCTCATGCATCAAAATACAATGTGTCAGGCAGGGTCCCCTCAGGCGTAGTATGGTTGTTCCTCAGTACTACAGAGGGTGGTTTTAGGTTCCCCAGAGGTACTAAGACCAGTTTTGTTTAAGCCCCGTGTGTGTGTGTGTGTGTGTGTGTGTGTGTGTGTATGCTTGCTTGCACAGAGACCAAGCAGCCCCTCTGGGTGCAATAAGTTACTCTAGGTGACTGCCCCTGATAGGACATAAATAAATGACCTGCAACTAGTTATATAGTGTCACTCAGGCTAACAAGGGGCCCAGCACACACAGGGATGCTTGCTTCTTGGGATCTGAGGATGGCTGAGCCCCAAGACTGGGACCTTTGATCCCCAGGCCAGCTGTAGTTGGCTCTCTCTCCCTCTGAGGAGTGCCACATCTCCACCTGTAAGGCTGGACCTCAGATCTGCTCACTCGCACCAGCCCTCAAAGCCGGAAGCCCCTTATATGGAGCCCCTGCCTGTGATTTTCTGACACACACAGCCCTGGGATGGTCCTGGCTGTCCCCTGTGCCAGGGAAGCCTGGGCATCCAGGGAGCCCTCAGCAGAGAGCTGGCAGGTGAGGCACCACGTGTGTGAGGGAGTCTTCCAGCCAGAGATGGCTAGCTTACTGGGTAAAGCCTGAATTACCCAGGATGTGCCTTTGCTGGCTCATCACACCTGAGGAGCCAGATGAGACTCAGGCCCAGGAAGAAGACTCTCGGGTGTCCGGTTGCTTCCATGGCCTCCTAAGGCACTTGAACTACATGGTCCAAGTGCTGGTGGCGTGTTGGCGAGAGGGTAGGACTGTAGCCTCCTTCTATCTAGGTCACAGCCACAAGATTGGGGCATCTTTCCCACACCTCTGTCCTGCTGGGCACCCAGTCAAGCACCAGCTGCTGGCAGTCTCTGCTCTGTCTCATCTAGCTTCACAGTAGCCTTAACTGGAGGCCTGACCTGCCACCACAGACCCCAACTGTCTCCCATCTCCGAGCGCCCCGCAACCCTTCGCCCATTCAGTCTTTAACAGTGGAGCTCCTCAGGGAGGCTCTCGGGCGTCCACAAAATCATAGCTGACCCCCTCCTGCTCCCTCTCTGCTGCTGCTGTCCCCAGGGTAGTGATGCACACGGGCTCAAGTACATCTTCACTTCTGCCCTAAAGGTGCAAATTTCTCCAGCTCAAACCTTCGCACACCACTGGGCCTCCCGCCCCGCCCCGCCCCGCCCCTCAGAGCGCACAGAGTTCCTGCTCTGCTGATTGCAGAAAGCCAGGGGTTGGTTCCTGGGGGCACCCACGCAGGATGATGTTCGGTCAGAGTGTTCCATGCAGCTGGAAACCCAGGCTGCAGCCCCAACAGTCACTTACTGAGGACAGTCCGTCGTCTCTCCTCCTGGCCTGGCTGTGCCGGCTGATGAAGGAGCGGGCTGACAGCTTGTAGTGGCTCAGCAGGCACGTGATCATCACCACCATTACCATCATCACTACCACGATGACCACTATCTGCACGAACTCCAGCTCCGCTGTGGGGCAGAGAGACACATGAGGTGTTAGTTAGGGCAAGTCTCCACAGGCTCCCAATCTCCATAAGGCCGAGGACTCAGACACAGGGAGACCCTCAGCTCAGAGACCCTGCCCAGAATTCGGCCTGGCCCCAACCATGGACAAGTGTGAAGACACAGTCTCGGTTCTCAGAGGTGCTAAGCATGGCCTGGCTCTCAGAAAGGAACCTGTGCTTTAGATCCCTTGTGGCTGGGGTCCTTTCACCTATGGGGCCTGGAGAATAATGCCAGGAAGAGGGAGCTCATGAAGGCTGAGGGAATGCTAGGTAGGATGTGAACAGAAGCAGAGACAATACGTGGGCATGCATGCACACAAGACTAGCCCAGTGCAGGGCTCCCCAATATACTACCACTCACACACCCCAGCAAGCAATGTTTCAGCCTTCCCACGCACAAAACAACAGCCCAGTGTGCTTATACACCCCAACCCTCCCCACCACCGACATTCCAAAACGCCCGTGTATCCCAAAATAACATCCCAACCCTCCTACACACCCCCAAACAGCCCAATATTCCAACACTCCAACACTGCTTCACTCCCCAAACAACAGCCCAGTGTTTCTATGTCAACACTCTCACTATAACACCTAAACCTCCTAAACACCCCAGAATAACAGCCCTGTGCCCCAATGTTCTTCTTCATCTCAATTTTCCAACCCTCCTATGCTCCCCAAACAACAGCCTAAAGTATGTACATCCTGTACACCCCCACAATGGGGTGACATCTTAAACACCCCAACCCTTCTACACCCCTCAAAGCAGCCTACGACTCCCACACACCTCAACACTCCCACTGCACCCCCAAAATCACACCTCAAGACATCCCAGGAAACATAAGACAACGCACACTCACACACACAACACACAGCCACACAGATAACCACACAATTATACAAACTTGCACCCGCTACACAGGGTCATGGTTAGAGGCTCCTCCCAGTGAAGGCCTCCCACAAATCCTAGGTACCGCACATACTGCTTTCCTCGTTTTTTTCTTCTTCCTGTTTTTAGCCTTGGTTTATTTCTCCCCTAGAAAGAGGAAAAGCCCTCTGGTGCTGGGAAGGGAAGAAGCTATTTTGATGGCATTTAAGCAGTTGGTTCTGCTGAGTCTGGCGGGCCGAGGCTCAGCAGCTGGCCGCAGCTGGTGCCAGCAGAGCCCCCCAGCAACAGGCAGGACGCCAGGAGCCTTGCAGGGCACTGAATTCGGCAGACCCCAAAGGCCCTGCTGGAGGTGGAGGCACAGTGATGAACCTCCCCTGTTTTGGAGGAAAGATGGGGGGTGGGGTGCACTCCCTGGTGCAAGAGAGGAAAGGGGCCCCAAGATAAGAAGCTCAGCTGCAAGGGTAGCTCAACTCTGTGCTAGCTAACCAGAGACAGGAACTGAGGGGGGGTGGGGGAGCTGAAAGTCTCCATGGGTTCAAACCTCAAGCCCCGGCAGGATTCACCCCTTCCATGGTTTCCCCATGCACTCATTGTGGGCACTTTCCTGTGAATGCGTAGAAGCTCACAGGGCCTCTCTCTCACTCTCCCACTGTCCCAGGCTATCCCTCAGCCCCAGCAAGGCTCCAGAATACTGTCTTCCCTTCCTGTTTCCGACACCCCAGCTACTCACCAGACCCACAGGCCTGACATAATCACTGTCACTGCGTGTGCAGTGACAATCATCTAGGCAGGACCCATTCTACTTCTGGAATCCGTGAAGCTGAGTCTGGCCTTCCCCTGATGGAAGGGCCTTCTCAGGCCCCATCCGAGGTCAGGACCTCAAGCTGAAACACACAACTGTGGAGGAGGTGATCACAAATTCCAAGTGCCCACAGCTGGGACTCCAACCCGAGTCCGGGCTGCAGCCGGAGCTCCTGAACTGTGTTCTGGTGGAAGCTTCACCTCAAACCCCCTCCCCCAGCTCCCTCCAGACCCTGCTGCATCTCAGAAAACCCGCTAAATGATGACCCCTCCCCCAGAGATGCTCAAGACCACTCCCACAGGGCATTTAAACTGCTCCCCCCCCCCGAAAACAGATGTGTGGTTTTCTGGTCTCTTTTCTCTCTCCTCTCTAGGGGGCTGGAAAATCATCCGGGAACACTGTATCCATTAAACGTGGGCTTTTTCTAATTTGGTTTGATTTGGTCTGAGTTGGATTGCTGTGTTGGCGGAGAGGCTTATCCGGGTACAGAAACTTTTCAAACTAGGCCCATTTTCACCTCATCCTGGAGGAGCCACGTACAGCGTATGGCAGAGAGTGTGAGCTACAAGGGTTCTGTTGGGATTCAACCATGCCTCCAATAGGGGCCCCCCTCTAGTGGGGTACAGAGTCTGAGAAGGGCCGTGGTGAGGGAGGCCAGGTCACTGCAGCCACGCTCCTGTCTCCCCAAGAGAGGCGGGGCCAGGGCTGGGTAGCTTGGCCTGAATGTGCTGGGCACTCAGGTCTGGCTGTCGGAACCCAGGATAAAGCCATATATTCAAGGGACACAGGGCCTGCTTTGTGCAACACCCACATTCCCTCAAAGGGCCCTCAACCCCTCCCCCTCAACTCTGTACTCCTCACCCTGGCCTGAGACACCCCCTCTGGCTGTCTCTGGGGCTTCTGCCCACATCAGGCCTAAAGGGAGCAGGGAGATGTAGACAGTCTTTGTTCCTGGCCTCTGGCAGCCTGGGGGACTGGATAGGCTGCTCCAATCCTCCTGGGGTGGTCTGGGGCCCCCGGGAAGACTGGTGAGGCAGAAGCTGAGGCAGCAGGGCTGGCGGAAGCTGACAGGATGTGGGGACAGTGAATAAAGCCTCCGCAGGGCCAGTTGGGGTTGACAAGTCTGGGTTCCTGTGTCCAGAAAGTGGGAGAATTGCTCCCCAAAGTGAGGGGAGGACTCTGTACCCACAAATGTGACCACCTGGTTCAATGACTACCAGCTTTAAGCAAAGACACAGACCCAGAAATTTCATATAAGCCAGGAGGAGAAAACATGGATCCAAAACAAAAAACCAAGTCCATGGAGATGTCTAGCAAAGGCTTGTGTTGAGTGTGGCTAGCCACTGAGCAGGACAGGAAACGACCACAGCATGGCCCTCACGGTGCCTGACACACACCGAAGCAAAACAGTATGTCGGGTTAGGAAGAGACTACAAAAGAGTCCTGGTACCTCCAAGGCAGGACACAAGTAGATACACGAGGCACGAGGACAGCTTCCTCAACAATTCCCAGAGGCCAGGTACAGCTGGACCCATCCCTGGCAAGGCTGGACAGACAAACAAAACCAGTACACAATGTCTAGACCACATTGCCCCCAGGGGATTAAGGCTTTAAATGCAAAGTAAAGCCAGGCATAGTAGCTCATGTCTGTCAGTACTTGGGAGGGTGAGGCAGGAGGATTGATACCAGGTCAAGAGCAGCCTGATCTATACAACAAGCTCCAGGCCAGCCTGGTTCACAGGGTGAGAACTTGTCAATAAATAAAAAAAGGGAACCAATAACATCCAGCACAGTTACCAAACTTTCAAGCAAGAGTGGGAAGGGAGCCATTCGTTATGGCAGGAAAGGAGACCTCCACAGCTGGTCCCTGGTGCTGACAAGGCTAGCCTTGGCTACATGAGAACGTGTCTCAGAACAAAACAAACTGGGTATAGTGACACACACCTTTAATCCCAGCACAGGCCTGAGCTTGCATTTGTGCCTAGGAAGCAGCTTGGCAGTCAGTTCTGGCTGGTTAGTGTAACGGTGGTACCCTTTCTGTCAACATCTTAGGTGCCTGCTCCAGATGCCAGAGGTACACTACAAGGAGAGGGAACAGCGTTTGACTCCCAGCCTACAGCTACACTCCAATGCAAACTGGGGGTGGGGAGCAAATGGGCCCAACCACCTGGTATCGGGGTAGATGTGCTCCCCAGCCCCCACCTTCTAGTTAAGAGTGGAGTGCAGTTGGGGCTGGAGAGCTAGGCAGATCCACCTGGCTCTCTCTAGTCTTAGGAGGTTTTCCTAGACCAGATGCTGTCTGCAAGCCTGCCCCTGGGTCTACCTCTGGGGAGGGTAGCAACCTCCTTCCTAGTTAACAAGCAGCCCGCACCCGACCCTGTCTGGCCTCCTGGCCGCACACGGAGGAATTAGGAATAGGCACCGTCTGAAATTTATGAAAATCTAATCTCGTTAGGCCCGCCTGGTGGAGACCCGGCGGGCGGCCTCATTGTCATTCCGAGGAGCCCCAGTCGCTGGGGTTCCGGCCACTCCATCACCTTCCCTCCCCCACTGCCTGTTGTATTTGAATATGAACTGGTTCCCCCATGCCCTTGAATTCAAGTAAAATTAGACCAGACGTCAAAGGAATAGTTTTGCCATCTCTCGGGTGTCATTTCAAACACCCCCGAAGGCGCATTTATTTCTTAGTGTAAGAACTTTCATGATTTTTTTTTTTAATTGCTTTTCCTCTTTAGGATTGGGGAGCAGGCAGCAGGTTGTATGGCATCTTCTGGTTTTCAAGCCAGGTTCTGATAGGTACCTAGCTCTGGCCAGGTGACCTTGGATGGTAGGTGACATCCCCTAACTCCCTGACACTTCAATGACTACTGCCTTGAGAGCAAGAAGAAAAGACACATCTCAAGGGTTAGGAAGGACCCAGCTCTTCTGTTCTTGGCAGTCTTTTTTTTTGGGGGGGGTGTCGTTTTGATTCAAATTTTCCCCCCTTCTGAGACAGGGTCTCACTATGTAGCTCAGGCTGTCCTGGAACTCACTATGGAAACCAGGCTGACCTCCAAACTCACAGAGATCCACCTGCCTCTGCTTCTCAAGTGCTGAGGTTAAGGGCCTGCACCATGACACCTGGCTTTTTTTATTTTGAGACAGGTTCTTATGTAGCCAAGGCTAGCCTCGAACTTGATATACAGCTAAGGATATTTTTGACCTTCTGATCCCTGCCTCTACCTCTCCCTGAGATTACAGACACAGGGAATGAAGTCCGCACTCCAAGACCCTGGCTTCCAATCCTAGCCCTGTCACTTACTATGCAACTGGGGTGGGGGGGGGGCAGCAAACCCTCGGGATGGTGTTCAAACTCATTCTCTGCTATTTACTTCTCACGTCCATTTCTCCTGATAACCCTGCTCTGGGACTCTCTCCTCTGACACCTATTTTCTGTTGCTAGGCAGCAGTCACCTTGTCCCCATCAGGACCTTTGCTGCTTCTAGGAAATGAGTTTTATTTTTTAACACTCACAAGCTTGACCTCATCAGCAGCACTTTCTGGTCTTTGCCCCAACACCAGCCCCTCAGGGAGGGTCCCCAGGGCACACTGTCTGCAACAGTCCTTTGCACCCAGACCCGAGGACACCATCCCTCTGGTTAGTTTTCCCTGTAGCATTCATCTAGAATTCTCAATCTGACCCAACAGTTTATGCCTTGCCCCATCTCTGGAACATGGATGTCAGCTTATTTACTCTGTGGTGTCCCCAGTATTCAGAAGACCGCATGTAATACATGTGTTCAATCGAGGCACACACTTTCTCTCTTGCGAAAGGGTCAGTGTGCCTCTTTGGGTTTGCAGAAGAGGCTAGAACCAACTGGGAATCAGATAACTGTCCTCAACAGCAGCCGAGGCAACATGAGAAATACGACCATGAGCCAGGGAACACTGACAAGAGGTCACCAAAGAGCATGAGCCCACTTTAGCTCTAAAAACCAAGGTTTGGGAAATGGCTCATTGGTCAAGTGCTGGACTTACAAAGCCCAGGACCAGAGTCCAACCTGTGAAAAGCCAGACACAACAGCACATACCTACAATCCCAGCACGGATCCCTAGGGCTCAGGGGCCAGCTAGCCTGGCCAAAGAGCCCAGGTCCCAGTGAGAGACCTTGACTCAAAAAACCCCTGCGAACAACACCAGAGGTTGACCTTTGACCTCTATTCCTGAGCTTGCACACCTGCACGCATACACAGATGAATTCTGTTAAAAAATGAAGGTAGAACTTTCCTACACAGATCCTACTTTGAGGGGGACACAGGTATCACTAGGTACACACAAAATGACCATGGTGGGGACCCAGAGCACACCCTGCCCACCTCCAGCAAAGGGGGTGTCCCCTCCATGGAAACTCTTCTGCACATGACAACCATGAACATGTATGGTTACATTTATAGTTAAAAGGCAGAGGGGAGAATTAAGAAGCATGCATATTTTCCAAAGTACCCTAACTTAGTCCCAGACTCCTCAAGGTGATGTCTGGGACTGAAGGTGTGGTTAGCCGTTGCACCACATATACTCTCGGGAAGGAGGAAGGGGCATGGGCCATCTGGTCTCCCCATATCTCAGTGTTCTCTCTCTCTCTCTCTCTCTCTCTCTCTCTCTCTCTCTCTCTCTCTCTCTCTCTCCTCTCCTGCTTGCTTACCTCTGTCCCTCCCTACCCCCCCTCTCTCTATCTATAGATATGTATATCTATAGATAGATCTTCCCATCTTCATCCACCTACTCAGCCATGCATCCATGTTTCCGCGTGTCTGTCCATCATCCAACCACCCGGCTATCCGGGCTGTCATCCGCTCTCCGTCCACCTTCTTTTTCTCGATAAAATCAAGACAGGCATTGGGCCCTAAGAAGCTCTACTTTCAGACCACGATACCCACACATCCCTGCACCTCCTTGCCAGGCTCAGCCCCTTCCTCATACTCCTGGAGTGAGTGGGGAGCCCTGGGCTACCCCTCCTCTGGGCAAGAATCTTAAGATGGTCAGGCACACCTCAACTCCATGATCCCTTCATCCAGAGCCTGGCAGGGAGCGGACAGCAAAGTCTCCACAGGGTCTGTAAACTGAAGGGGGCACACCACCAGGCACCCAGGAGGCACCCACAAGAGTGGAGGCAAGGTCAGCTCTACACTACCAGCCTGGTCGTGCTTGCTTCTCTCCTGGCTTGCAAAGGACTGTCAGGTGGAGGTGAGCTGCCTTCTCCCTCTGTGGCAGAGGGTGCAGCCCAGGTTCCCCTCTTACTGCAGAGAAACACAGACTCAAACACAGACCTCCGCCTCCATGCTAAGTTGCTGAGGCACGCAGGAGGCGGCCACGCGGGAGGCGGCCACGCGGGAGGCGGCCACGCGGGAGGCGGCCACGCGGGAGGCGGCCACGCGGGAGACCAGCATTGAGGCAGACCTTGTGTACATGCAGGAAAGGGGCCTGTGAAATAGAGTCCCAGGAAGGTGACAGGCCTGTCTAATCACTTGAGAGCCTTTAGATTAAATGCTGCTTCAATAAGGGAAGGCAAAGCCACACCTTTTATCTTTCTTGCTATTACCCAAATGGAAAGAACTAATGGGCTTTTTTTCCCTATTGTCACTGGCATTGAACATCTTTAAACACCCGCTGTCAGAACAGCCTCAATCCTGTTCCTGAGTTATTGGCAGGGCAGAAAGAATTCACAGCGAGCAAGTGCCTCCAGCCATGTGATTGGGGCCGTACCCAAAAGATATTTAAAATAAGTCAGATGGACCCAGCTCATCGAGCAAAGGTGGTGGGAGGGCCCAGGAACAGAGCCTGTCTGAGGGTGGCAGTGTGGATGGTCACAGCTTTGAAAGGACACTCTGGCACCGACTGTTAAAATCAAGCATGCTTGTAACCTTTCAACCCTGCAGTCTAACTTCCAAAGTGGCGTCGGCAGGATTCCACAGCACTTGTCAAAAGATGGTATCCACCTGTCTGAGGACTGACTACTCAGTGTCCATGTGAGATACGACTGGGGCTCGACAGTCCCCACCATGGGGGCTGCTCTGTATATTCAGGGGTGCTGAGCAGTGTCTCTGCACTTTGTCCACCCACTAAATGCTACAGGTCCCATTGCCTCCCTGGTGATGTCTACATGTGTTTCTAGATTTTTCCAGATGTGCCCAGGGCACAAATCACTGCAGCTGAGAGCTGCAGGCTCCCAAGACTGCCAAGGGAAGGAGGAAGTTAGGGTCAGACAGGAAGAAAGGGACACATGACAGAGACCCACTTTACAGGGAAAAAGGGGGGATCAAAAATTGAACTAAGAATGGTGGGTGGCTTCTGAAAGAGCCTGACTGCATTATTATATTTTGTACTTCTCTGGAGTGCACACGTGTGTGCTCATGGATGCAGGTAACCTTGGAATCTGGAGGTGTTGGGCCCCCCTGGGGCTCAAGTTACAGGCAGTTGTGAGCCACTTGGCATGGGTCCTGGGAATAGAACCTTGGCCCTTTGAACGACCAGAGCACACCTTTAACCACTAAGCCATCTTCAAGCTTTTTTTAATGTGGGCTTTGGGAGCTGAACTCAGGTTCTCAAACTTGCCTTCTGAGCCATCTCTTAAGGCCCACTGTCTGCCTTTTTAAGAGAAGCACTCATAATTTATTTTATCCCTTGAGATAGGTTCTCACCATACAGATAAGACTGGCCTCAAACTTACAGAGATCCACCTGCCTCCCACGTGCTGGAGATGAAGGCCCATGCACCACGCCCATCTACATTCACCATTTTAAGAAATCTCAATGACATACTCAAAAAATCCCCTGTGTGGAGAACATGCCTGTTTGTGGACGTAGTTTCTGAGTGTTGGCCAACAACGGGACGCACGATGCCCTCGCCCCGGGAGGCGCCTGCGTTCCCTAGAAACCAACATGTATTTTCCTCAATTACTGATCTTCAAGGGCCTGGTATTTCCCCGACATAAGTCGGGACTTCAGCACCCAGGAGAAGGGAAGTGAACCGGAGCTCTGTTTCCAAGGCTTTGGGACAAAAGGCTCAGCTCTGAAGCCCGGGCACAATGCGGTGTGTATTGAACCCATTCTCAATGGCTCCTCATTCAGTCCCAGGGGCCTCATTGAGGCCGCCGCGTGCAGAGGAGCCAAGGGTCAGCTGGGAGAAGTCTTAGTGCTCACCCGGGGGTGGCCCTGCCTTTCAGGACCAGAGAGGGGCGGCTATTCTTGGTCCTGCCTGGGACAGAGGTGGGGAGGTGAACTGAAGGGGTGGTGAGGGCCTGCCTCTGTCCCAACTCCAGATCTCTGCAGTTTACAGGCTCCTTCTCTGTAGCAAGACCTCCCAAGCATTTTCTCCATAAGGCTTCGGTGATCATAGAGTCAACAGCCGTATATAAAGTGCACCCACTGCCCGTGGGCCCAAGTTCAGTCCCCAGCACCTACTTGGGACAGCTCACAACTACCACTAACTCCAGCTCCAGGGAAGCAGGCACCCTCTTTTGACTTCCTATGTTACTCACACACATTTGCATGAACAGATACACACACACACACACACACACACACAGACAGACAGACACAGACACACACACACAGAGAGAGAGAGAGAGAGAGAGAGAGAGAGAGAGAGAGAGAGAGAGAGAACCTTTTTTAAGTTTAAGCAAGGAATGGAGCTCTGCAGGGCCACTAAAGGGGATAAGATGCTCAGTGAAAGCCACTGGGAGGGCAGGCCTACCATGCCTGTCCAATGAAAGCAAGCCCGTGAGGTCCGCCATTTATCACTTGTGGCTTTCTGATAGCTTCGCAACTCTCCCACAGCCTGGGACACCCTCTCCCTGCTGACTGGCTCATCCTGTACTGGCAGACACTTTTTTTTTTTTTTTTTTTTGTATTTTGTTTTTGTTTCCTCTGGCAACTTTAAACTTTTCCATGAGGGGCTTAATTTTGTGATCACCACCTTTACTATTTGCTTGAACTTCTAAGAAAATGGTTAAGCCAGGAGCGACTGCCTCTTGACCTGTCTGATGGCCTCTTGTTAGTGGTGCCACTCTGTATGCATGTAATCTGGTCCAACAGGCACCGACAACTGGCATGAGCCTGGCAAGCCTGAAACAAGGTAACAGAACTTCTCATCACCCCTCAAGGCCCAGCACTGGCTGCCCAAGAGCTACCTCCTATGACCACTATGGTGCAAAACCAGGCCACTGTAAAGAGACTCCCAGAGTGCCCTGTGCCTGTCTTCTCAGTGCTGGGGGCTACAGGGGTGCTCATATGGCAAGCAGAGCGGCCAGCTGCAGTCTATCCACACATGGTCAATCAAGTAGCAGGGACCGGCCACCTCTGAGCGCTGCAGGGAC
The DNA here is from genome assembly GCF_003668045.3 of Cricetulus griseus. Taxonomy (NCBI): domain Eukaryota; kingdom Metazoa; phylum Chordata; class Mammalia; order Rodentia; family Cricetidae; genus Cricetulus; species Cricetulus griseus. The sequence continues at coordinate 6,075,545 of NC_048599.1, read as the reverse complement.
TCACAGGCTACCCCCATGTCCTGTCTTGATGCTGCTGTTCACTCTGTGTGACCCCAAGGACCTCACCTTCAAGGGCTTGTTTTCTCCAGTGTAAACACTTTCCACCCTTGACCCCTCTTTAAGAGAGAATTTTATTACATTTCATTTATTTAGTGGGGATGGCATGGTGCACATGGGCAGGACAGGGGACAACTTGTGCAAGAGTTGGGTCTCTTCTTCCACCTTGTGGGTCCCAGGGATGGGATTCAGTTTGCGCCAGGCTTGGTAGCAAGAGCCTTTACCTGCTGAGCCATCTCACCAAACTTGGAAACTTTACATAATACAGAATATTATGTACCTCTGGGCATATAGGTATATAAAACAAGTGTGCAAATCAAACATTTATTGATAATAAATCACAAAGAAATTTATTTGGAAATAATTCTTTGGCACATGTACAACCTTGCAATCTATCAAGTATGAAGGCCATTTGCATACTAATGCAATGGACATGCTTATTTATTTTACATAAAGAATTAAATCCCGGATGAGTATCTGTCCTGGAGATGGAGCATCTTAAATGCTCTTCTGCAGCTGGCTGATATTTTGACTTTGTAATAGTGAACACCAACAAGGCAGATTTGCATGAAAACAAACAAAGCGGTAGGCAGATATTTGGGACCATTTCTGAAATTATTGGAAATCCTGTCCTAATACCAAATCAGAATTCATTTAACTTTTTTTTTTCTTTTTAGAGAAACTTGGGGTCTGGAAAGTAGGCTCCATGGTTTAGAGCACTGTTGCTTTTCCAGAGGACTGGGGATTGGTCCCCAGCACTGGTAACAGGGGACCCGAAACTGTCTGTAACTCCAGTCCCGGAGGTTGTGACAGTCTCTTCTGGTCTCTATACACAAACAGAACACATGCACACACACAGACGAAACACTCATATGCACAAAGTAAAAACAAGAATCTTAAATCTTAATACAATCCAAAGATACGCTAACTTGATATATGCTGAGGAATGACGGTAAGGAAATACTGAAAGTCTTTTTTCCCACGGTTAAACCGTCACATCTCAATCAGAGCAGAAAGCAGGATAAAACACTGCTCATGTGATAGTCTTGGGTCTGAAGGGAGGAGATTTCAGGCAGTGTTCACTGGCGACACATGACACAAGGGTATACCCAGTGCAAACTGCGTCAGAGCCACAGAGACACTGAGTCCTCGAGACAACATGGGCAAACGCTGCGAGGGACACCTGAGATCCATCACACTGCGACTGAGTTCATTTTTGGTTTCTGTGCATTCAGGAACCCAATCCTGTTGCCAGATTTTTCACAACCCCCACACCCAGTTACGCAGCTCCAAATGGGGTGATGGCCCACAGTTTATGAAGCTGTGGCTTCCCCACCTCTAGACCCCATGACCAAATGGTGCTCCCCTCGTTCAGGAGGCATGAGGATCCCACAGGGAACCAGACTGCATGATGCCCAGTTCACAAGAAACCTACGAGACACAGCGTACTGTTGGAAAAGGACTGCGTGTCATCACACAACCCTCTGTCGCCCCAACATTTGTACATGGGGGTCTACCCCCCCAGGTGTACTTGGAGGTGTGCCTACAATGTTCCTAAGGGTGGGGCCCTGACCCAACAGGTTCAGTGGCTTCTTAGAGATCCCAGGAGCTCAGGTCTCCTCTCCCTGCCTCTCCTCACCGGTGTACACCACAGAAATGACAAGGCAGGAGTCAGTCCTTGTCGAGACCTGAATGTGCCAGTGCCCCAGTTCTGCCTCTGTTCTCAATACCTCAAGAAGACACTTGTCTGAGTCACACAGTCCCCAGTGTATTGGTCTGGTGGCCTGAGGTGACTGGGGCACTGTGTGCAGACAGAAAGATGGCCATCGGCTGGGCTGGGATGTAGGAGCCCCTGCACTGAAAGGTAAAGGGACACAAGCCAGGGACACCTTTCGGGGTCAGGGCATGTCAAAAACCCGTTTCAGTCTGCATGCATGGATTCTGAGAACGGTCTCACATGAAAGACTTTCTCCCGATGACAGGTCTGTCCTCAGGGCCCTGGCTGTGCCACCCACTCATCTGAGTAGCACTGACATGCTGCCAGGCCCAGGCTCCAGAACACAGTGATTCAAAGTGTCACTCCCCAGCATCCCAACTAGGCTCACTTCTGGTTGGACTCATATGGACACACGGTTAGTGATCTAGAATCTTCTATAGCTATTGACAACATCAAGAGTGTAACAGGCAGGTGGAGGGTCAATGTCATGTCACATGACTGTCCCTTCAGCTCTTCAGGACGGGCCTTTGTCCTCTTGTTACTCCTTTTTAGGGACAAAGAGTCCGAGACGTACACCTGTCCTGGGTCACATGGTTTAAAAGGGACACAGGGACCCACCTGGTGGTGCAGTCACACACGTGCTCTGTAAGTGAGCATGTGATGGGTGAGACAAGGCATACTGCTGACTGCCCCAAAGTAACCACTCCCAGGCCAGCCTCATCCCCTGCTCTCCCACCTTCAGACTCTAGAAGCAGCTGCAGGAGGGCGGTGGCCCCGTCTCTGGACGATTGCTGTACTGAAAGGCTAAGTCATGGCGACACAGGTCCTCAGGATAACCTGCTGACCCAGGCTGCACCTCGAGCACAGATTAGCCCTTTCTGGCTGACTGACAGTTTTGTTGGCAGGGCCCCCCTGAAAACAGTGTAGGCTATACTCTGGCTAGCCATCCAGGGGGACTGGTGCCTACAGGAAAAGGTGCGGCTAGGCTGATGGGCTCACCATCAAGAGATGAGGGTTTCCTGAGTCTGTGTGTCCCTCCCTCTCAGAGTTGCTCTGTCCTCTTAGGTCTGTCTGGGATATAAACCCGTGGAGCCCTCCTCCACACCTCCAACTGTCTGCATCTCTTCCTGTTCCCTTCCATGCAACTTGTAAAGCCAACCCCAAGAAAGAAGTGCAGTCTCCCAGCTGCCCGTAACTCGGGGCCTCTTACAGCCAACTCTTCGAGTCCCAGCTGTGCTTCCTTTCCACGGAACCCCAGAAGCAGGAAGTCCCCATCCTAGGAAGGACAAGACTCTGCTTAGCGCCTCCCAGGTTCACATAAGGCTACTGTGTCAACCTCATGAATGGTCTGTGGAGTAACCAAGCTAGGTCTCATGTCCCAGTCATCCCAACACCAGCATTAGGTCATAAAGTCAGCAGCCTGACTGACTGATGGGGAGGGGACATGAGTGACAAGGATGCCAGGTCCATGTTCATTAACCACCTGCGGTAGCTGGTACAGGACAGGCAGATTCCATCTACAGGATGACGGCTGGTATGAACAGCAAGTAAGAAACTGGACAGAAACCGAGAACTAAAACGTTCCATCTCAGGACAAACCCACTGCGGCCCAGCCACAGTGGAGGTGACCATTCCTGATCTCAGGACTCACAGCTGTGGGTCCAACCACAAGGAGATTCCACCTACACCCTATTATCCTTCTGTGGTCTTTGACAGAATTGAAGACAGTTATGTTATAGTTTTCTTCAGTTATTATAAAAGATAAGTTATCCTTCTTTTATTTAGACAGAAAAGAGGAGATGAGGGGGAATGTACTTCTGTGTATGTTCATCTTATTGATGTTGAATAAAGTACTGTTTGGCCAATGAGACAGCAAGTTAGACAGGACTAGGAGTCAAAGAGGATTCTGGAAATGTAGTAGAGAAGTTGTGATCCAGGTAGGAAGTGACATAGCAGGGAGACTCATATTTAAGGATGGATAAGCAGGAAGTGGCCCCCTTTTCCCCTCCACTCTTCCTCCAGCTGTGCGATGTGATCCACTGGCAAGGGAGGGCGCCAATGGAAGGCGTCCGATAAGTCTTATAAAATATATAGATTTATGATAATTAAGACTGAGCTAGCAGATGAGGAATCCTAGTCATTGGCCAAGCAGCATTTGTATCTAATATAAGTCTGTATTATTTTGTCCATCCACACGACGGGCAGAACTCTGGTGGCTGGCGGAGACGGCCCATGTGGCGGTAGGGCTCGGGCAGCTTTTGGCGGAAAGATTTATCGTAACAACACCCTGTCATGGCTTAAGGGACCGTGGGGGTCGGGGCTGTGAAGATCTTGAGGGTCATCCCTCAAGAGCAAAGGCTTTATCTGTATGTCTCTACTTTCTCTGCTGTGCCTCTCTCTTCCCCCCTGCTCCCTCTCCCCAGCAATGACAGGGTTGTTACTAACCATGTGTGGATTGTTGGTGGCCCCTCATTGCACATTAAAACCCTGGAAGACACCCTCTCCTGACCATCACTGCCTGTCTCACACCCTCCAGCCCTGCTGGCCTGGTTGCTGCCTCCACCTTAGGACCTTAGTTTGTGGTTTTGCCTGCTAAGAGTACCCTCACTGGGTCTCTCATCACAGCTATACTCTCATCCCTCACCCCGCCCACGCCCGAGTCAGCAGGAGGTCTGTTTTGGTTAGAAGGGTCTCCACAATGTCTGTTCTTGGGTTTCTCCTTATCTGACGGCCCTGCTTCCTGGTTAAAAGGGCAGCTGAACTTCTTGGCTTGCTGGAGGACTGTTAAATAGCCAGAGAGTAGCCATCACTGAGGGAGTTTCACAGGCAACACCACACCCGACAGCCAGAACTATCTTTATCCCTCTGCCTACCTGGTTACTGACTGGTGTTTGAATACTGCCTGCTGGGAAGCACTTTGAGAGGGACCAGGTCTGTCTGCATGAACTGTACCCTTGCAGCTTAGCACCAGAGGTTTCAAAGAGCGACTTTGACATTACGGGCTCCACCTCCAAAGTCCTGGCATCAGGAGCCCAGAAGGGTACAGTGGGGGTGGGGGTGGGGTTGCTAGTGAGAAGCTAAAGGTCTTTCAGAAGCAAAAACTGAAACTCACACTCTTGGGCACTGGTCCCCAAAACAGAGGCTTCCATTCACCCCAAACCCTGGGCCCAAGTATTCCCAGAAGCTTTATCCACAGCCAATAGCTGGACACAGGCTAGGAACCCTTCAACAGTGAAGGGTCCAATAAGCGCCCTACAGTCACACCCTGGAATACTACTCAGCAAATCAAAGGAACCAGCTGCAGCTTTGCCTGGCAACCTGGGCAAACCTTTAGGGAATTACGCGGAGTGAGAAAAGCAATCTCTGAGAGCTATACACCGTATGATCCCATTTATGTAACATCCTTGAAATGACAAAATTATAGAGATGGAGAGCGGATTAGACACTGTCAGGAGAGGAGGAGGCGTGTGTGGCTATAAAGGGAAGAACAGAGAGTCTCTGGGATGGGACTGTTGTGGGGCTCGACTGTTGTCGGTTACACAAATCTATACGAGATTAAAGGGCACACAACAAACACCCACACCTCAAAGGACAGTTGCTCAGTGGAGACCTGGAATGGTGGACCCCTGGCCTTGGTGTTGTAGCTTCAGAAGGTGCTAGAAGCTGGGTGATATGGCCACTGCCATGTCAAATGAAGATTTGGGTTTTTTCCCCTCTTAAGTGAATAGTCAGGGAAGGCACCATCCCTTCAGGTTACAGGACCACCCTGCAGAGGGTATCCCCAGCAACCATCCCTGGGGCACAACCCAGCCAACTCCAGGTGTGCTATACAAGAACAAATGCCAAATGGAAGTCCCTTCCCCTCAGTCCCATTCCTGCCAACTCCATGCCAGGCTTACCCTCTTCCCAGCTCAACCTCTCCTCCTCTCCTAACCTCTCCCTCTTTCCACTCCAGCCTTCCCCTTTCTTCTTCCCGGCCTCTCTCGCTCTCTCCATCCCAGTCTCCCCATCTCAGCCCCCCTTCCCACCCCAGCCTCCCCCTGCTCCCCTCCCAGCACCTGCCATCTGGCTACTGCAGGCAACCACATGGAACCAGCCCTTGGCTGTCATCCTTCAACTTGAAGTCTGGCTCCCAGTTTGAAGATTTAATTCTAAACACACCATTTAAAATTTAGAAACGAAGGGAGAAAATTCTAAGTCACCTGGAGGTGGTGGCTCCTGCTGTCTCTCCAATGAGAAAAGACCCTTCAACCTTATTCGTAAAGGTGAACAAGAGCCAGCAGGGAAGAAGACCGAAGGCTTCTCTCAGCCATTGCACCCTGGATGCCATCAAGTACTCAAGTGCCCAAGGAAAGAGTCAATGTATCAGCCATGAAACACACAGGTGTGTCCAGTGTTGGGCACTCTAAGTTGCAACAGTTACAGCACTGTGTAGCAAAATGTGCCAAGTGGCACTACAAACTGTCAGTGTAACCTCAGCACAAGCAAAGCTCCCTAAGTGACTCAAAGTGCCCTTGCAAACCTCCAGGGACATAGCTATTCCTCTAGCTTCCAAGTTCTCTTTCCCAGCAATAGCAGACTGTGAGCACTGGAGAGGAAGGCTGAGCCAGTGGTGGTGATCAGGGTGAATGGGGAAGAGAACAAACTCAACTGGAAGTGCAAACATCCTGAGGCAGGAACTCTGATCTTATTCAAAGGAAAGAAAGCCCTGGGGCATGGGACAAAAGACAGCTGCTTAAGGGCCAGGCAGGCAGCATCAGGGCTGGTGGGGGGTGAGTGGAGTGGTGGTCTTGTGCGTAGTCAACGCACAGGCAGCATGGACGGTTGAGCTGGATTCAGACTCTGCAATGTGAGCTTGCGTCTAGTTTACAGATCAGCGCAGCACTGGTCCAAAGCCAAACTTACCCCTCAAGTGTCCACTGCGGCCTGCCTGGACCCCACCAAGCTTCCCCTCCTCCAGCTCAAATGCTAAGAGGAGATGCTGTGGACAGCTGGCATCAGGCAGCGCTTAAGTCTTTTGGTGACCCTAAGAAAAGGCACACCTCCTCTATGCTGGGGATCTCTGGGGTTAGAGAAATCAGGAGAGGCCAGAGAAGGGGAAGGAGGTGCTCAGAGAAGCAAGATGAGCCAGTGCCTGGATATGGATGCCCGCACTGGCATTCACACTCGAGCCCAGCACAGAGCCCGGCTCACACCAGGGAGCCCTGTGCCTGGATATGGGATGCCCGCACTGGCATTCACACTCGAGCCCAGCACAGAGCCCAGCTCACACCAGGGAGCCCTGTGCCTGGGTATGGGATGCCCGCACTGGCATTCACACTCGAGCCCAGCACAGAGCCCAGCTCACACCAGGGAGCCCTGTGCCTGGGTATGGGATGCCCGCACTGGCATTCACACTCGAGCCCAGCACAGAGCCCGGCTCACACCAGGGAGCCCTGGTGGGGCTTCTGCTCAGACACCAGTGCAAGCCTCTGCATCCGGCAGGTTCTCTAGACAACGCTTCCTTCTGATCTGTGTTGGACAGACAGGGACCACGTGGGTAGGTGTGCTGAACACTCCACCTGCACCCAGGGAACACCTCAGAAAAATTCAAAATGTGTGTGCATGAAAAGACACTCTGTGCTTTATAAAGGAGGGTGCTGGAAGTTGGCAGGTCCCTCTCTAGGATGACATAGCCAGCTGAGTCTTGGATGCTGTCACCACAAGCATACCAAGAGACACCCGCCGGGCGGTAGTGGCCCATGCCTTCAGTCCCAGCACTCGGGAGGCAGAGGCAGGCAGATCTCTGTGAGTTCGAGACCAGCCTGGTCTATAAGAGCTAGTTCCAGGACAGCATCCAAAGCCACAGGGAAACTGTCTCAAAAAAAAAAAAAAAAAAGAGATACCATTCCTTCTGGCATCTCACTCGTAGGAGTCCATCTTTCCACCCCAGCTGCTACCCCAAAATGCCTTCTTACCCCCTACCTACAACTACCCCACATGATCATACGACCTACAACACAAGGCCACCTGAGGCTCCTCTGCTTTTCCTTTACCTCTAAGTCTTAGCTGATCAGGGACAAGGGACCCTTTACCACCAGCCCACATCCAGTCCCTTCAGCAGGGGCACACAGGGCTTTGTTTATATGACAAGGAAATGTGCAGTGGCCCAGTCTCCCAACGCCACCCCTCTTTCCTTTCCTTGGCACTCAAGACACACATGGCCGGGTATGACCAGGCTGAAGCAGGGTCCCCAGTGTTTAAAGGGTGATGCTTGGCATGGGACCTGAACAGTCAGGCAGAAGGCCAGTTCAGCCATCAGACCACTGTGGGACCTCCCGCAGGCCACCCTGGCTGTTCTCACATGAAGTGGGAAGTGCCAGGCAGTTCCCCTTCCAACCGCAGCACAGAATCTATGTGGACTAGGGGGTTCCGACCTAGATCCTTCCTGATGGCTGGGGCCTGATGCTTGCTAAGTTTCTCCCAAGTTCAGCATTCAGCCGACACCCCCTCAACCTAGAAGACAAAAGGATGGATAGATGTGTCCCCATGTTCTGATTTGAGAGCTGTCCCTGAAGCAGCCTTCACGCCCCTCCAGGAGGCCAACCCCCCTCCCCAGCAGAAAGCAGCCCATCCCACAGGAGGAAGAGAAGTTCAATGGAGCTATAAATACTTCTGCTAAAGGCTGCTGGGGAGCCGGGCTTTCTGCATGAACAGGCCCCGCTGAAAAGGAAGGCGGCTCGCCAGATTTGTTCCGAATTATGAAAATAGATGTTGTCTCCCAGCCACATCTGTTTTGCCTGACACATGAGCAGCGACTCCCCTCCTAAATACGGCTGTGCCCAGAGCCAGCTTCAAACCCGACTTCTCAACTAGGGGGAGAGAAGAAAGGAGGGAAGGGGGGAAGCCCAGCCATCCCAGACTTTGCCCAACTCCTCTCCTGGGGTGTCTTTGTGCAGCTGTGAGTGGCCTTCAGTTCTCCTTGAGCGGGAGGAAACAGCTCGTGATAGAGGGAGCCAGGGTCCCTTGCCACTGAGAAAGAGGTCACTAGACATGAGCATTATTAAAAAGCGGGGAAAAAAGAGTCCCTCTAACTGCCCGACTCACTTGAGAGCACATGATTCTTCATTGTTTATTTTTACATTTTATTTGCTTTATTTATTAGGGATGGGGGAGTTGCCATGGCTCACGAGTAAGCAGAGGTCAGAGAGCAACTCGCAGGAATCCGTTCTCCTCTTTCATGTGGTGTGTGTGTACCCTGAGAATCAAACTTGGGTGCATTTCTGATGTGGTGAACAAGGCCAACTTAGAGAGAGGAAGAGCCACACTATCCCACGATGGCTCAGTGACTGGTCGCCATCATCCTGCTCCACTCATCACTCCAGAACAGACCCAGTTACGGCACAACCATGGCTGTCAGTAGAGGACCCAGGACTCTGTAGGTGGCCCAGTCTCTTAAGGCCCTTGCCCAAGGGGTCCTGGGGATCAGGGACAGAAGTGTGGGCACACACATGCCTTACAGACTAGCAGGTGTTGTCTGTTCTGGCTTTGTTCCTTAAGTGTCTTCCCCTCAAAACACCTCCTTTTTGAGTTTTCACCTTAAAGATATAATTATCAGGAGAAAAATCTGCAACATCTCAGCTTAATTACAGCAAACTGGTCACCCATCCTTCATGCTGCCCAGGAATCTATTGGGCTCTGGGATGGGGGTGGGGAGGGGGAGAGGGGGAGTAAGGAAGAAGAGAAGAGAAGGAAGGAACTCAGCCTGGGAGCACACTGGTGTGACAAGCTGACTGGAGCTGCCCTCATTCCCCCAAGTCACACCCACTCCTGGACAATAAGTGGCCACCTCCTGTTTGGGTGTTGGGGTGCATATGTAGGGTTCAGGCCCAGAGGGGACCACCTCCTTCATGTGGCAGAAAGAACTTCAGGCCCAGGGGTCCCTGGAGACATCTGGTGGGCTGAAACCCCTTATTCCTTCCTATCTTTTGTGCCCCCAACTGTGTAAAAAACCATAGGGGAGATTCACGCTGCAGGAGGAGGGTGGGAATTTATGCTTCACTGTCCTGAGGACAGTTTGGGGAGGGGAGTGAGGGTCTGGTTAGAGATGGATAGGACAAGGCAGGCCTCTATCTGCAGCCTTCGCTCTAGAAGGGGCTTGCAGTGCCAGCCCTGGGCCTAGACAGACAGCCAGACCTCAGCTCTACTGGGCTCCCAAGTCCAACGGGCTGTGGCTGCCTCACAGGGTGGAGAGAGATTGGACGGCTCTCCTCTTCACAAAGAACTGGGGAGAAGGCTGTGGGGAAGGTGCAGCTCAGGTGGTTGTGGCACCAAGGGAGTTGACTGGTGGCTGAGTTCCTGTGGGAATGGGTGGCGGGGGGACCCGAGCCTCTCCACCAAATCACTCACCCCTCTTACCCCTGGCAATAATGAGCCAGTCACTATGGCAATGAGGCTAATTAAATGACTTTATTTGGCAGAACAAAGCCTCAGGCCCATTTAAGTAACCCCAATATTTGCTTCCTTAAGAAGCCACTTTCTGGTATCTGTGCAAGGACGGAGAGAAAAGCGAGAGAACAGGAGAAAGGCAAAAGGAACCGAGAGACAACTTGCAGAAGGGAATTGTGGGCCCTGCTCATCCTCAGAAAGGAGAACGCTTAGAAAGTCCTAGCATGCTCCCCCACCACCACTCCCACTCGCCCTGGTATAAAATTGGCATAGGTCAAGCAAATGTGTTATAAACACAAGGACCCTGCCGGGAGGCAAAGCACTTTAATTTAAGGGGCTAAGAAGAGGACATTCTGGGGAAGGGCAGGCAGTCCACAGGGAAGCGTGGCGTCTGCAACCTTCCACTTAGTGTGGGCAGAGGGAAAAGCCATTTCCCCCGAGAACACACATCTGCGGGACGTCTAGACAGTCATAAAGAGGACAATTACACAAGACGCTGTACAGCACGCTCCCTCCGCCCTCGCCAGGGCACCGCTGCACCAGTTGCTAACTGCCCAAGCAGACGGAAAAAAACAAAAAATAAAAACAAAACAAAACGGAAAAAACAAAACAACAACAACAAAAACTACAGAAACAAGAAAGGCTGGTGTGCGCTGGCAGAGGCTGGGCCCATGATGCTTGATAAGCCAGGGTTCTGAAATCCCGGTAAATGAACCCAACCAGGTCTCTTTCCCTCACACAGACCAAATATTCCGCCTGCGTGCAGTCTAGACACACAACAAAAGACTTTTTACAGCTCACAGAGACACGCTGACAAAGTAGCCATTTACAGACCCCGGTTGCTTTCTCTGGCTACAATTTGTCAGATGGACTTAAACGAGAAAGCTAAGTTATGGGTCTGGATTGGGTCTGCTGATGGGCAGGGAGGGGGAGTGGGCTGGAGAGAAATAGAGAAAAAAAAAAATCACCTGACTTCTGCTTTCAGGACTGTCGTCCTGGCAAGGCTCTGACTAACCCAGCTGTGCTGACAGGGCTCTCCCACCTAGAAGACATGATGTAGGAGGTGGTGGTGTTCACTCAGAAATGGGTATTGGGCAACGGTTCTGTTGGAATGCATAGGAGGGCGCTTATCTGACCCGGGTTGGAGTGAGGAGGGTAGGGATGAGCAGGAACTTTGGAATGCACCTTCCATCTTGCAGATGGGGTCCTTCCTTGTTCTACTGTCTACAGTCACTAGAAAGAACTGTCCTTTGTTCCCAGTAAGGGGACTGGCTCCAGTGTCCTTGGGGCAGACGGATGGTAACCCTGTGCCCCTCTAGTTGCTCATACTAGGTTCAAAGGGAGTTAGAACAACACCCTGGAGGAATCGGGCTCCCGCACAGGCCACATACCACCACCACACTTCCTAAGTAACAACCTGGCAACCACCAGGGACAGGGTCCCCAAAACAGGGCCTCTAATTTTTTCCCCTTGGGGTTGCTACCCTCTTGTGCCTGCCAGGTGCCCAGAGAGAGTCATTCCCTCCTGCAGCCTCTTCTGTCTTCTTTGTCATGTGACAGTCACACGGCAGTCTACAGGAAGTGGCCTCTGGGCCTTGTCTGTTTTCCTTCCTCTCCCCCTCACTCCCTGAATGTTGGCATGCAGACACGGGACAGATACACAGGTCAAAGTCCCACCCCACCACGCATAGGCTGTGGTCAACATCCAGTTACCTCTGCCTCAATTTCCCCAACTGTGAGGCTCAGTTCTAACCACCATACTGTTGTCACGACCACTGCCACAATATGTCCAGACCCATGCGAAACAACCTTCGTTTTAGAAGCTGACTTCCTTTTTAGAACCAGTCAAATAGTCCTCTGTACCTGGCTGGGGTCACAGGTAGGTAGGTGATGTGAGTACCTGCCTCAGACCCCTGAAGAGAAGGCAGGAACTCAGGAACCAGAAGCAATCCAGTGTGGCGAGTGTAGTGCTGGTCATGGTTTGTGAAGAGCTGGGCACAGGCTTCAAGAGACTCCCAGCTGGCCCTCGGGTACCTCATTTCTCTGTGTAGCAACCCTGGCTGTCTGGAATTCCATTTGTAAACCAAGCTGGCCTTGAACTCAGAGATCTGCCTTCCTCTGCCTCCAGAGTGCCCAGCAACCATGCTCTCATTTTTAATGGTTGTTCCTCATATGTTCCTCCTGCACCAACAACCATGGCTCTGCTGCCTGGGGAAGCCACCCAGACTTATCTAGAGAGATAGGCATCTACCAGGGAAGGGCACAGAAAACCCTGAACAGTGTGACAGGACTGAATTCCTTCCTTTACTGACTGGACTTGCCCCAGGCTCTCCAGTGACCGAGAACTCAGACACCACAGCCTACTACTTAGCAGTTGGACCCAAAGCCAGAGCAGGGGACTTGCCCAGGGTGCCCCAGGCATGACGATAAAGAACCTTTTGCATCTGTGAATCCCTGCTACACACACCCCTTGTCTCGTGGTCACCAGGGCAGACAAAACTAATCAATTACCACACCTTTCTCAAATAGCCCAGCCCTGGCTTCAGAAGCTTCCCCTTGCCAATGCCCTGGATTGGCCAATCAGGCAAATAAAACCTGTCTGGCAGGGTTTTACTCCAACACAGGGTCTCTGGCCTGAAGGTAAATGATGAATTATTCAGGGAACAGAGGGAAAACCCAGAGGGAGTTCAGAGTTCTCTTCAGGAGCAAACGAGGCAGTGGGTTCCAGGAGTCATCCACAAGCCCCACAGCCCCCTTGTCAAGCAGGACCTTGTTGGTCCACCATATCCCTATGCTTGGGGCTCTGTCCAGGGACCAGACTCTCACCTCATACCCACCCAGGCTCGGGGTCTCATCCACGAACATTAGAGGTGTTACCCTTGGTGGCCCAGGTCTGTCTCTATGGCTTCTGCCTTCACCATAATCTCTAACTTTCCCTTGAACCTGGCCCGGTGACCCATCACCAGTAACCTAGAGCTCGGCTGATGACCCTGTTTGCCCCTTGCTGTCCCCTCCTCTGCTCTGAACCCCATGGAAGTCTCCAATACACAAGGCACCCTGAGACCCACTGAGACACTGCAGGGTCAGTCCTGTCCTCCTCATATGTTCTGCTCTTCCTTGTCCCCCAGGAGCTCGGGGGCTCCGCCCCTACGTTGATGGCTCCTACAATACTGGCTTAGATGGTGACAAAAGCCCCTGTTACTCTCCAGCCACAGGGGCTTCTCCTGGGCACAGAAGAGCTTCAAAAGGACAGGTGTCTTAAGAAGACACGTGACTAAGGACCTCATGTAGCAGGTAGCCACAGCTCAGCTGAGCGCCACCCTCTGCCTCCAGGTGTCCCCTTCACCTTTGAGAGCTGCTCTTGGGGCAGCTGGCCATGGTGCTGTGGCCTCGGGACCTATCTGAAGGCTGCTTGTCTTCCTCACCTGGTAACTCCACCACTTTCCAGCCTGGATCGGACCAGTTTCACGTCTGCCCTCAATTAATCACAACGGCATCGAGCTGGGGACGAGTTCTCTGTGTCTGGACTGCACTAAGCCCCAATTCCTAGGATGACCATCCGTCCTCAGGAAGAGACCCTGTGTATGTGGCAGCAATGGCATGTGTGGGGGGTGGAGGGGGAGTTGTCCTGTGTACTGTGGGAAGTTCAGCTGAGCCCCAGGTCCTACCACTTAGTGCCAATAACACCCTCGGCACACTCCTACTTTTGAGAAGAAGTCCATGTATGTCTCCAGAGTGCCATGTTCCCAGGAAGGCAACGGAGGCTGAAAAGCAGTGAGGACCCTGCTGAAGAGGAACTGGAGCCTCTCCCTGGCTGGCTGTGGTCCATGCTCGACCTCCTTGTCCCCAATGGGCACGGTGACTGGGCAGAGCCACGGTTCCTGTGTCACTAGGGACTTTTTCCTCTCTCTAGCCAAGGCCTTAGACATCCTGGCCTCCCCTGACTGGGCAAAGGCAGGCACAGAGCGCCTGGAGTTCCTCTGTCACAGCCCTGGCCCGACACTGCCTTTGGGCCTTTGTCTCCACTGGCAGCCTGCCCCAGACTTATTGGCACAGGCCGTGGGGTTTTATTTAGCCAGTGTCAGCTAAGTAGTGCTGGGCACACAAACCCAGTGGGTGTCAGCTGGACTGGGCTGCAGGGGTGTCTTTGTGGGGAGTGGCCTGGGTTTCGGTGGTGGGCTGGTCACACACCAGGCTACCACCTCCACTGAAACCACCCATCCCTTTCTTGTCTCAGCCCATATCCCACTAGGGATCACCCCTAAACCTTGACCCTTCAGAACCAAAGGGAGCAAAGATGTCTAGACTGCCAGTCTCAATGTGAGACAAGGCTTTGTGTGGTGGGGAAAGGGCCTGATCTCTCCAGGGAGAAAAGTTGGTTGGGGAGCTTGGCATTGTGAGAGATGATTGGACCATTTATAGGATACTACACACAGCCTATCCCTTCCAGCACAGAGACACAGCCTTAACTCAGCATAAGGGCTCAGGTCTGGCTGAGTCTTTGTAAACTTGGGAGCCTGGGACCCTCTGCCTGTACCAATCAGTCCTCAGAACAGCACCTATGCTCTCTCAAATGGCCACACTAATCCTAGTCAGTTAAGTGCAGCCAGGCCTCTCTGATAGACCAGGCCAGGGGTCTTCTTCAGGGAGGGAGTCACATTCAGGCCCCTACTGACCCACTGTGGGCCTTGGGAATCCTGACCAGTAGAGTCAGGCTAAGGTGGTCTTACTTGCTCTACAAGAATTTCGTTTAGCTGGGCAGTGGTGGTGCACGCCTTTAATCCCAGCACTTGGGAGGCAGGCGGATCTCTGTGAGTTCGAGACCAACCTGGTCTACAACAGCTAGTTCCAGGACAGCCTCCAAAGCCACAGAGAAACCCTGTCTCGGGAAGAAAAAAGAAAAAAAAAAAATTTCATCTAGCATGAAGGCCTACCCAGACAGCCTTGCTCGGTTGCAGAAGGGGCTCCTGGAAATGAAGGCTACACTGACCAGCAACAGCTAAGGTCTCCCAGCTGCTCTAAACTCAAGACTCACTCCTTCCTCAGCAACCCAAGTCTGGACATTTCCATCACCTCATCTATGAGAGGAGGAGGCTGAGACCCAGGCCAGCCTCATTTCACCCTGCTTCCAAGTTAGGAGTCCCCACACCAGACTCTCAGGCCCAACCAACCCAGCAGACAGTGAGTGTATCCATGGAAGTCCCTGGAGAACCTCCAGCCACACACATACAAGTGGTATCTGGGACACTGACAGCTTGGTGGGGACATGTATTTACCCCATTAAGAAATGGCCACAGGGAGCTGGAGAGATGGCTCAGCAATTAAGGGAACTGGCTGCTCTTTCTGAAGTCCTGAGTTCAATTTCCAGCAACCACATGGTGACTCACAACCATCTGTAATGGATTCTGATGCCTTCTTCTGTCTGATGCGCTCCTCCATCATGGTGCATCCAGGCAAACAGAGCACTCACGTACATAAACACATAAACAAAAGAAATGGCCATGGGGAGAGGTAGGCCTGTGACCATTCCGTGTGACCGCCCACTTCCCATGGTCACGTAAACCCCATGGCAGCTCATTCATTCACTGTGGTGACTCAAGGGGCAGACAATTTCCCCACGGGCGCCCCTGTGACTGCCCACTTCCTAAGGCCACTCATTCCCTGGAGCAGCTCCCATGGAAGCCCTTTTCCCTGTGGCCAACCATTCTCCACGGTGGCTCATGTAGCCGTCTGTTTTCCCGTGGTCACCCACTCCCCACGGCTACTCACTCCCATGGTTATCCACTCAAGTATGGCGCACACCCTATGGTCCCTCATTCCCATGGCAACTCCCATGCTCTCCTATCCCCACGGTCTGTCCTCCCCCAGCCCTTGGGCAGCCACACCTGAGAAAGCAGAACAGCTCCAGCTCCACTAGACAATGATAGGAACACTTTGACTTTTGTCCTTATCGTTCATCGAATTCTTTGAATTTGGAGTCAAATAAGGCGCTCTCTATTGTCTTTACAGTCGTAAGAATCAGGCTATTGTCACTAGGGATTGAGAAACACTAGCTAGCCCTGTCTGGAGTGTGTCCTTCGAATGGTCACTTGGACACACTGTGCCCATGTTCACACCATAACGCTTTGGGTTCTTTCTTCCAATCCCTCTGGGTGACTTATAACACTTCAGTAGGGAGAGGGGTTTGAGCTGGTTGGGAGTAGAGCACCTGCTAAGATCCAGGGTACCCGAGCTCTAGGCCTAGCCCAGACCTATAACACGAGGCAGTGAGTGCTGTGTGTAATTCTTACTTACTGTTCAGGGGACAATGACAAAGAGGAGTCTCACACACACATTTCCAAGTATTTTCCACTTGTGTGGACACCAGGGCCCAACTGAGCATCAGGTATATGCACAGCTGGGGAGTTCACTGCTCTGTCCTGTTTGTCCTATCCTAGGACACACTCAGAGGTGGGCTGCACTCTGGCTTCAGCACTCCTGGCTGGAGAGCAGAAGGTGACTCTGTGTCATCTTCCCCAAGATGTCCTGAGCCACCACCATCTCTATTCCAGACCAACACTAACAGTTAAGGTCAATCAATTCAAGCTGGGACTGTCCACTGACCAAGCACATAGCCCACTCCTAAATATGAGGGGGCGCTGGGGCCGGGCTGTGGGGACCCTGCCACCTACCAGGCACAAGAACTAACAACACAAGCAACCTCGGAGTGTCTGGTAGGAGAGGACCCCTGACACGGAGTCCCATCAGAAAAAATGAGAATCAGGCACCCTGAATACACGATTCTCAGCTCAGTTGTGTCTTGGGAACCCAAGGGGCTGCCTAACCGCTGCTGTTGGACTTCAGAGTTTGTTGCGGCCAGCTATTCAGCACAGGCCTCCAAGATCCCATCTTCCTGTAAGTGGTTAAAGGGAACTGAATCAGAATTCACGAGACAGAAATCAAAGCAGAAAGCAGTGTCACAGTCCCCTAGACAAGCCCAGAGCAGCACACACAGGATGCCCCCACTGGGCCTGGGAGCAAGCCAGGGGCCCTTAGCCAACATCTGCCTATCCAAAGTAGTCCCTACACCTGCCAGATCCAGGCTGGCTAGCATTCCAGTCAGCCAGCCTCAGTGCCCCCGTGGGCTGCAATAAAAATTCCTAGACAGGTAGTCAGGTCGGAGGCCAGAGCAGGATGAACAGGGAGGTGGGAGGTGCGGGAACTCCCTCCTCGGCCCTGCAGGGCTAGGGTGCCTGTTGCCTGCCTGTCCGGGTGCTCTCCTGGGTCTGGACTGGAATGCAGGATCTAAGCCTGCCGTGCTGTCCCCACAGAAAGGAGATCAAGTTCAAAGTCACGGCTGAAAGCCCAGGGCCATTCGGGCCTCTGCTTCACTTCTTCCAATGGGCTTGCCTTGCTCAAGGAGGCTAGCCAGCAAGTCACACTTGCCAACTATGGCGCCACTCAGACCCCAGCACAATGGACAAAGGAGAGAGGAACTCTGGGAACTTACACAGCCCCATTCTGGGGGCTGTCATGGGGAAGCCACATGATAGGGTCCCTGGACCCTATAAGTGTGGTAAAAGCCTGCAGTGGAGGTGCCTGTGCTGTCCCTGTGCAGGTGAAGGAAGTCCCACACCGTCTGTCCACATCTGCATGGCTCTCCAGCCCCTTGCCCCATGTCAGGCCTTGGCCTGGGCCACTAAACTCCCTCCTTCATGGCACACAGACACAAACCACAACCGTTCCCCTGGGGATCTGACCTGGTAATCTTGACTTTCATGTGGCTGGGTGAGCTGGCTGTAGAAGGCCAAATAGCAGAGCTTCCTTTTAAAGGGGAACTCTGTTTCTGCAAGGGTTATGTTTTCAGACCAAGTCCACCTACCTACAGCCCCAACTGGCCTTGAAGCACAGAGATCTGCCTGCCTCTGCCCCCCACACCCTAGGCTTAAAGTAGCTGCTTCTTAAAGACCAGGAGGGGCTTAGCATCCTGGGCATGGCTCCCATATGTCACTCACAGCCTTGCCAATGTTTGCCAACTCCAAATACTCTATGAAAGGAATTAAAATTGCTTAATATTTCCCAACTGCAAAGAAATGAAACTTGGTTGTTTTGTTTTGCTTTGAGACAGGGTCTCATGTAGCCCGGGCTGGCCTCCAATGCCCCATGTAGTAGAGGATGCCTGTGAGCTCCTGATTCTCCTGCCCCTCGTGTGCTAGGGTAGGGGGGCACCACTACACCACGCCCAGTTTATCCAGGGCTTCCAGCATGCTAGGCAAGCACTCTTAACTGAACTACTGTCCCTGCCCATAGTTAGGTTCTTTTTCTCAGAGCTCCACTTACTGGAGCTCTCCAACTCCTTTCTCCCCTTTAGCCTTTCCTGAACACCGAGCCTCATGACATCAGCTCTGGGTGGGACATGTTTTCCTTGCCCACACTTAACAAGAACCGCCACCCCACCCCCAGCACAGGCCTGTTAAGCATAGACAGTATCGTCTCTATGGGACCAGGCTGTCACTGAAGGCCTCTGGGGACTTTCTTGGTAGGATGGATACCCTGAAAGCTCTGGTGCCAGCCCAGCCAATCAGTAGCCACCTGCCCTTCTCCCCTGAGCCTCAGTCTCCCTGTCTGTAAAATGGGCTTAGGGATTCTCAGGGGTAGCACGTGACACCGTGCCTCGCTTCCATCAGACACAAGCTGCATGCTGTCTACACAGCCCTGTAGACAGCAGGGCAAAGGACCAACATATCCATTTCACAGGTGATGAGTTGAGGTCTGAGAGCCATATCCTGACTTTGAGGCCACTGTCTTTTCCTGGAGTAGAACACTGAAAGGGAAATGTTAGTGTGTCACAACCACTCCTCCCGAGTTCCTTGGACTATCTGCTTGGACAGCCACGCCCCAGCCCAACCCCCACAGGATAGGCAGCTCCATCCTATGATCTGGGCTGTCTGGGAGCACTGCAGCTTCTGAGTTCACCACCTCTGAGTAACCGCTTCCTCAAGACATGACTCACACCTGTCTGGGGTCACCCACATCCCCATTCCCTGCAGAGGCATGCAGGCCAGGTGAGGCGGGCAAAGGTGCTCTGAGCTGCTGCTGCCGCCGCTGTGGCTGGCTTTTGAAGACACACAGTCCCAGAAGTGCCAAACCTACCCTGACTACAAGGCTCTACCCCGTAAGTCCCCTGGGGCTGAGCGGGAGATGGAGGCCTTGGCTGCAAACTGACTCTCATCTGGAATTCTACTGAACTCATTCCCTAGGGTCCAGCCTGGTCTATGCAGCCCTTCTGCCATGTCCAAAGTGGCCGCTCCCTGGGTCACCTACACTGCAACATCAGGGTCTCAAAGTCATGAGGCTGTGTGAAAGAGCTGACAAGGGTTGTGACTGTAGGGCCACGGGACCCACAGCCAGACAACCTCTGGGGACAGGGGCAGAGGGTAAGAGGAATAGGGACCTTGAGAGAGACAAAACCTGGCCAATTGAACATTCTGGGATCTGTACCTCCAGCCCTTAAGAGTATCACAGCAGGGGCTCGGGCTAGAGTCTGTCCTGCCCCCACCCCTACCCCAAGGGGTTTAGTCAGCAGAGGAGGCGAGAGCCTTCCCAGACTCTGACAGGAATGAAGCTAAGGAGGGGGTGAAGTGGAGGGAGGGAGAGAGGGAGGGAAAGAAAGCCAGACTCAGGTCTTGCTTCTGCCAGAGCTCCTGCTTTCAGGATGGGTTTGCCAGCACCTTGCCCGCTGCACCTTGGTGATTCCCTCTCAGCTCTGTCCCTAGCACCCTGTGGGTCACAGTGACCCCTTTTCCTCCAGTTGCAACCCAATACCAGACCGTTCCTGTTCTCTCCTGCTCCTAGCCACAGGGATCACTGCCCGCTGGCTCAGCGACCCTTCCAAGGGAAGTGTGTGACCGAGGTGGGGGTGGGGAGAGCTTTCCCAGCCAGCCAAAAGGGACACACACAGACCCAGCTGGAAAAGTCTGAGAGGACAAAGGGAGAGAGAAGCCTTAAATACACCACACCCCTGACACCACGACAGGTGGCTCTAAAGCTTGGCTCTGCCTGGGCAAGCCAAGCCCAGCTTCAGGAACCCTCAGCCCAGGTTCAAATCTGCCTTGCAAACTCTGTGTTGAGTGATCCTTGGCAAGTGACTTGGCTCCGCCTCCTCGTGTGCACTGAGGTTGCCATGAGGATTAATGAGGTGGGGCGTGCCAAGTGCTGTGAGCATCTGCCACCACTCGCTGTGGGGGGAGTGCCTGGAACAACCCCCAAGCAGACGGAGCCAGCCAGGAGATGTCAGGGTTGTTTCTCCCAGGGTCTCCCCTTTCTCAATCCTATTTCTGAAGCCCCCCACCCCACCCCCGAACATCTGAGTCTATTCCAGAGCCAAGCCCTCAAGCTTCTCTCTAGACAAGGGAAGAACTCACATCTGTGGGAGAAGCAGGCAAGATAAAACAGAACCCTCTATGCGGACTCTGGCGGGGGTGGGGTGGGGCTGCCCAGGGGACATGGCGCTGGTTTTAATGAAAGGTAAATGAAGTGTTATCAGGGAATTGTCTCACTTAGTGGTATCTTACTCCAGGTGTCTAAGACCTGTGAGTAGTGTGAGTAGGGCTGTCACGTCTGCAGGTAGGGACTCAGCAAAGGACAGCCTCGGGGTGTTAAGCAGCACAGGCTCTACATGGACAAGGAGAGGCCAATGGAAGGCTCCAGTGGCTTCTCGAGGGAGCAGTCCTTCACACTGCCAGGACTCTGCAGCCACCACTGCTCTATACCACCCAGGAGCGCCAGTGACATCACTGCTCAAACCCACTCAAGAGCACACCAGGACAACCACTTGGGTAAGGATCTCAGTCCAGCAAGAAGATGCTACAATTGATTAGCAATGTCTGCCAGGAGCAGTAAGGGGCGCACTAAACTAAATGGCAGGTACCAGACAGTCCCAATCTATACTTTGAAAGAGTCACAAAGAAGGCCAATAAAGTCACCAGCAAGTCTCCCGCTACCAGGCCAATAACTGGACAGATACTGCTGATGTGTGCCATGACTGGCCTGGCCTAGGAGCTGCAGACCGAGACTACCCCACCAGGAATAAACACTGCACAGAGCGGCCGTCCCATCGGCAAGCTGTGCTGTGCAGAGTTCATGAGACATCAGCCAGGAAAGACATCACATAGGCGGAGAAATACTCAGGTAATTATCAAGTCTTGGATCTGCGATTATACTTTGGAGCTTTGATTCAGGGCCACCGGAAGCTGGCTGCATAATTACACCTCTGGGCCACGTGGCAAGCAGCTCTAATTATCTCCTAGATGGGACCAAAGTGACCATTTTAATCTAGAGCCCAAAGCAACTAGTAAAATTAGACAGCAATAGCATCGCATCCAAGTTCATTTGCCTGACAGCTGTGCAATGACCCCACCACAGTGGACATCTAATAATTACCGTCAGAGAAATGGGGCAGGCAGGAGAGTGGCTTCCCTCAAGGGCCACACAGAGCGCCATACCCCCACTCAGAACATGTTCAGTGGGTCCCCACCATCCTTGCTAAGACAACAGCAATGGTCAAGGCCAGGCTCAGACACCCCTCATCTCCCACGCCCATCCCATAAGTACATTAGAGAAACAGCTCCCTCCTATGGCTGTGACCCCAGGGCCACCGAGCTCGGCCCTGCATGAATCACCGGCGGCTTACCATGACTGCATTCCCAAGTGACTGAACGATAAGGAGGAGGTGCAGACACCAATAAATGAATCACACCTTCCACAAGACCAAACCTTTGGCTTTTGCAGACACCAATTACAAAGTAGAAAGAAAAGAACAAAGAAATTACTCAGGGTGTTTGCGCAAAGTTGATTCATAGGTTCGCAGAATTATTACCGACTAAATTGTTTGTGGAAAGGCAATTAGAGCCATGACCAGATGAAGCTCACCAACCTGGGAGCAGGGGACTTGCAAAATGGGAGTGCGTGTGCACATTCCTGGGGGCTTCCGGGTTTGGGGAGCCCCCTCCCTTTTCACCATCTGACCCTGAGTTCTGTAGGTGAGCAGCCAGCTGCTTGGAGTGTGGAGGCACTAACTTTGATAGAGTCCAAGCAAGTCTAGACATACTGGCCAGACTCAGAGGCTGCCCTGCTTTGCTTGGAAGGCTAAACACCCAGCCACCAAATTCTAACGTGTCATCTCAGTCACCACCCACAGGAGGAAGCTTAGATCATTACCTGTTGTGGAGAGTCAGTCCAGGGGCTGGGGTTGGAATCACACACACACACACACACACACACACACACACACACACACACACACACACACACACACACACAGCTTTTGCAGACTGTGTATTTGCAGTCCCTGAGTCAGGGGCGGCCCACCCTGGTGAGGGGCCTGGTTAGGGAGAATTCATTGTATCTTCCACCTGTCTCCAGAGTGCCACCTGGCACTGTTGCTGTCACCCCCATGCAATTCACTGAGCACTTACTTCTTGATGAAGAGCTTAAGGGTGACTCCTCTAACCACCTCAGCACAGAAGCCAGGCGGTGGCTGGAGACTGCTGGAGAGCTATGTCCTGTGGGACACTGTGGCCTGGATGGTGCTTTGAAGGGATTGAGGCAAGAGGGTACAGGGTGCCTCTCTTGCAGTCTAGTCTCAGTGGGTAGGGGGGACAAGGTAGCCATGTCCACTGGGACTCCAAGACCTCAGGGGAAGGACAAATTGTTTTGCCCAAATTTGCTTAAAAAAAAAAAAACAAAAAGTTGATGTGGCTTTCCACTGCCCTTCTGCCTAGGACAGCCTGGAAGCTGACTTCTGCCTAAAGCTTAAGGAATTCGAGCCCAAGGAAGGCTCAGGCCCTGTAGGAACCAAGCAAGGGATTTCACAGAACCCACCTCCTGCCATGGGGGAAATGCATACACTTTTAAACAGACAATATATGCATATGTTTGTGTGTGTATGTTTTTAGGACTATTTTACAGTCAGAAAGACGTGTCACTGTGAGGGGCCAGTCAGGGGTCTCAGCCGGGTTAAAGGTGCTGCTTGCCACCAAGCCTTAATGGCCTGAGTTCAGTCCCAAGGGACCCCAGGGTATAAGGTGAGAACAGACTTCCCCAAATTTGCCCTTGGATTTCCACGCATGTGCACCTGCACGGTGTTGAACTTGGACACCCACACAAACTCATATCTGGATCCGTCACTTCTACCGTGCCCTCTCAAAGCCAAGGATGAACACCATCCCTCCCGGATCCTTCAGGGACCAGCAGAAGTCTGCAGCCCTGATAAATGAGACACTCTTGGTAGCAGGAGAGGTGACAGATGCTGCAGGCAGACCCTAGCATGTCCCTTTACAGAACACTGCCCCCATGCTCCTGGCAACCATGGGAAAACTAGTGCCGGGCACAAACTCATGCACTCTCCAGTTGGTTATCTTGTCTGTTGCCCAGCTCTGTACCAGGATCGATCCTGGGCCCTACCAGCTCAGCTACGGCTAAGCACAGCCCACTGCCACCACAAATATATGTATTCAGGACAGTCGAGATGTGGCTGGCAGTTTCTCAAAACCTGAGCCACATTACTCTCCAGATCTGAACTGTGTCTGCAAGGGGAGGCAGATGGTGACCAGTGACAGAGGAACTGGAAGATTCTTGCTCCTGCCTCTGTGAGAAACAAATACCTACGAGAAAGCTAAACCAGATGGCTTGGGAGTGTCATCCTAGTTACTCAGGAGGCTAAGGTACAACAATTACTAGTTCAAAGCAGGTCTAGGCTTCAGGGCCACCTTGGGCAACTCAGTGAGAGCCTGTCTCAAAACCAGAATTTTTTTTAATGGCTGGGTAATAATACAACTTAGTGGTGGTGTTTGGGATCACCACTTAACCCCATGGGTAAGTCCCAAGAGCCCGAAACTTCCCTCAAACTCTCAGGGATCTGAAACCCTCTGCCCCAAGGCCTGGCTCCAAGACTTCTGTCCAGTGACACAGTATAGGAACAACTCCATCCTCATTGCTCTAGGAGGCCAGCGGCTCTCCAAGTCCTCTCCCAGGGTCTTCATTCGGGAAACAGTATTGTATTTTTGTCATTCCAAAACCCTTGGTAGGACTGCAGCAATGGTGGCTGGTTAAGCGCAGTTCGGAAGACAACTGGGTTGTGGTGGGAAAGCACAGGTGCGCCGAGCTCAGCTCCTGCTCCTTGACTCTGCTTTGAAATCTCTGAGTCGGTGGGTAGGAAGCAAAGGCACAGATGCCTGCCCCAAAGACTAGGAACTTCTGAGCATTAGAAATAACTTGTACCGGGGGAGCTCGTGGCTCAGCAACTGTCTTGACAAACCCACAAAGTGGGTGGGAGTCATGCCTCCCTCCATCTTACAGAGGGGTAAGCGGAGACACAGGAGGGATCTCGAGCTTGAAGCCCTGTACCTTGACCACATCCTGATCTGCTTGGGGAATTCTAGAAGCCTGCTTATTCCAACAGGCAGGAATGAGCGCCTCAGTTCCCAGAGACTTCGGGGCCAACACAGACTCTCCTGACCCTGTTTAACAGGAACCGGTGACTATTT
Organism: Cricetulus griseus; assembly: GCF_003668045.3. Lineage (NCBI taxonomy): Eukaryota > Metazoa > Chordata > Mammalia > Rodentia > Cricetidae > Cricetulus > Cricetulus griseus. The sequence goes on along the minus strand of NC_048599.1, from coordinate 6,050,820 downwards.
GGAGTGACGGGTGTCACTCTGCATGTCCTCCCCACTCTACCTAACCAATGCTCATGAGGTACTCACCAGTCTCAGGGAGCATCACAAGGAAGAGACAGACACAGGCTGCAGCCTCTCTGAGATTGGTGACTGGCAAAACAGACTCCAAATGACTACTGCACAAGCACCAAGTGACTACCAGGTCAGGTGTGACAGTTCAGAGAGAGGACCTGAAGCCCAGCCGGGGCTTTCCTCTGCCCCAGGGACTGGCTCATGCCTTCAAGCAGGGCTCTTCAATGGAACATTCGGCAGCTATTGTACAGGTCCCAACTGTCACCTGAATGACACAGGGCACAAGCTGGGACAAATGCTATTAAATGCCAGAAGCTTCTGTGTCCTGTGATGTCCCCAATAATGTTTGGATTTGGTCCCTCTGGGGGTATTTGTCAGTCCTGTGTCAAACTCAACAGTAACATGGTGGTGCTGGTATCCCAGCAGACACCCTGTCCCCCCACCTACCCCCCAGCCCAAGAGGCAAACACATTTCCAGGGATGTTGAGACCCCAGGCTGAGTGAAATGGCCCTAGTAGTTTACCGTGGCTGCTGATTGGCTAGAACTCTTGACCAACAAATGATACTACAGAGGCTTGCAATCTTAGGGCTAAGGAAACCTTGCAAAGAGCATCGGGGACTTGGGTTGGAGTCTCAGCTGAGCAACAGATCCCGGCTGTTGTGACCTGGGACAAATGGCTTCTCCTCTCAGATTCCATTTTTTCTATCTGTAGACTGGTAGTAACAATAGCTCTCTCATGGGGTTGTTTTTAAGGCTGAGGGGGGAAAATTCATCACTAGTACCTGGCACACAAAAATCTCTCCCAGATCCAACTAGCGAAAGGAAAGGAAATAAACACCTACCAGTCACCCTGGGAACAGAGGGAAACCATTCTGCAGCTCCCAGAAAGCTGGCACCCCAAACTTTTGCAGGTTCCACCCCCTTCCCTGCCTGTGGTGCGGAAGCCATGCTATGAGCAAGCAGCCCTGGGAATTTTCCTCAGCCTGGTGACAGACAGTGGCTTCTGCCAGTGACTGACAAGACCCTGGTGAGACCCCCCACCCCCCCACCCAAGGTGTCAGGGTTTGGCTTTGTAGTGTCACCGGATGGGAAAACGAGGCTGTCAGTGCTCAGGGTTGCCATGGCTTCCTGAAGGGGGGCAGCCCACTTTGGGAAGTAGGCAGGGAGAACTAGAACAGAGGCCCCATCTCGCCCACCGCACATCACCATCAGTGCACTGAAGACTGGGAGTTTGTACTGAAGGTAAGTGTGGACCCCAACTTCCCAGACTGTGGGCCCCTCATCTGCCCCCAGGCACCAGTCTCATGAGCTGGACCCAGTGAGTATCTGGATGTCACAAGGTAGTGATTTCACGGCTCAAGTTTGTGCCTCCCCACTGCCTCTGCCCCAGCATCTGGGCCCCAAAGCTGCCAGGATTAAGAGACCCCTGCTGGCAACACTGTCTGGGCCTCTCCTGCACCAGGGCAGGCACGCTGGGGTTTCTGCCAGCTCTGTCTGCGGTGGGCCTGGCAAAGACAGGATTATGACACCAATATTCAATTACCCACATTCAAGGTCAGCATCCCAGGTGGGCCTGTGGATTCCAACATTCCCAGCTGGCCTGGGGGACGGGCGGGAAACCTGCTCTCTGCAAAAGCTTTCTAATCAGGCAGAGTGCAAGGCTGTGACCAGCAGAAGACAGGGCCAAAGAGTCACGGCTAATCTGAGCCCACCCCCACGCCAGACAATGACCTCCAGATCCTTGCCTCATCCCAGTACAAAGGGGAGCTGTGGCCCTGCAGCCTGACCAGGCACACGACAGAACACGGCAGCAACAACTCTGAGCTTCTCTGTCTCCCTGATCTTGGGCCACTCTGCAAGTCACTCAATGGCACATTACATCTGTGGGTGAATTTTACAGGCTTTCTTGGTGAGAGAAGAAAAAATAAAATAAAAACTGCCAGCGTTTAGAGCCCAGGAGTGGCAGAGGCTGTGGTCTGGTAGTAGGCTCCTTGCCTGGCAAAGTCGTGGGTTCCACCCTCAACCCAGAAAGGAAATCAACCCGTCAATCAATCTAGGAGTTTGACACCTACATTTCACCAACCAGGCCCTCTGTAATTGAAAGGTCTGATCCGCGTGGACACGAACATGTGGTAATAGTGGGCTTAGAGGGAGCGGAAGCCTTCCTATTAATTCATTAGTATTTATTTTGTAGTGCTGGAGATGGAACCCACAGCCTCACACAGCAGGCCAGGGCTCTACCACTGAGCTACACTTCCAGCCCACGGTGGCCTGAGGGAGATACTTCCCAGCTCCCGGAGTATACCACAGAGTGACTGTGATTGCCTTCAACCCTATTACACCAGGCCTCTGACAGTGCCTCCCAGGGATGGGGGGCAGCATGGTACCTTCTTCAGGGTTCCCTGGGACACAGAAAGTAGGCACGCAGACATGCAGCTCCACGTATGTGTGCGCGTGTGGGCTGCACCCGTGTTATGCTATGACTTTTAAAGAGCAAACTGGAGGCTTTGACCTCCTGCCCTCATTTTCAGAATCGTCAAAGACACTGATGGAGGGTGGGGTTGGGGTGCTCAGCCTCCCAAGTTCCATTTTAAGAGTCCAGCCATGCCTGTGGATTTCTTTGCTTTTAAACAATCAGTTGCCTGGAACACCTAGCCAGGGCTCTGGGTTTGCCAGCCTTAGCCCCTCCCTCCCCCAAGCCCCTGGCTGCTGACAACCTCTCTTTCTGGGTTTACCCCTCCCCACACACATATACCACCTCGCTCTCCTCTTTACAAGGACAGCAAAAAAACAAAAACAAAAAACAAGCAAACAAACAAACAAAAAAACCCTGCAACTTATAGCACCAGGAGACTTCCCTGCTCTCCCCCTAACTCAGAGGGAAGGCAACAAGGGACAGTAGCTGTGTGTGCAAGCTCATGCCCACTGGTGTGAGATCATTCCCATGAGTGTATGAACAAACAGTTATTTTGCACCTTGACAGACTCCAAACTGGCCCGTCTGGTCCAAGACCACAGTCACAACACACAGCTCCCTTGCTGCCTAATGACCTAAAACCCAGACAGCAGGAAACCCTGTGGGTTAAAAGTCCCAGTGCAGAAGCCCACAAGGGAAGTAGTTGCAGTTCAACGTGCACTCACCCTGGACCCAGAAACACCCTCCTGCCCTGGAGCCAGAACCTGCACCCAAAACACTCAGGCTGGAAACCATCTCCAGATGAGACACTGGCGACACAGCCTTCCTCAATAAAAGCTGGCTGGATTAGTGGCAGGTGCCAATGTCAAGGACAAACGGCTGGTTTCCGAAAGGTTCCTCTCCAGCACCCAAGTGTCTCTGTGGAGGCCAAAAGTGGTTCCCAGCACCGCATATGCAGATGGCTGGAGACAGTCTGTGTGTCACAACTAGGAGAGAGAGAGGGACTGGCAACCGGTGGGTAGAGGCCACCTGCCTGCGCCAGTCTTCTCCCTCCCAACAGTTATCTGGCCCAGTCTGGAGGCTGAGTCACCCCAGATTCAAACACTGTTAAATACAAACAATGTGCACCGGACAAACCAACACAGGGAAAAATGGATGTCCTGTGAGCAGATAAGACTTCAGAATGGTGTGTGAGCAGGGGCTGGAGGTGGGCTCAGGCATGCAGGTACACAGGCCTACGCTTTTCACCTCAACTTAAAAATGTTTCTAAGCATATATTTATTTAGAATGTGAGTGTGCCTGTACCTGTGCACAGGTGTGTACAGGCGTGTGTGTATGTGTGTGTGTGTATGTGTGTGTGTGTGTGTGTGTGTGTGAGCGCGTGCGCTCACACACTTATGACTTTGGGGAGTTGGTTCTCTCCTTCCATCGTGTGGGACCTGAGGTTTCAACTCAGATCATCAGTCTTGGCAGCAATTGCCCTTAACTGCTGAGCCATCTTGCAGACCCCTACTTTATTTTTTGAGACAGGGTGACTCACTGGCCTGGACTATTGGGTTAGACTGACTGGCCAGCAAACCCTCAGACCTCTACCTCCCCAGCAACTGTGTGTCACCAACCTCAGGTGCGCGCTGGAACCACCTTAACCACTGAGCTATCTTTTCAGCCCTGGGATGGATTGAGTTAGGACTGGGGAAGGACTCAGTGGTTCGAGGACCCTGGCCAAACAGTGATATTAACAACTGAGCATACCCTGAATGTCCTACCACCAAGGTGGGCCCGGGGCCCTGGTAAAATGAAAGCCAGGACTGGGGGACCCCAGCACCCAGTCAGTCCAGAAAGTACTCTTGGTGTGCTTCGCTCTGCTCTGCAAGCCACAGGTAAAGCAGGAGCAGGAAGTCAGGGGTTCTACTCTGAGACAGAGCAGATATGGAAAGATGTGGAAAGTACCAAGAAAAGTGTGTATATGGGTCAAGGGGTAGGTGGGTCCCTCAAGGCTGTGGACTCAGGTTGGTTCCCAATAGCTCTTTCAAGCTCTAAGCCTAAGGTGGGCCGACTCTGTCACCCAAGTTCCAAATTCAAGGAACAGCACATGGGGTCCAAGAGAAACAACTCTGATCCAGGACTAGAATGGATTGGGGGCCTTAAGCCAAGTGTCCTCCTTTGGTTTCCCTCATCTCTACCTGAAGCACAAGAGCTCCAAGCTCACTCAGCCCATCCAGGTCTGAAACACAGGACATCTGAAGAGTGCACAGGGGAATGGCCCAGGGGGCTAGGGAGGAGCCACCAGCACTGTAGCCTCATGGAGTAAAGGGGTGGAACCAAAGATTTTTGCTTAGGTTTCAACGGTAGGGTGCACTGTTCCAGTGAGGAAACTGAGGCTCAGCAAGGCTTAAAAGTCCCTTTTAGACGAGTGTCCTTTTAGACAAGTGTCTGGGAGAGTGCCCTTGCAAGCAGGAACTTCCATCCTGTCAGGGAAAGCAGCCTTCAAATCCTCGCAGGAAACACCAGGCCTCCGGGCTTCCTCAAATCAGACATTTAGGGAACACTAGCAACAAACTGTTACATTATTAAAGCGAGCCTCTCCCTGTTTTACTCTTTCTTTTAGTAAGCAGACTGTGTAGACACAAAGTGGGGACAATCCTGAACTAACCCGGATGGGTGGTGGGGGATTTCCAGACACTAACCCTGTTGGTGGGGGAGAACACCGGTATATACCACCAAGAGTTTCAAGCCATATTGGTCTCAACCCAGCGATAATCAGGGCCAATTATAAGTTCTTTCTCTCCTTTCGGCACACGGGTTCTAAAGACTGAACACAGGTTGTCAGACTTGGAAGCTCCCTGCTGGCACTAGGGTTGCTCCAACGAAGGGACAAAATTAAGAATGATGCATTTTGTTGTTTTTCAAAGTCTAGAAAGCAGAGAAAAGACAAGACCACAATGCCCTACTGTGCCCAGACTTTGGAATGTGGTGTCATATGAAGTGGGACCCTCACTTCCGTGGGAGGTCCCCTGAGGCGATGTGAGGAGGGAAACAAGGCAAATCCACGGATCTGCGGTCAGCCTCTCCCCAGACATGTGTGGACTTATTTTAATAACATCCTGGTGAATTTCATGAACCTCCCTAGATCACACAGGGGCTCCTGGGAAGCAATAGGGTTTGGCGCCAAGGGAAGACCACAAACACTGGCTTTTGGCAGGCTCTCTTGACACCTCCCGGCTTGGGGTAGCACAAGGCAGCTGAGGAGAAGTGGGAATACGGGAGACCAGGGCTTTCAATTCCAGACTGGGAGTCCAAGTCTGAGGCATGAGGACCCACCACCCAAGCCTGCTTCCCCTGCCCAGGTGGCGCTGGGCTGGTTGTAGGTTATTTTTACCCCTTGTGCTTTACTGTCCATACTGGGGGTTGGGGATGGGGAGTGCAGAAACTGTAGCAGCTGCCTTCGAAACCAGCTTATGAGTCACCTAGCGACTGCCCTGTTCTGTGGCAGTAGCCCCTGGGCTCCGCTAGAGGAAGGATGTCTGGGTTAGGGAAAGGCTGGGTGCCCTTTTGCCTGGAATGTTTTGGGGTAAGACAGAGAAACTAAACAGGCAAAAGGTGGCCCAAAACAGCGAGTTAGGGGAAGAGTACAGATTAACAGGCAGATGGCAGGGGTGAGGCTTCAATTCTTCACACAACTCAACAGCCACCTGGGTGGGCCACACACAAGGAAGTAGATGCTGTCTGATACCAACTTCTGGTGGTTCAGGATGCTGACAACGGCCCGAGGTTCAAGCATGGCACCCACCACCCTGGGTCTACCACCTCCAAGGAGGTCCCAAGACAAACAGCCCCCAAACTTTGACTCATTTGTAACCACCATCCCAGGCAGAGTGAGCCAAGCAGTCCAGACAGAGGCTATTTATAGGAGTCCGGGACAGACATTCACAATGACACACACTGGGGATCCGCGGTGGGCTAGACGCACCAGCGCTGAGCATTGGATTCAGACACCTGGACATAAACGGTGCGCAGATCTGGCTGGATCCAGACCATATCGACCCCCGCCACATGCACACACCAAATCAGACACCCAGTGATGCAGGGGCACTCGGACACACAAACCACCACAGACATCAAATCCACAGACATCCAGAGACGCGCCGAGACTAAGACACACAGACCAGCGCACTCCACAGACACACGGAAACCCGGGACGCATCCCCATGGCCACCCCAGACACACGCCTGGAGCCCCAGACACCTCCCGGGCCAGACAGTGTCTCCCCCGCCCGCTCCCCCCGCCCAAAGTTGATAAAGAGCCTAATTGCTCCATCGCCTCGGCCCCTGGGGAAAACGGAATGGAAACTTCCCGGGCCCGGCCCGCCTGGCCCTCCCGCGCGGCGCGACGTCCCCGCTGAGCCCCGGGTCCGAGTCGGGCCAGGCGGGGCGCGTGCGGCGGGGACCGTGCCAGGCTCGCAGCGCCGCGGGACAAAGCCGGGCCGGCCGCCAGCTGCCGCGAGCCTCCGGGGGCGCGCCCCGGGCGCGGCGGGCGCAGCCGGGGAGCCTGGGCGAGGCAGGCGCGCGGCCCCCCGAGTCCCCACGCGATCGCGACGTCCCGGGTCGGGGATCCCACGGGGCTGTCCCGGGGGGGGAAAGGGCTCACTCACTGATCTCCATGCTGGGGAACAAAGAGCGCTGGCAGTTGCACGCGCAGGAGACATTGGGCTGCCCGGCGGCGGCGGCGGCGGCGGCGGTGCCGTTGACCCCCATCAAGCGGTCACGGGCGGCGCGGGGCGCGAGGCGCGGGGCGCGGGGGCGGCTCCGGCCGGCGCGCGGGGCTCGGGCCCCGCATACAGCGAGCGGCGGCGGCGCGGGCTCCGGGCGCGCCGAGGTCCCCGGGGCGAGCTGGGTCCCCGCCGCCGAGCAGGAGCCCCGGGGAGGCGGGCCGTGGCCGCGGGCGGCGTGCGGGGCACGGGCGGGCGGCCGGGGCGCGGGGCCGCCGGGCTCAGCCTGCGCGCCGGCCGATCCGCAGCCGAGCGCCGCCGCCCGCTCCTCATTCAAGTCCAAGGAGATCGGGTTGCGCCGCGCGCCCGCGGTCGGAGGCAGGCAGACGGTCTGACGTCAGCGCTAGACGGGGCTGCCGGTTCCCACCGCGCGGGGGCCGCGGAGGGGGCGCTCGCTGCGCCAATCCCCGCCGACGGCCCCCGCACCCTCCTCGGCCCGGGGGGCGGGCCCGCCGCGTACGGGGCGGGCTCTTAAAGGGCCCGAGCCCCGTGACCGCGTAGACCCGGCGCCCGCGCTGCATAGACCCGGCGCCCTCGGGAGTCCCCCCCCGGTCAGATCCCCGGGGGTTCCCACCGCAGCCCAGAACACTCAAGACAAGAAGTTAAGGTGTTCTCCCCCCAACTCCTGGCCCTGGCGTCCTCCACCTAGGCTTTTGGGGGGGCTTCCGAAGACTACTCGGTTTCTGGGACTCTTGGGGGGTTCAATGCATGGAAATCAGAGCATGGTGAGCCCCGGGGTAAAGACCCACCCATCGCCGGATTTCTCGGGAAACTCCATTTTTCCATTTTGTGGCCACAAGCGGCTCCAGCTCCCACCCCACCCCCCACCGCCCTCCACTTTAACTGGGTTTTAGATAGCCTGGGACTCCTGTAGACACGCCCTGGATTGCTCTGAGAGAAGCACCCTGGGGGCCTAGTCTTGTAAATTAGCACCCCAGGACTAAAAGGTGTGTGTGGGTCACTGTCATGGGGCACCCTAACAGTTACACACCCTCTATCTGCTGCCCCAAGGGCCACCTCACCGGCTGGGGTGTGTGGCTCAGAGTGAAAGGGGGTCATGGGACTGAGCTTTTGTTCATTAAGTTTTAATTAATTGCTCGAGAGCTACGGGAACCCATGCTCTGGCTACAAAGATATTAAACTGTTACGTAAGAGGCCTCCCATCCCCTGCACAACTCCAGCCTCAAATATAAAGTGTGCCTCTTTGACCCCTTCCTCAACTTCCACTAGCTCTAATGGTGTGCCTACTGTGAACCAGAAATGCGCGGACAGTAATGTCACCCCGCCTCTACTTGGGGAGGCAAAATACTGTTTGACTTGTCTGCATTTTACAGCCGGGACAAGTGGTGGGCAAAGCTCAAGCTGAGGGCGCCGGAAGTTGAAACGCGAGTTCTGTCTGCGAAGCCGGGGATGGGAGGGGGGTACCTGTCCCCATATATGACCCTACTTTAAATCTCACAGGTCGTACCCCCCTTGTCCCCTTGCGGGGGGGGGGTTACAAGTTATTGTTACCTTATTATTTAATAGACTGGATGGAAGAGGAGAAGGTGGGGCTGCGAGAATATTCTAGAGTTTGCAGAGCAGCCCTGGAAGTGAGTTCCGCTGCCCTAGCTTCGGGACTTTCCTGGACGATCCACCCTGGAGCCCAGTCCTGCCCGAGGGAGATTCCAAGATGCCCATTTGTTTGAAATAGCAGCTCAGTCTTAGTATTTATATGGGTATGAGTTTTTGCCTGTGTGTATGTCTGTGCGCCATGTGTATGCGTTTATACCCTAGGTGGAGGGATTGATCCCCTGGAACTGCAGTTAACAGACGCTTGTGAGTCACCCTGTGAGTGCTGGGAACCCAACCCACGTCCGCTGGAAGAACAGTAAAGAACCCTTAAGGGCTGAACCACTGCTCCAGCTACAGAAGGCAGTCTCAAAGCCACAACCAGTCCAGGCCATGGCCTTACCGTGAGGCTGCCCTGCCCCCAGCACCAGTCATTTCCCCAGCAGGGCTTTGGCATGGGAAGGTGAGATTTGACTCCTGTAAATCGAAGGGAAAGTTCTAACTAATCTTGTCTGGGAGGGTACTGGGCTGGGTGGTGAGGTCATCCTAGGCCTGCTCACCTCAGCTGTTGCACCAAGAAACAAATTGAAAGTAACTCCCAAGGCATTCCCCCTCCCACCCCCAAAAAACGTTGGGCCTTGACCCAGACTGGGGCAGGGTGCTCACTTGTTTCTCATTCTAACCCAGGCGGCAACTGTATCATTTCCCCATTTCCCCATGGGCGGGGGTCCAACCTCAGTCTTTCACCATTGGCTAGTTTTTAAACTGTCTTGGCAAAGGAAATCAAGGAAAGGAACAGGGTTCAGCTGCTCCAAGGCCTTAAAATGGGGGGCGGGTGCTTTGCAAAAACAAAAGGTGGGGGGACTTACGTAACATTTTTTGTAAATTGAAGGAATTTAAAGATTGGGATTCCTTTGCATAAAAGTTTCTGTAAGGTGTGTGTGGGGGGTGGGTTGTAGAATATTGGTCATTGGCAGGCTACCTTTTGTAGAAAAAAAAAAAAAAACATTCTTTACCAAGTTAGTGGAGACTGCTATACCCCCCCCTTCAGTAATTCATTCAATCAACAAACTCCCCTGGAGCTTGGGATCTTGGCAAAGGATCTCAGCAGTGTAGCTACTGTTTTGCAGACAGGGGAACCGGCTTGTCCATTCCTGGGAAATGTATTGGAAATACGGCTGTTTGTAATTTAATTTTTACGTGTGTGTGTGTGTGTGTGTGTGTGTGTGTGTGTGTGTGTGTGTGTGTATGCAGCACACATGTGGAAGTCAGAGAATGACTTGAAGGAGTTGATTATCCTTCCATGTGGGTCCCAGGAATTGAACCCAGGTCCTCAGGCTTGGCAGCCCGTTCATTTGCCCACTGAGTCACCTCACTGGTCTTTATGCCAAGTGTATGTGGGAACCTGGGGAGTCTGGAGTAGCTGGTAGTGGTGAGTTGTTTGACATGGGTCTGGAAGCCGGACTCAGGTCTTCTAGAAGACCGGTGTATGCTCTAAACCACTGAGACATCTCTCCAGTCCACAGGGTACCTTTTACACGTGGAGGCTGAATGGCAGCAGGTAAAAATACCAATTAATTCAGTAAATTGAAAAGCAGCCAAACTTCCCACTGTTCTCACCTCCCGTTGATCTGTCTGGAGTCACAGCTATGGCCACCATTTCCTGGGTGCTACAATATGACCCTTTATGTTGAACCGTCTCTTGAGACTGAACAGTTTGTGGTGTCTAGCCCTACCTGAAAGACTTAAAGCTGAATGAGTGTCCAGCATGACTGTCGGAGCAGATGCTTAAGACTGAGTGGGCATGGCCGTATGACCTCAGTTGAGTGTCTTCACCTCTCTGACTTTGGTTTCCTCTTCTACAAAATGGGGCCACTGATGGCATATCCCATATAGTATTTGGGACATACCAACACTAAAGTGTATGTTTCAGCAAAGTTCAAAGTTACCTGGATGGCTGTGGTTTTTCTTCTTTGCTGACCCCGCTGAAATTTGCCTGTGAGAAGCAGGGCCTATTGTCAAGATGGGCACATTCTGGCAGGAGTGGTGTGCTCTTCACTACCAAGCTGAGGGAGTCCTTCCTCCCACCCTTCCTCCGTCTCTCCCTTTGTCGGGTACCTGGGGTTGATTCTAGAGCCTTTCCATGCTAGGCAGGTGCGACACCTAAGCTACAGCCATACTCTTCCCGCTTACTTACTTATAGACATGGTCTAAGTTGTTCTGGCTGGCATGGAACTTGCAATCCTCCTGCCTCAGACTCGTGAGTAACTGTGCCCTCATGCCTGGCTTATTTGTTCATCAGACAAATAACTGCCCTTCTGCTCTCTGCTGGGCTCTGTGCAGACACTGGCACAGGGCTGGAAAGCTAAACAGAATGGGACCTCAGACACGGGAGCTAAGCTGGAGCCACAGCCCAGAAGAAGGGGTTCATATGTGGGGAGGCCCTCTCACTCTGAAGACCAGGCGGGAACCAGTCTATCCTGGGACATGGCCCTCCTGAGGGGAATATTCTTGGAGGTGACAGGCCCGACTGTACCTGTGTGAACACGAATCTGGTGATAACTCAGAAAGAAGCGCTGGCAGATCAGACAGCAGAAGCACTGTGGCCAGGAAGTTGGGGCAGCCTTTCTGGGAAAGTGGGACCTGGGTATGATTGGGGGCGGGGGGGGGGGGCAGCAAGTGCAGAGGCTGAAGCCGTGGGTGGTTTGGGAGCTGAGGGCCCTCTTAGTCTAAGAAAGTCTGGTGTTTGAGATCTATTTCCCAACCCAGCTTTGGTCACGGGATTGTGAAATGGGTCTGTGTCCCCAGGCAACTGCTGGGACAGGCCTTTCAGGGACTCCAGACAGCATGGCCCTGTGCCCTACCCCTGGGCTGGAGCTGCTCCAGAGGAACATTCAGAGAGAAAAGGGCTTGTCCTGGCTGTAGGGGGCTTGGCTTTGCTCTCAGCCACAGTGTGATACCGGCTGGGGGTCAGGCGCCTTCTCCAGCTCCACCCGAACCCTCCCTAGACCCCAGGCTCACCCCCAAAGGCCTCAGGCTCAGCCCCCCTGCTCTGTGTTCAGTGTTGTCTCGAACTGTATGGTCATTAATAATTTTTGAGCAACGGCCCTCAAAACTCCTGTGGCCAACCTTGTGCAGATGCCAGGTCCAAGCTGGCAGCCAGAGGAGGATGAGTAGCAGACAGCATGGGTTTTGGCTGGGGCTGGTGAAGGCTGGCAATGTCTTCATGGTGCCCCCTGGCTGCCTATGGTTGGACACTGTGGAAAGTCGTGGCTCAATCAACAAAGTTCCTCTCTGAGAAGGCTCCCTGGGGCTAGCCCTGCCCCCTCACCTCTGGCCACCTCACCCCTCCCTTCCTGGGGACCAGAGCTGCCTTCAGGAGAAGCAGTCCCAGGCAGCCCTAGGTGGTTGGTGACACACCTCTTCTCCCGGCTTATGACCTTTGAAAGTCCTTCTAGCAGAGGCTTTTCCCAGGTCATTCCCAGCATGCATCTAGCCCTGCTTAGCCTCTCTGGACTTTCTCCAGTCCTGTTTTACTTCGTGTTTACTGGGGCCTTGAGCAGGGCCCACCTGTCTCTTACTTCTTGTAATCCCATAAAAATATTCCTCAGGGTTCCACAGTGAGCTAGTTCTTAGGACACTGTGTCCCCAAAACCCTGAAGTCCAAACTATTTTTGTTCCCATTTGACAGGAGGGTTACGAACAGGTTTGAGGTATGAATGAGTTTGGGTTTGAGACCACGAGGGAGGGGTGCACCTGACCCAGCAGTGGTGGCTTCCTGCTTCCTTTCCCCTGACCTCAGAGGTGCTGGACATCTCAGGCCACCCCGGCATGCATGTTCATCTTTCTACATGGTTCCCCTTCATACAGGCTTAGCTAAGGGACAAAATGGCTTGGCCTACACAAGTGAAGTTTGCCAGAGCAGCTGGTGAAGTGAGAAACAGTCACTTCTGGATCCCCTGTGGGTGACCTCGCCCAGTGACCTCACCTAGCCTAACCTGGGCGGCGGCAGCACAAAGTTTCATAATGAGGGTGAAGAAAAGTAGCGATCAGTAGCAGCCTGGGCATGCTCGTGAGGTCATGATTGCTGTCACTTGCCTGGCCACTCCAGGAAGACGAGCCCAAGTGACTTGGTCCCCGCTAGTTCCCATGGCCATGACTGAGCTCTGTGGAGCAGTAGGGGCTCAGTAGTTCTCTGTGGAGTAGGAGCCCGAGGACCACATAAACATCCTCAGCACACTGCGGGCCCCTCCGTTCCTTGCTAGCAGTTTTCTTCCCTGCTCACTCACCTCCATTTCCACTTAACTCGTCACCAATTACCCTGAAGCCTGCTCTGCACTTACCAAGAACAAGTACTGGCTTGGAACTAAGTCCAGAGTTCTGATCCACAGAGTGGCATGGCGTGTCTGTGTGCATGTGTATACACGGGTGGTGAGCTTGTGAGTGCGTGTTGCTCTCAGGTTTTAGGTGTGTATCTGCAGAATCATGCCGTGTGTTTCCTGTGTGTCCAAGTGTAGCCAGTTTTCTTGGTTGTGTATTATGTGTTTGGTGCGAACACAAGTCTTCAGGGGTTGGGCACATGTCACTGTGGTTGATGGTCCCAGCAGTGAGCCAAACAGGCTTGGTTCAATAGCCATAACGTCCATGCCCAAGAGTGTCACCTGTCTGTCCCTGGCCTTCATGGTGCCCCCAATCCAGGGGAAAGCCAAGTCAATGAGAAGACAGGATTTGGAACCTCATTGGGAGGGTGGGAAGGTGGGAGGATGAGAAGGGAGCCTTCGAGCCAATCCTGTGTTCTGCTGGGAGGAAACTGAAGCCCAGCAGCCACACAGCACAGCTAAGGTCAAGGTGTTTCTGGAAAACCAGAGCGGAGCCCAGGCTCCCTCCTGGCTCTAGACTCAGACCCTCAGGTTCCTTGGTGGCCTTTAGTAGCCCATTGTCTATACCTTTATAGTGCAGGGTGAGCCTGAGACCAGCTGGAAGACTCCAGATATTCAACCTGCATCCAGATCACTCCCCAAAAGAATTGTTTGTCTTCAAGCTGATTTCATGGGTCAGAGATACCTGCGGAAACATCTGTGTCCGTTGTCAAGAAAAATACTGTAATACTGTTGTTTGTTACCTGTGTGAATGGCTTTGTCCGTCCCGCCCTCCCTCGCTCCCTCGTTTTGTTTGAGACAGTGTCTTCAGGCTGGTCTCAAAGTCTTGATCCTCCTGCCCCAGTCTCATGCATGCTAGGGTTACGGGCATGCAGGGTGCAAGGTCAAGGCTGGGGCTTTGCAGTCTGTGGGTGGGTGTTAAAGGAAGCTGGTGGGAAGGGCTTGTGTGTGCTAGAGGCCACCAGCCATAAAGCATGAGGTGAGGCTGTGCTGTATACCAGTCTCTGCACCAGGCTCAGGGAGCACAGGGCTTGTAGTGAGCCAGCCTCTGCCCTGGCAGAGCTCACCCTTTGAGGGGCTCACATGCTCGTGGGCTTGTTTCCCAGACTTTGATTCTCAGTTTCCGGAACTGCGAGGTTACATAAGTATCTGTTACTACTACCAACAGTGTGTCCTTATTTGGAGATGTCAGGCCTCAGTTTCCTCTCTCAAATGAGCTCTGAAATGTGACTACTTGGCAGGGCCACCATTAGGATCCAGTGGGGACCTGACACACAGGACATAGATTGGTCTGTCTGGGAGCAGCTCTGGAGAAAAATCTCTGAGACTCACACCCTCCACCCCCCACCCCCCACCCGGCCCTCCAGCCCCTTTGGAGACTCTTTCCTGCTTTTGCTGTGTGCTTTGTTCTGTCTTTAGTCCCAGCTGGCTGTCCCTGCCTGTCCTTGGTATCTGGTCCCAGGAATAGCTGCTTTAATGTTCCCAAGGCCCTCTGAATGCCAGAGGAATCTGGCACCACAGCACCCCACCAACCCCTTCCTCCCCAGTGTGTGGTGCCAGGTCGACATGCCAGGCACTGCAGCTGCAGCCCCGAGCTGGGCTGGAGGAACCTGTCAGTCCTAGAATCTGCATCAGGAGCCTCCTGCAAAGGGACCCTGCCCGCCCTCGGCCATTGCAGGGTTTGGGGAAAGAATGTCCAGACTCGAGTCTCACAAAGAACTCGGCGCTGCGTTATGAACTAGAGGCCGGCAGCTTTGGCTTTGTCCTCTGCTGCCCTCGAGTCTCCCCGAGGTGCTTCTAGCACAGGCACTCAGTAAATAGCAGGCCCAGTGGAGGAAGAGAAGGCAGCGCCCCGAGGCCAGGCCTGCCTGCACATGCCAGCAACCTGCATTTTCAAGAGGTGGAGGCAGGAGGATTTTAGCAGGTCAGAGGCAAGCCTGGGCTACGCAGAGTTCTAGGCCAACCTGGGCTACCATGGGAGTTTCGGTTTGAAACTACCTGCACCCCCCGCCCCCTCCAGAAACAGCAACTGACTCCAGATTCACCTCAAGCTCAAGAGACAGGAATGTTGGTTCTGTTCGTTTGTAAAAGAAAAAAAATTCAAAAAATGGGGTGGGGTAGGAAATAGTTGAATAAAGGAAGTCAAAGATAAAGCTGCAGCCTGGGTGTGGTGGCGCACACTTGTCCTCCAGCCACCACTATACAGCAAGCTCCACGCCAGCCGGGGTTGGTTACACAAGACCCAGTCACAAGCGAAATAAAATGAAATTTGAAAAAAAATAATGCGACTGATCAGAAAGAATTAAGTCTCTCAACTGTTGTTATGTTTGCTCTGTTTTCTACTACAAATAATTAAAAAGAGGCAGAGGAGCCAGGTGGTGGCGGCACACGCTTTTAATCCCAGTACTCGGGAGGCAGAGGCAGGCAGATCTCTGTGAGTTCGAGGCCAGCCTGGTGTACAGAGCTAGTTCCAGGGCTGCATAATAAGACACTGTCTTTATAAATATAAATTTAAAAAATGTGGTTGAGTGCTTCCACACACACAGCCCTACCTTCTGTCCCCAGTAATGCATACAAGTGGCATGGTGGTGCATGCCCGGAATTCTAACACGTGGAGGGTAAGGGGGGAGTGACCAGGAATCCCAGGACACGGCAAACAAAAATTTTAGCAGGAGTGAAGACACTAACAAGGTTGGGCGTGCCAGACACCAATGACATCACATGGGAAGGACCAACCCCAAGTTCCAATTCCAAGAGAAGCCATTTCAATTGCATATGACTGATGGTAGCCTGGACAAATGGAGGAAGAGACAAGCCGGCAGGGGTGAGTTCTAAATTCACCTGATGGTGGGGGTTGGGGGGGAGGGCAGCCCGAGGCAGTTATGGACTTTGTTCCTTTCCTGAGTGTGGGTGCCATCCCCCTGCATGGCTTAGGATCCCAGCCAGATGACTCGTCCTGGCTGAGCCTGTTTCTGTCATCGAGGTTTTCTGAGGACCAGGGAAGGGCTTTGGTCTTCACCAAGCACCTTCTTGTGTGTAGTTCTTTCTAGCCAGCCTTATAATTGTGATCCTCCTGCCTTGGCCTCCTGTCTCGGCCTCCTGTGTGCTAGGATGACAAGCTGGTACCCTTGGTCGTAACCATGGCATTGTTCTCCGTCTTTTAGGGCCCTAGGAAAAGTCCTAACAAACCGGCTTGAGCTGCTAAGACAGGAGAGCAGCTGTTTGGAACTGCCTGGTTCTGCTGGCTGATGATGCTCAGGGAGTGTGAACAGACTGCCTGTCCCCGGGCCACTCCTCCCACAATCGGACCTTCCACAGAGCCAGGCCTGTGCTGGGCTAGAGTGGACACAGAACTGGCACACAGCCTGTTCCTCCCCACCAGGGGACTGGCAGTGTCACTTGGCAGTCACCACTGGTGATGGAACAGGGACAGTATGCACAAGTGCTTTGCATATGGCCAGAAGGATTTTACAAAATCTTTTTCAGGCTGGGTGTGGTGGTGCAGGCCTTTGATCCCAGGATTTAGCAGGCAGAGGCAGATGAATCTCTGTGAGTTTGAGGCCAGCCTGGTCCAGGCTAACCAGGTCTACATAGTGAGATTGTTTTAAAAAAAAAATTTTTTTAACTTTCCCAACAAGCTGTCACTGCCCAGACCCTTCCTGTTAAACCTGTCTTGAGTGCCTCTTGATATGTCTGTCCCTTTGTGCACCTAGGAAAAAAGCCTGCACTGGGGTACAGGCACCTATGTCTAGACCTGGAATTCCAGAATGTCCATTGGGCTATGAAGTCCCAAGCCTCCACATAACTTTCCACTGGGCCCTGATGTCACATGGGCTCCTGCTTAAAAATGTAAGAACTGTAACTGGCAACAGAAACTCTGTCTGTCCGTCAGCTGGCTGAGGGATGCAGCTCAGAATAACAGGGCCTGCTGAGCCTCAGGTTTTCTTCTGTAAAATAAGGGTCTTGGTTTTGTCCTTGTGGGTTGATTGGGGGCAGAGAGGCGGTGTGGCCCTGTGTCAGCACACAGCAGGTATTTCCGTAATGGCTGCCTATCTTTCTTCTGGAGGCAGCAGGTTTTGAGCAGGGGATGGGGGCAGGAGCTTAAAACCAAGGTTTTCTGTAGGCCAAAGTTTCCTGTTCCAACTGTCTGGTCCCCCAAAACTGACCCAGAGGCTGAATATAAATTACAAGTGCTTGGCCAATAGCTCAGGCTTGTTACTAGCTAACTCTCACATTTAAATGAACCCCTTTCTATTACTGTATGTATTGTCATGTGACTTGTGGCTTTTTCAGTCCTCCAGCACATCTCCTCAGATTCTGCCCTTCTCCTTCCCATCATCCTTAGTTTGGTCATCCTCCATCTACTTCCTGTCTGGCTATTGACCAGTCAACATTTTATTATGTTAGACCCCCGGAAAACTCATATATCCGGGGTCCCAGGCCACGACCGCGGTCACCCCAATCACCAGGCAGATCGAGAGCTTGCTGCAAACTGCACGAGGCTTTATTGTAATTTAACGAGCTGACCCCATGTTAGCTCGGGTCTTTCACCCACCCGCCATGCCGGATGGCTAGCAAAGACAACTCCTAGGGCTTCCCAAGAGATCTTGTAGGGAAGCATAGGGGAGTGTCTAGGGGTACGCACAGGCTCAGGATTGGTGTGCCTCCAGGCTTGGAGGGCTTGCCCTGTGTTGATTGGTCAATTGGTTGTTATGGCCCGTAGGCCCTCCCAGGGTGGTTGCTATGCTCTTCGTCATTGCTGTGTGCTTGTCTGTAAAGTACACCTAGGGTCGTAAAGCATAGTGCCACCAGCTAGCTTCTGATTGGTTCCTTGTCACAAGGCAGGCACCTAACCTCTAGTGACTAAGACAAAGTCATAGAGCACGTGTTACTGTCATGGCTGCCCAAATGGGGAGCTGGTCCCTTCAATTAAACCAATTGGAGTGTCAAAGCTTCACAGTGTACAAGAGGGTTATTCCATAGCAGTTTTCCTTAGCTGGAGCAAGCTAGGCCTGCTTCGTAGCTTCTGTAACTTTCAACACCTAGAGGCACAAGTGTCTTATTCTTCCACAGAACAGTCTGGAAACTGAGGGCCTAGTTCAACATCGTATCTGTGGAGCTAAGTAAACTAAAAACCATGTGGGCTCTGTTCAGAAATCAAAGGGATGAGGCTAGGGTGTGGCTTTGTTGATAGAGTGTTCGCCTAACATGTACAAAGCCATAGGTTCTATTCCCAGCACTGCATAAAGGGCATGGTGGCTCACACCTGTAATCCCAGAGCTCAGGAGGCGGAGACAGGAGGATCAGGAGGTTCAGGTCTTTCTTGGATACATAGTGAGTTGGATGTCATCCTGGGTGACATGAGACCCTGTCTAGAAAGGAAGGAAGATGGTAATAGCCCTTGTGAGGGCCGTGCTATGCATGATGGCCGAGCCACACTGCTCCCACCCTTGGGCAACATCTTTCAGTGCAATAGTCTGAATGGGGCCAGCAGTATGACAGGGTGAAAGCTGTCTCCCACAGGCTCAGAGAGGCCACTAGAGCACAATGCCTTGGTTCCTGTGGCTATAGGTTAAGAGGGAACCCTGGTTCACAGGACCGTCCCCCAAATGCCATCTATGTCTGTGGCTGGTTCCCTCTCCACTTTAGCTTTTGTTGTGATGGGACAGAAATACAGTGGACGACTCTAGAGCCTGCAGTGCAATACCACCTGATGTCAGATCAAGGCATGAGACATGTCCGCTGTCCAGAAAGTTCCAGGGACTCCTACCCTGGTGCTGAGGCAGCAGTAACCAAGATTCTGAGTTCTTCCCCTGTGGAGATTTCTCCTGCCCATGAACTCCACAGGCAGGTCCCGTGTGCCCTCCCAGGTCCCCCCCGTAAGGCCCAAGGGAAGGCTGTGTGTCTGTACCAGGGTCTGCAGCCTCCTGAGTGCTCAGGAGTATTCCTTTGCCTGGCTGTCCTGCCACCACCCCCATCTCCCACTCACGCCCTGGGCTGGCTGTTTCCACTGAGCTTCTTTGAAATTTTTTTTGTTCTTCAGGGTCCAGGCCCCTGGGTCACCAGATTGTTAGAGGAACAGCCATAAACTAATTGTGAGGGTTTATGTCCCCAGATCAGAAGGGACTTCTGAGTGCATGCATATACACGAACACACACACACACACACACACACACACACACACACACACACACACACAACAAAGACACACACCAGAGAGACACGCATACACATACATACAAATGCACATTCATACACAAAAACACACACCAGAGAGACATATCTTCACACACACACACCACACATACATACACACACACATATCCACACACACACACCACACATACACATACATGCACACACCACACATACACACACACATGCACTCACACTCACACACACTACACACATACACACACACACCCACATACCCCACCCACATACACAGACACACATATACCCACACACACTTAACCTCTCCCCCACACAATACACTCACACACACACACACACACACACACACACACACACACACACACACACACTTTAACCTTCTGAGAGCAGAGAGCAGAAATAGTCAAGAACACAGACAAAAATTAAACCTCCTGCTCCAGACTCAACTGAAAACTCTGCCTTTCTTTTTCCTCACCCTAACCCTGACCAAGCAGCTAGCAACTCCATTACCTCTTGACCACAGACAAGAAGGTCACCTTTCCCTGCTGAGAAACAAATCAGGCTTGACTGACATTGTCTGGGTGGCACACAAGGTCCTTTTTCATTAAACACCTCCAGGTTACCCAAAGAGAGCGGTTTTGGCTGATGTGGCCCCTGCACTCTGCCTCTGAGGGTTTAAGTGACATTCCCTACTCCATGCCTGGGGCTCGGGGGCCAGGACCCGGACACCACCTAGACAACCTGATTTCCTCCCCTCTACCCTCTTTAGTAATGGGATTGCCGCATCTCCTTGAGTGTGGCCAGCTTCCTCCTACACCGAGGCCTTTGCTTCTGCTGGAGTGTGTGCCTGGAATGCTCTTCTCATTCAAGCAGCTGTTCCCATGTCACTAGCTTGGGGTCCCTTTGTCTTTCTTTCCCCTTAGGATACTAGAGGAACCTGTATTTGCTCACTTGTCTGCTGTGTTTCCTCACCCGACTTAGCCCTGGTGGATTAAAAAAACAAAAAACAAACAAACAAAAAACCTGTCTGGTTCACTTGTCCCCCCAACTTCTAACCCAGTGCAGTGAAGGCTCTGTGGGGGTGCTGTGGGTGTAGGGTGGGCAGAAGCCCATGACTCCAAAGAGGAGGCTGGCCCCTTAGGAGGCCACCTCCAAGTGGCCTTTCCCAGAGAGAAGACCATCACACCTCATATTTACAGCACCATTTGCTTCGGCCCCTTTTGGCGAGGTCCCAGGTTCAAAGTGACCAGGGCAGCCTGTGTGGGGAGGAGAGAGACAGCTGTCCAAGGTCAGCAGGACTGCAAGTGTGTCTTCCTTTAGAAGTGAGGTATCATGTCTGGGCTGGTGGCGTAGGCCTGTGATTGCTGCTGCAATGGAGCCAGGGTAGGAGGATCCAAAGTTCAAGGCCCGCCTGGATCATTTAGTGAGATCCTGTTTCAAATAAAATTTAAAGAAAAAAAATAAATAAAAGGAGGGCTGGGGATGGGGATGTGGCTCAGTGTCTAGGCACTTGCCTAGGGTGCTGGAGGTCCTGGTCCCACCCCCAGTATCATGAAAATTATAACAGGAAGGCACCAGCCTCTAATATCCAGACAATAGCAATGCTCTCTTGGTTCATTGCAGGGAGGAGTTCCCAACACTCCAGAGACAGGTCAGGTTGTCAGGGCTCCCTTTGTGGCATGAGGTCTGCTGGTTTTTTTCTAGTAACTTCTCTATCTATAGATGGAAGTTTCTGTCCTGCCTGGTCCTGTAGCTTTTTAGTCCCAGATAAACAGACAGAGGCTTATAGTAATTATAAACTGTTTAGCTGGTGGCTCAGGCTTCTTATTATCTAGTTCTCTCTTAATTATTAGCCAATTTCTATTCATCTATGTATCTCAACGTGCTCTTGGCTTACCAGAGAATGCCTGGTGTTCTACTTTCCTGGTAGCTACATGGTGTCTCCCTTACTCTACCTACTACCTTTCTCTATCCCTATTTGGATTTCCCACCTAACTAAATCCTCTCTGTTGGCTGAAACAGCTTTATTCATCAACTAATAAGAGAAACATATATTCACAGCATACAGAAGGACACGCCCCATCTGTAATGATGAATCTTTCTGCCTTGACTCCCAGTGCCCCCTAACTTGCTTCCCCATTGGCCAACAGTGCTGTATTTATTAACCAATCAGATAAACATACACAGAAGGACTTTCCCCATCATCCCCTCTTTTCTGCCTAAATAAAAAGAAGGGTTTTAACATCGACATAGTAAAATACATAACAAAAGAGTTATCAAGTAAGAACTATAGTTATGATATTTAATTCATTAACATGTAGTAAGATTTGAAGAAAACATTCTATCATTTACCCTATCTTTCTGAGTCTAAGGTCTTGTATGTAACTTATCTTTTTTTTAAAGATTTTATTTATTTATTATGCATACAACATTCTGCTTCCATGTATATCTGCACACCAGAAGAGGGCACCAGATCTTATAACAGATGGTTGTGAGCCACCATGTGGTTGCTGGGAATTGAACTCAGGACCTCTGGAAGAGCAGTTGGTGTTCTTAACCTCTGAGCCATCTCTCCAGCCCATAACTTATCTTTTATAATAACAAAATAAAACTATAACCATAACTATCTATCTTCAACTCCATCAACGACCACAGAAGGATAACATATAAACTCTAGATCTGACATCTCACTATCTGGACAGTCACCCGAAGCTCCTCTGTAACGTTGGGGCATCTATCTTCAGCCCATAGGCCACAGTGTGTCTGGCACACTTGTCAGTGAAGCAGGAGCCCTTCAGGACTGTTCATCTTGTTTTGTAAGTTCAGCAGTCACTTTCTTGTGGGTCCTGCATGTCCAATTTATCAGCAACAAACAGTCCAGGCAAGAGCAGTTTCTTGCCCAAATGGCTAATCTTGCTGTGTCAAAAACAAACTCCATAATGAGTTTCTTCGATGCCCATCCTCCTTTCTGATGTAATTGGTGTGCCAGGAGCAGTTGTGTCTCACTGCCAAGAAAAACCCTAAACCAATTAAATGCCATATTTCTGTAGGTCTTTGAAAGGTTTGAAGAATACCTATCCATCTAAAACACATCTCTATATCTAGAAAACCTAATTAACCTAATTATAAGTTCTGACTATTATAGGTGACTATATAATCTGTATTTAATTATGTATTACATTTTAAAATATCTGTATAAACACAATACCTAAACAAGAAGAAAGATATACATATAACAAAATTAACCTTAAATTTGTATCAGTAAATGAAAATCCACACCAATGTAAAGTATTCATTTCTATATCCTATTTCTTTATTTTCTTTTTTTCCTGAGACAGGGTTTCTCTGTGGATATCTGCTGCCTCTGCTTCTGGAGTGCTGGGATTAAAGGCGTGTGCCACCGTACCCAGCTACTCTATTTCTTCTTCTTTCACTTTTTTTAAAAACACTTTATCCTGACACCATTTTGTAACGATAAATCTTTCCACCAGCTGCCTGACTTCCGCCCACCTCATTAGGACCCTAAATAACACACAGAGAGTATTATTAGGTACAATGCTGCTGACCAATGACTAGGATTTCTTACTTGCTAGCTCAGTCTCAATTATCAACCATAACTACTAACTCTATCTATTTATAAGGACTTACCTTATCTAGGACACCGGCTGTATGCGTCTTCTTCCCAGGATCACATGGAGGCTCCACAGAGAAGAGAGGAGGAGGAAGAGAGCGATTTCCTGCTTGTCCCTGCTTATATTCTGAGTCTGCCTGCTATGTCACTTCCTGCCTGGATCACAAGACTTCTCTTTACTACATTTCCCAGAATCCTCCTCTAACTTGCTTCCCTATTGGCCAACAGTGCCTTATTTATCAACCAACAAGATAAACATACACAGAAGGACTTTCCCCGTCACCCATCATCATCTATCATCCATGTAGAAGCTGCATTGTGTCAGTCTACACAGCACAGCCAGACAAGCTATCCATGTTCATGGCCAAGAACAGCTGATGCTCCTAAAGTCAGTCAGTTCACAGACTTGGAAAGAGCAATGGCTTCCGCAGAGATTATGACACATAGTAGAGCCCAATTCTGTGTCAACAGCAACAGTGACGCAAAGGCAGTGGAGACTCAGCCTCTGTCCCTACTGTGTGCAGCAGGCACTGTCAGCCAGGGAGAGTAAGCAGCTGAATTAGAATATGGAGGGAGCTGGGGTAGGGCTTCAGCGGTGGAGTGCTTGGCTGACATGACCGAGTTATGGGCTGAGCACTGCAAAAATAATCAATGCAAGAATAAACACTTTTAGTAGATGTGGACGCCCTGTCTGCTAACGGAAGAATGCAGAGTTGGAAGAAGAGCCCGAGTTGGGGGTGGTGGTGGTGGTGGTGGTGGTGGTGGTGGTGGTGGTAATGATGATAACCATGGCTGTCATCGGTCAGGGCAACCCAGCCTGGGCACGACCAGACTCTAGGACTGAAATGCCGCTCTGTCAGCTCTGCTTTCTCTACCCTCCAGAGCATCTCGTGGCCAGTGAAGCTCTGGGAGGCGAGTCCACCACACCCAGCTGCCTGTGGTGCATGGAACCTGAGCCCACAGGCAGATGGCCACTCAGCAATGCCACTTATAAGCCTGAGAACTTTGAGTGAGTTGCCCAATCCTTCTGGTCTCAGCAGGACCCTGGCTACAGACAGACAGACGGACAATAAATAACCAACTCACTGCAGCATCACCTCATTTACAGAACAGATGCTGTGTCCCAGGAGGTTCTTCGTCAGACTCTTAGCTGAAACAGTGAGCCAGCCCCAGTTAAACGTTTTCCTTTGTAAGAGTTGCTGTGGTCATGGTGTCTCTTCACAGCAATAGAAACCCTAACTAAGACACTCTTTTATGGACATGTCCAGATTTTTGTTTCTATGGTGTGCTGGCTAGTTTTTGTGGGTCCAGGCGAGAAAGAAACTCCAGCTGTAAAATTGCACCACCAACTTGGCGCAAGATTTTCCACGTAAAACAGAACTGCAATGGGCTTCCTAGTCTTATGGTCTCATGCAGGCTATGGTGCAGAGACACTGTAGTAATCAGGGTTGAATACAGAATGGCAGATTCCTGCAGCAGTACACAGAAGCCGCATCTCCAAGCCCCAGAGCTTGCTGCATGGTAGACTTAGCTTTTACTCATATGAACAAAAAAGGTTTATGCGCAGTGTGCTTCAAGCTGCTTCTTGATGGCAGCATAGACAACAGGCAAGGCAGTGAGCACAGCTCCCAGAGCTGGCGGTAAACTCACCCCCACCCCAACACGTTGGAAAGGCCAGCAGCTAAAACGTCATCTTTAATCCTAGCAGTGCTGTTTAGCAGATTAAGACTCATGTGACCAGAAAAAGATAGAAATATACAGTAAAGACAGATTCAGAGGGAAAAAAAAATCTCTAAACGGGTTTACAGTGTGTTTAAAAATATCCGTAGGCTTGGGAGAGAAAAGAAAAAGGATAGAGAAAGTCATTTAAAAAAAAGAAAAAGAAATAGAGTAGCTGGGTGTGGTGGCTCACACCTTTAATCCCAGCACTAGGGAGGCAGAGGCAAGCAGATCTCTGTGGTTTCAAGGCCAGTCTCATGTACAGAGTGAGTTCAAGGGCAGCCAAAGTTACACAGAGAAACCCTGGCTCAAAAAACAAAAAATAAAAGTAAAAGAAATAGGGTAATAAAAAAATAGCCCTGTGAAGCTGGAAAATAGACAGTCTGGATACTGTGTGCTACTGTGTTGTCTTTGAATTGTTTGATTGCTGAGGAAAGAGCAACAGCTGCCAACAGACGTTTGATTATAAATGCTGCTGGATTAATCCAACCTATGTATTTTCAAAATGCCTTAAATTCTAAATTTAAGTCTAAGGACATGTTACTTTGGAAAAGAGATTTTGGTTTTGTTACAGCAGAAAATGAAAAGCTGTGGATTCCTTCCAGACTAATGTGGTTTGATCAAGCAAGACTCCCTGAAGCAGTGGCCCAGCTGATCCAACATCTGAAACAGCTGAGATGATGCAGTCTTGCAGACTACTACAGCCAAGATTAGACCAGGTTTCTGATTTTTCTAAGGATCCCCATGGTATTTCAGCACCCCCAGCCAGTAAGAAGCAGTTTGGAATGAATGACACCCAAATTCCCAAATATTGTTTTTTGTAAATGTCTGTTTTTATTTAAGTGGGTTGGTTAGAAATGGTTAATGATCACAGCCAGTCTCTTTTTAAAGGAAAAAAAGGGGAATATGAGATAGAAATGAATGCTTTGTATTGATATGGATTTTGATTTATTGATACAAATTTAAGGTCAATTTTGTTATATGCATAGTTCCCTTGTTTAGGTATTGTGTTTATACAGCTCTTTTAAAATGTAATGTATAATTAAATACAGACTGTAGTCACTTATGATAGTCAAAACTTATAGTTATGTTAGTTAAGATTTTTTAGATATATAGAGATATATTTCAAATGGATAGATATTCTTCAAAAATTTCAAAGACCTACAGAATATGGCATTTAAAATGGTTTATTAGGGTTTTTCATGACAGTGAGACACTGCTTCTCCTGGTCATACCAATTACTTCAGAAAGGAAGATGGGCATCGAAGAAACTCATTATGGAGTTTACCTTCAACATGGCAAGATTAGCCATTTGGGCAAGAAACTGCTCTTGCCTGGACTGTTTGACTATACGCTGTATAAATTGGACATGAAGGACCCACAGGAAAGTGACTGCTGAATTTGAAAAAACAAGATGGGACAGTCCTGCAGGGTTCCTGCTTCATGGAAGAGTCTGGCAGACATTCTGCAGGACGCAGAGATAAATGACTGACAAACTGCCATTACAAGTGGACAGTTTAAAATTTCCTGCTTCACTGAAAAGTCTGCCAGACACACTATGGCCTATGGGCTGAGGATGGATGCTCCAACGTTATAGAGGAACTTCGGGTGACTGTCCAGGCAGTGAAATGTCTTTTTTCAATTCTAGAGTTTATATATTATCTTTCTGTGGTCTTTGATGGAGTTGAAGACAGATAGCTATAGTTTCATAGTTATGACATATAAAAATGTATACTCACAATGATAGGATAGATGATGAAATATTTTCTTTAAATTTTGCCAAATGCTAATGGACTAAATATTGTTAACTATAGTTCTTACTTGATAAGTGTCTTATTATATATAATTTTGCTACATTAAAGTTAAAACCTTTCTTTTTATTTAGACAGAGAAGAGGAGATGACGGAAGCTGTCTTTGTGTATATGTGTTTCTCTTATTTGTTGATGAATAAAACACTGATTGGCTACTAGCCAAGCAGGAAGTATAGGCATGGCTGGGGGACGAGAAGAATTCTGGGGAGAGGGAGAGGCAGCCAGAGAGAGACGCCATGTAGAGACGGGGAAGACAGGATGTGCCAGGCATTAATATAAGGCCTTTGGTAAGATAAGGCCATGTAGAAACACGCAGGTTAGTAGTCACAGGTTAATAATTAAGAGAGAGCTAGCCAGTAAGAAGCCCCAGCCATCGGCCAACAGATTCATAATTAATATAGTGTCTGTGTGTTCATTTGGGATTGACGCAGCTGTGGGACCAGGTGGGAAAGAAACTCCAGCTACACGTTTTTATGTTACCTTGAGACAAGCTAGAGTCATTTGGGAAGGGGGGATCTCATTTGAAAAAATTTCCCCACGAGATTGGCCTGTGGGCAAGTCTGAGGGGCATTTTCATGATGGATGATGGATGTGGCAGGCCCCGTCTGCTGTGGGAATGCCCGCCATGCGTGGTCCTGGCTGCTATGAGAAAGCGGGCTGAAAGTGATGGGGGCAGATGCAGAGACCCTCAGCCACACTTGAGGCGGAGCCCAGTGAATCCTGCCAAAGATGGGGAGGAAGAGGGGTCAAAGAGCACAAGAAAACGGCCCCAGGGTCAGCTAACCAGGCTCGAAGCAGCTCACAGAGACTGAGCTGACAACCAGGGAGTAGCCCGTGTGGGTCTGACCTAGGTCCTTTGTGGATATGTTGTGTGTTTTTCAGCCTGGTGTTCTCGGGAAACACCTAACGGGAGCAGGAGCTGTCTGACTCTTTTGCCTGCCTTTGGGACCCCTTTTCTCCCAATGGGTTGCCTTGTCCAGCCTTAATATGAGTCTTATTGCAACATGATATGTGATGCCTGCCCTTTTCTGAAGCGAAATGGAGGATGAATGGATCTGAGGGAGTGGGGTGGTGGGGGAAGGGCTGGGAGGAGAGGAGGGAGGGGTTACAGTCAGGATAGACTATATGAGAGAATAAAGAAGGAAGGAAGGAAGGTAGGAAGGAAGGAAGGAAGGAAGGAAGGAAGGAAGGATGGATGGATGGAAGGAAGGAAAGAAGGAAGGGAGGAAGGTGGGCTGAGCAAGTCCCTATGCAGGGTTCCTCCAGGTTCCTGCTGCAAGTCCTGCAGTGATGGACTACATATTAAACCCTTTCCTCCCATGGAAAGCGTTTTCGTCATGGTGTTCACCACTAACTGAGGCATGGGGGGATTCTACATCTACCAAGTTGACAAGATTCACTAGAGCCCCATCTAACTCCAGGATCCCACAGGGACCGTGTGACTCCAGGGTCCCACAGGGGTGTGGCTAGGTCTTATAGTGTACTAGCTTCCTTCCTTCCTTCTTTCCTTCCTTCCTTCCTTCCTTGCTTCCTTCCTCCTTCCTTCCTTCCTTCCTTCCTTTCTTCTTTATTTCCCCCTTCATTCCTTTCTTTCCCTCTCTCAATGATTTATTTTTATTTCATGCGCATTGTTGCTTTGTCTGTATGTGTGTCTGCCAGGTCCCCAGGAACTGGAGTTACAGTTGTGAGCTGCCATGTGGTGGAAAGGGGCAGTGCAATAAAGACATCTCAGCCCATGGAAACCAAATCATCATTATTCCCTAGCCCTTTAAGGAAAGTTTGCACATTCTCTGGCTAGACCCATAGGGCCCACATGGCTACACACAGGAGTCACCATGCTTGGTGCTCAGCGTCCAGCAGCAGAGAGTCTTAGTTGATTGAGGGTAATGCCTGGACCTTGGATGTAAAGAGCTTCCTGAAGGCTCTGGTGGGTGTCTAGGGCAGTGGGGTGGACTTGAGAAGCTGCTGGAAGCTGCAGCTCTTCTATGCCATGGGTGTAGTGAGGGTGTGTGTAAGGCACCCAGGACTCATTGAGCCCTGTGCCAGGGTGACTGGCTGCTGGATTACTGTAAAAGCAGACAGGTGCGGTGAGCAGGTGAGCGGGTGAAGGCTTTCTCAGGCTTCCCATCTCCTCAGCCTGCACACAGCTAGCGTGAGGACAGGGAGGTGTCTCTGTGTGGGCCTGCAGCCACTGTGTACTAACCATGGACAAAGTGACTCCTTCATCCCAGACATCTGCTCGGTGCCTATCCCCAGTGTCCTTCAGCTGGGTGAGTTTTCCCCTTGGCTAAGCACAGAAGACAACTGTTTGGGACCTGAGATGGCTCAGTAACCTGCTGCTCCCTGCCACCAGCCACGTCAGGCAGGAATCCTTACCCAGGATTTCAGCAGGCCCGGCTGGGTTATATATTCACAGCTCTCAGTGCACCCAAGGGCTCCTCATGCCTGCACTTGGTGCCCAGAGAAGAGACCCTGGCCTGCTTGGCAAATGGCAAGTGTTACAGCGGTGGCCGCAGCAACGTCCTGTGGCTTCTCTCTCACAAATCTTTTATTTTTGGCCCAAGACAGCTAATGTGTGGCCAATGTCTCCAAGGAAACCAGGACGCTCAGAGCGAGCTGTACTCAATCTCCACGCTAAAACCATCCCATAGCTAATCCTGGCCTTGCTGGTTATTTATTTAATTGTTTTTAGACCCTGAGTATCATTTTATACACTTTCCTGACAAACACCACCACCAGATGCAGGCGTGCAGACCTGCAGCCATGTGTCTGTGTCTGCACTGTGGCGTGTGCTGTGTGTGTTTGATATGTACATGAATATTGTATGCACGTGCTTTTGGATACAGATGTATGTGTTGCATGTACCTCTGACTGTAGTGTGTGTGGCATGTGTATGCTATGCTTGTCACCCTGTGTGTTTATATGTGTCTAGGGTAATGTGCTGGATGCTTCCATGCTGTATTCTATGTGTTTGTGTACATGTAGCATGCTTTTCTGTAGTTACATATGTTTTTGTATGTATATGTGTTTCATGTATATGTATTTTTGGCATTGTGTATGTGTCATATGTATGATATGTATGTGGGTTTTGAATACTGTGTGTGATGTGTCATGTGTGTGGTGTACATGTATGTATTGTATGTATGTTGTCTCAGTTAGGGTTTCTATTGCTGTGAAGAGACATGACCTTGGCAACTCTCACAAAGGAAAACATTTAATTGGGGCTGTTTTATGGTTTCAGAAGTTTAGTTCATTATCAGCATTGCAGAAAGCATAGCAGCGTGCAAGCAGACATGGTGCTGGAGAAGGCGCTGAGATTTGGACATTTTCATCTGCAGGCAGCAGGAAGAGACTGCACCACACTGGGTGTAGCTTGAGCATATGAATGCCTCTCCCAGTGGGTCAAACATTCAAACAATGAGTCTATGGGGACTATAGACTACCTCACTAGCACCACATTTGCCTGCACACTGCCATGTTTCTTGCCATGATGATAATGGACTAAACCTCTGAAACTGTAATCTAGCCCCAATTAAATGCTTTCTTTTATAAGAGTTGTCATGGTCATGCGTCTCTTCACAGGACAATGACTAATCCTTTCTCCATGTCCCTTGGGTCCACAGATCTGGGCTCCTCCTGACATCTCTCTCCTTTCCCCTTGCTCCCAATCTGCCATCTGTCTTAAACAACATTTCTGAGGCCCGGCTCACCTCTACATTGTATGATTTGGTAAGTTCTGATCTAGTCACACACCCATGAACTCATAGGACAGAATGAGCCCATACACTAATGCTCCTTCCACGAGGCTCTGTCCTCAGTGCCCTGCTCTCCTGTTACCTGGCTCTCCTGGCAACCATTGCTCTGCTTTTGTCACACTGTAGCTGACTTCATTCCCCAGAGTTCAGCAAAGTGTGCTTATTCAGTATTCATGGCTTGGGGTCTGGCTTCTCTCCTCTCCATAACTGTTTTGGGCTTTGCTCATGCTGGTGTGAGCATTTGTTGCTTTGATTCGAAGCAGATTCCTGTTGTGAGGGTAACACCGCAGCCACCTGCTGATTTATCGTGTGATAATCTATCCTAGTCTAGCATCCATACAGGACAGGGTTCAACCCTCACACACAGCTGGGGGAGCTGATTTTCTTCAAGTGAACGTCCCCAGGTAACTAATGCTCAGAGAAAGCAACAACACAAGAGAAGGGGAGATGGCTCAGCTGGCAACAATGCTTTGTGTGCAAGTTCAGGGGCCTGAGTATAGACCTCCACACCCACACCAGAAGCCAGAACAGCCACATGAACCTCCACACCCACACCAGAAGCCAGAACAGCCACGTGTGCCTGTAATACTAGGTTGGATGGAAGGTAGAGACAAAATCACTGTGGCTTGCTGGCCACCAGCCTAGCTCCATATGTGAGAGACCCTGTTTCTAGGAGAAAAGGCAGAGAGCAAGGAAAGAAGACAGTTGGGGTCCTCTTTTAGCCTCTGCATGCACATGCATGGATTTATGCACCCCCCATGTGTACACACACACACACACACACACACACACACCAGCAAGATGTGTATAGCGGGTATATGTGCTTGTTGCCAGCTTGATGACCTGAGGCCCTTAGGACCCACATGATGGAGGAGCAGACTTCTGAAAGTTATCCTTTGACTTGACTGTCATATAAATGTGGTGTGCACACATAGGAGGACACACACACACACACACACACACACACACACACACCCCAAATATTTAAAAGATAGAATCAACATGACGAGTGCCTGTTGACACTTCCAGGTCCCACCTCCCAGTCCAAGGCAGCACTCCCTCTGAGTTTTAAACCCTGGGATGCACACAGCGTGTGGTGTCGGTATTGCTCCCAAGTCCAAAAATGAAACCACCTCATCCACTTGGTCACCCAAGGCCACTTGACCCAGGAAGGAGCGGAGCCCAGCTGCCACCCCTGGCATCCGGGTCCAGCTTCATCACTTTCACATCCTCACCAAACGCCAGCTGGGATGGGGAGCAACAGGACAGAGAAAGCTGTGACTTTGGGAAGCCGGGGTCGTCAGGCTGCAGGAAGTGAACACACAGAGCACAGTGACACAGAAAGCACACAAAGGGTAGGCAAGGTCAGTTGCTCATCACAGACAGGCGCCAAGAGCAAAGGGTAGCCTAGCATCCACGTGAACCGCCCCTCACAACACAGGAATACAGCCTGGGGCACATGGGGTCAGGCCTGTGTGTGTCACTGTGGGCTAAGGGACTCTGAAAACACCCTGCCCACTTCATGACCCAGGTACCACTGTGCAAAGTGTTGTAGAGCACTAGTCCACCAGGGAGGAGGACATAGGCAGCGGAAGCAGATGCTGCCTGAGTCAGAGTGAGAGCATGGTGGGAGCCTGCACTCTTTCCGCAGCTGTCTGGGGTGGGAGACTGAGCTTCAGGGAAAGGAAAGCACTGCTTCTGGCTGGAGTGACCCAGCAGGCAAAGGTGAAGAGGTGAGACATGGCTCTGGGCAGGACAGACACCAAGGTCCTTTATCCTACTGGTCAGACGCCTCTCCTGTGGTCAAGTGACCTGGGGCTTCCTCCTCAGAAGCCAGCTGAAAACAGCAAGGTTGGGGAATGGCTATACACTGCGTGTCTGTAAGATACTGCCACACACATGCCCAGTATCTCCTGTCCCAACAGCCACAGGGACGACATTTTGCCAAGAACCCAGGGAAACTGGAGATTGATTCTTTCCAGTCCTACAGTTCGGTGTCAGGGAAGTCCAAAGCGCCAGGTACCATCTTATTCTACTCAGTAGAAGGAGCTTCATCAGCCTGACCCCTGATCCCTCACTTTAGGACCTCTGAGGCCACAAGATGGGATTCTATAAGCTGCAGGGTTCATGGTAATTTGTTACACAGCAGGAGATAGCCAACACCAGTGTATACTTGAAGACTTGTCTGATTTCTCTGCAGTGTAGGGTTGCCAGAGCCAGCCAATCAGGGCATACAATGTCCAGTTAGGTATGAATTTCAGTTAGCCAGGACTTGTTTTCAGCATACATCTCCTGGGTGATATTTGACACATACTTATATAAATAAATTACTTATTGCTTATCCAAAAGTCAAATTTAACTTGGTGTCTGGTGTTCAATCAGTCCACCACTAGACCTCTTGGTAAAAATGCCCAAGAGGTTAGAGAGCTGAGTGCATGCTCTCTCTGCCCATGTGGTCTTGTGGGTCCTGCTAGGGATCCTAAAGACAGTTGTACAGGCCACTTTGGCAAAGTGCACCATGTCTGCATCTTTATGTGCATGATTACCTATACTCTGGATCTCCAGGGCTTCCGGTAGAGGGTTGCCCACCCAGCCCTCGTCTGTCCTCTGGGAAGAAGCTGGCCACAGCCACATACCTCCCAGAGGCCCACAGCTCCATCTCTGGGTGAGTAAGACACAATTATCCTCTGCAGACATACGGGCCAGCAGAGGCCAGCCAGGGAAAGAAGAAAAGAGAACGGAAGGCAGGAAGGTCTGAAAGAGAAAGTGACGGGGTGGGGGGACACAATGTACCCTCTGCTTCTCGGGACATCATGGGAACTACACACATCCAGGTTGGGCGATGAGCAGACACTTCCTGGAGAAGGCATGGACAAAGTCATGCCTTCTTACTTAGCAGAACACAGCAATATAGCCCAAGGTCCTATTCTTCTGCCAAACCACAAGGTTTAGTAGAACAGGTGCTGTTAGGTTATATCCCTTAGAGAGGAGACAGGGGTACAGACGGTATACCAGAGGCCTGTGCAGATATCCACGGTGCCTCTGGGCCAGACACTGCACGTTGTTGCCAACAGTGAGTCAGTAGGACAGATCACTGAGGACAAAAGCCTTTCAACAAGACCCCAAGCCACACAAGCATCTAGGATTCAAGCCCACAGGCTGTGCCTGGACACTTGCTGGCTGGAGTTGGTACCAAGGGCAATAGCAGGACACTGATAGGCATCTTCAGTGCACCTGTGGCCTAGTTTGCAACTCTACAAGGTTTAAGAACCAGAAAAAGGCAGCGTGTGGTGGTGCATGCCTTCAGTGCCAGCACTCCAGAGGCAGGTGCATCTCTGTGAGTTTCCAGGCCAGCCAGGGCTCCAATGGGGTCGCACAACGACATTAATTCCCTGTGGGAGGAGACAGGGGCAGTGCTGGTGTGAGAGGACGCTGTGGGATGTTCAAACAGACTTTGCCAGGTAGATTAGGGGCTGCGGGCCTGAGGTACCGATGTGGATCTGGGGTGCAGATAAAACAAGGTCACTGCCACCATGCCTGTCTCTGTTACCATTTTCACTGCCAAGGAACAGCTGGGCTCCAGGGTCATGTTGTGGTCACCGCAGGAGTGCTAGGCTTCAGGAGGCCCATTTCTCCTCAGACCCCGTGACCGTCCATCTTCATTGCCAACCCACTGCATTTGGCATCACCTCGGAGACACAGCTCTGGGGATGTCCGTGACAATGCTTCCGGAGGTGCTTCCAGATGTGGGATGACTCACCCCGAATGTGAGGCGTACTGTACCGTGGTCTGGGTTCCTGGTCTGAAGGCAAATGAGCTGAACACCAGTATTTCTTGGTCTCTGCTTTCCAGTCCGTCTAGACAGAGGAGTAACCTTCCTGATTCTGCCATGCCTTTCACACTGCGGAGGATTTCACATGTGAACTCCTGAGCCAAAATAAAATCCTTCCCTTTAGCAGTTTCACTCAGACATCTGATCACTGTGGTGGGAAAAGTAACTACCAGGAGTGGGGTTGTTGCCCAAACTCACCTGACCAGAGTTCGCAGGCCTTTGGAGCTGGCTCATAGGAGGAACGTGGAAGAGTCTGGAGTGTTGGACCAGAGCTATTAAATATGAATAGATCTTCATGATGGTTCTGGTGGGAGTTTGGAAGACAAGGATGCCAAGAGGAGACGGTGTTTGGGAGTTTTGGGAGGAGAACAAAGACTCAGGATCCGAGATGAAGGCCACTCACTTCTATTCTGGTGAAGACTCTGACTGGGTTCTGCACACATCCTGAAAACCTGGCTGGGGCTGAGCTCAAAACCAATGAGGGAAATTGTTTGACAGGAAATTCAGAGACCACACTGCACTCAGACTGTGGTGTGGCTGCTGCTCACTGGGTCTATGAGGCTCACAGTGACAATTCAAAGAAGGTAGAAGTGAAAAGCATGCCGTTTGGTAAGGGAGGAGCAGGAGTGATACAAACATCTTTGACAGGGCAGGCAGACTGGGTGCAGACGAGGCAGATATAATCGGTTTTTAGAGAA
The DNA here is from genome assembly GCF_003668045.3 of Cricetulus griseus. Taxonomy (NCBI): domain Eukaryota; kingdom Metazoa; phylum Chordata; class Mammalia; order Rodentia; family Cricetidae; genus Cricetulus; species Cricetulus griseus. Next base: position 6,016,033 of record NC_048599.1, on the reverse strand, counting down.
CAAACAAACAACTCAGATACCACTAAGGGGAACCCTTGTATTCTGCACAGAGATAATAAGGGCAAAACTATCCAAAGATGGTACCTGCTTGTAGCCCTCTTTGACTTGAAAAGAGAGAGCCTGAAATGAGAATAATACCATAGGATTCTCTGCTCCCAAATGGTAACCCATGGGAGTGTGGTGAAGGCCCCAGAAGTTTTTGCAGCTGTGCTCCAAGAGGACTAGGCTACATCTCAGGCAGAAAGCAGTCTCACTTTTCACGGGGCAGGGTGGGGGGAGCGGTTGCACAGGCATACAAAATACCCTAGACATAGAGAGTCATGGAAACTCACATAAGGTTCTAGAAAGGACCTCAGGCAGGACATCTGTGACATGGCTGGAATCCCTATAGGAGGTCCTAGGAGTTCATTGTGTGAGGTTGTGAAGATAAGTTCAAGTGACAACAGAGACCCTGAGATGTTGGAGATGCCAGGACCAAGTGGTGCCCACTGAAGAAAGCTACAAGCATGGAGGATAGGTGGCTTAAGATGAAGACTATTTGAGCCGGAGCTGTGACAGTGCTAAGGCGGGGGTGGGGCAGGGGTGGGGGTCACTGACCAAGGCCCCTGGTACCCAGATGGTGCCTCTACAGTCCTCAGGATGCTGGCATGGAGTTGTAGGGTGTGGAGCATAGGCTTTTGTATTTTGCTTAGGTCTGAATTTCCCTTGCTCTGTCCCCATTCCTCTTTTGCGATGGAAACGATGGAAACACGTATTCTGTGCCATTGTGTCCTGGAAGTATGAAACCTACTTTTTGATTCTACAAGGGCTCACAGGTCACCTGGGTCTTTCAAGAGGCTTTGAACTTTGGTCTCCAGATACCTACAGTCCATCTGTCACCTGGTATGCAGCGTCAGAAGAAGCCCTGAGCTGGGACCATCGAGCCACATGACCCTGAGTCCCCAGACACAAAAGCCATAAGAACAAACAGCTGGTGGTTCAAACAGCTGTTCTGGGTGCAATTAATACCTGGGTTCTAGTGTTCATCCTTGAAGAGAATGGCCTCAGTGTAAGACACAGGCTGCTGTTAGACACTGCTCAAGACAGTAGCTCTCCTGCCCCAGCAGTCTTGGAGTGGTCTGCTGGACTTGTAGAGATGGTGGGCTACTGTGATGGGCGAAACCACGAGACTGAGCCTCCCGCTTGGGCCTTGCTTGGCACATTTGGCCCCACAGTCAGGCCTACGCCTCCCACCAGCCCATCTGCTCCCTCCCTGCCCACTCCTCGCCGGCCCCCAATCACCCTCTTGCCTCTTTAGGTGGGGGAGCATCTCACAGCTACTCCCCTTCCCCCACAAGTCTTGTCCATCAGTTGCATAAATAAGGGTACTGCCATGATGCAGAATGCAGAGCAGCAAAGATGGCGGAGGTCTTGCCCGCACCCTGTGGTTCTAGAGAGGCCAGGGTTTGTCTTAAGTACAGAAAGTGAATTGTACATTTCTGAAAATGAAAATAGCTGTTTTTTTTTTTAAATCTCCACCCGCCCCCAAATATAAAAGCAGTACATGCTCGTGGCAAAAAAAATAGACAAAACAGAAAATTATAAGGAGAAGAGAGTGGAAAGAATCCAGAATCTCACTGCCCAGCGACGCTACTTTTAACATTTCTCTGCATTTTTTTTTCCAGGCTCATTTCTATGCAGCTTTGCACACACGGGTATCTCTCTCTGTGTTTAAATATATATTGAAGCAAAAATAGAACCGTACTACGAATGCTGGTTAGTGGATTGCTTTTTTTTTTCTCCCCATTTAACTATCACAGCTTTCCACGCCAGTGAACACAGGTAGGCATCGTTCAGGGCAGGAGCATGCGCATTTGGCAGCAGGTGTCCTTAGGGCAGCCACCCGCTGCGGCCAGGCAAAGAGAGCATCCTGGTGGTTGGCTGTCTGCGGCAGAGCCTGACTGGGATTGCTGCTTCAAAGGGCACGCTCAGATCACGTGAAAGGGCGGGCGTGCTGAGGACTCCAGCTGAGGTTCTAGAGCGCAGGCAGGCCGCAGAATGGGTCTGGGCTGGTCCATCAACTCTCTTGTCTGGGGCAGGTTTCTCCTGCTACCTAGGAGCCACAGTTCTCCTCATCTAGCTACTGTGTGGGTTGGGGGAGGGAAAACAGCGCAGCCAGGAAGTTAATGTTTTGCAGTGCAAATGTGAGGACTGGAGTTCAGATCCTCAAAACCTACACAAGTACAGGGTGGGTGTGGTTCCCACTGCTAACTCCCGCCTTGGAAGGTGAAGATAGCAGATCCCTGGAGCAAGCTAACAAGCAAGACTAGCCTCATCAGCAAGCTCTGGGTTTGATTGAGAGACCCTGCCTCAGTGAATAAGATGGAAGATTAATCAAGTAAAACTCTCAACGTCATCAATCTCGTGCTTTCACACTTCCGGGCAAACACACTCACACATACACACTCATACACACAGACACACACACACACTCTGCACACACACACACACACACACACACACACACACACTCTACACACACACACAGACAGACAGACAGACACACACACAGACACACACACACACACTCTACACACACACACAGACAGACAGACAGACAGACACACACACACACACACACACTCTGCACACACACACACACACACACACACACACTCTACACACACAGACAGACAGACAGACACACACACACACACACACACACACACACACACACACAAATGAAAAAAAAAATGGGTGGGATCTGGCACTGGTACTCGATTCATACACTTCTTGCCTGAGCCCAGGAGATGGACCTCACAGTGGGCATTCAGATGAGGGAGCGTCAAGGCAGAGACACCTGTGTCAAGGCCTGCTGGAGAAGAACTATGGGCCATGCCCAGGGTTGTGGCTCTTCAGCTTGATTTTCACCACAAAGAGAGAAAAGATTTGAGGAGCCCGAGGGACGCAGGGTCAAATCCTGACTGTCTCTTCAAATGCTGTTGTGGAGCAAAGAGAGTGGTCAGGGAGATGGAACAAACGATACATGAGGAAAGAGAAAGTGAGGTAGCTGTGATTATGGTCCAGTTGGGGCAGCTGGGGGAGCAGGTAGAAGGGGAGGGGTCTTGCTCTGTGTTGGGTGCAGGGCCCAGGGCAGCTTGGTACACACCTGCCGATTGACTACACTGCTGCCATGACAGGCTCAATAGAGACTAGTCAGAAAGTAGGCCTGAGTTTCAGTTTACCCTAAGGCAACACCTGCCTCCAGCAAAGACCACAAACTGGGGCCACCCAGGCACCACTGTTATACAAATAAATAAAAGACCCTGAGACGGATATTGAGGTTCAAGCTTCACGCTGAAGTTCAGAAAAGCAAAGTGCCGGCCACCAAGCTCTCACCTCCAGCTCAGGCTGAAAGGGCTGATCCATGAGCTCTTTACCACGCGTCAAACCACTGCCTCTCCTCAGCATGGTTGGAGAGAATCTAGAGACTATCACAGAATCCAGCCTGAGACACTGGGTTCCTGTCTTTTACATATCTCTCTGGGGCTGGGATTAAAGGCATGGGATCCCAGGTGCTGAGATCATCTTTGTGTCAGCTGTTTCTCTTTAGGACTGGATCAATTTCGAGTAGCTCAGTGTGGCCTTGAACTAACAGAGAAGTCTGTCTACCTCTATCTCCCAAGTGGTGGGATTAAAGGTGTGTACCACCAACGCCTGATCTCTATAATTTGTGGCTGGCTTTCCTTCTGAATCCTCAGGCAAGCTTTAATAAGCCATAAAATAATATATCACCACACCAATCAGCATCCAAGGAGAAAATGCCTAACGTTCCAACCATTGTAGATAAGATCACCAGACGTCCTCAGCCCAGCACATACCCATCTCCTTTCACCAAGACACACCTAGACAAATGTCAGCCAATCAGGTGTCCTGAGCTTTAGAAATCCCCTCACCCCAACTTCTGCTATGATTAAAACCCTACCCCAACTGATCTTGAGGCTCTTCAATCATTCAGCATATGGAGGGTCCAAGTTTGAACTTGAATAAAGCCTCTTTGCTTTTTACATATGAGATTAGTTCTCCGTGGTGGTCTTTTGGGGGTCCCTGCGATCTGGGCATAACATTGGCAGGTCTGGGAGAGTCTCCCTGAGGTCGAGACCTCTCAGCTGAGACCAAAGACAGTGTCTCCTTGGGGAATCAGAGTGAGGGGCATACCCTGGTGTGTACAAAGGCCATGAAGTGGGTGAGGTCTTGGGAAGGAAGCAGCCAGGGGCGAAGGAAGTATGTGATCTTGGCATCTTCGTATCACTGCAGGAGAAACTGAGCCATGGTATGCAGTCCATGTTCACAGGGGGCTGGTTAGCACAGCAGGGCCTCCAGTGCGGGCCTTACTGGTTGAGTCTGCACCCTTCCTGGGGCTGTGAGCTGCACTTCTCAGCCTTCTGGATATGTAAAAGAAGACAGAATACTGATTTATATGTGAAATGTCCTGATATTTCAATTTTGGCAACCAGTTTAAAGTAAGTTAAAATAAATCAAGTGTGGAGAGCCAGCTCTGTGGGCCAGATGCAGCCCCGGTCTGTGGTTCTGCAAGATCAGTGGGCCCTTCCTGTTCCTCTACAGCTTCGGAATGCAGCCAGGTGTAGTTAATCAAGGCAGAACACAGGAGACAGGCTGGACCCTCCTCACCTCTGCCCAGGAAGCATGGCCCCTGTGCTAGTGACTTGGCTATTTCTGTGACAAAACACACTGACAAAACCTCTTAGGAAGTGCGGGCGTACTCTTGCGCACAGTTCCAGAGTGCAGCCCATCGTGGTGGGGAAGCCATGCTGAAACAGGGAGCAACATCACGTCTACAGTCAGAAAGCAGAGCGCCATGAACGTGGGCTGCCTAGCTCCCTGTCAGCCCAGGACCAGGAGAATGGCACCGCCCACAGTGGGCAGGTCTTCCCAGCTCAACCAATACAGTCATGATAACCTCCCGCAGGCGTACCCAGAGGCCTGTCTCCCAGGTGACTCTGGGTTCTATGAAGTTGGCAGTTAACACTAACTGTTATAGCCTGTTTCCTCCTTACACGCCACATCTAGAGGGGACCTTGAAGAGACCATATTTCTGCAGTGGCCTCTGTTCCTGTCTAAGCAGATAGGTTAGTGGTTCTCTTCCTGCCCCTTCTGGTTTGTACACCTGCCTGCACACCACCCTGCGTAGCCCACGATGCCCTACTCATTAACTAGCACCCACCTGGGAGGAGCACGTCTACCTGCTACAAGTGTCCAGACGCCTGGACCAGTGTCCTAGAAACACGTTTGAAAATTCAGGCCTGGAAAACAACTTAAATGTCCACCACTAGGGTGTGGGATGGCTAAGTGGCAGTATGAGGGACTGGTGGACACTGGCATCTGTCTACAAGAGCAGGACTAGAGCTGAGCCCATAGCCGTGGCTCTCAGCTCTGTCTTCCCTGCCTACTTTTGTTGATAAAGTTTTATTGGCACGTAACTAAGCATACCTGTTCACATAGAGTTTCATTAACTTCTAGTCCATGCAGTGACAAGTGTCCATGGAAAAGTAACACGGGGGCGGGGGGGGGGGGCCGCTGGAGAGACGGCTTAGTCGTTAACAGCACTTGCTACTCTTCCAGAAGACCCCAGTTCAATTCCCAGCTCCCACATTGGGGCCCTACAAACCCTGTAACTCTGCCTCCAGGGGATCCGAAGCCTGTCTCTGGTCCCCAAGGGAGCTTGCACTCATATGCACATACCCACATGCACACACACATCTAAACATAATTTAAAAGGAAGGTAACATGGCTGCAGAAGATAACTATTTACTCTCTGACCCTTCTAGAAAAAGTTTTGCCGACCTACAGATAACATCAATTATTACCAAGGTGGAAGGTGCCCCAAGACCTGCTGTGACTTGGGAGAAAGATCAAAAGGAGGGCGGGAGGGAAAGAAGGTAAGAAGGAAGGAAGGAAGGAAGGAAGGAAGGAAGGAAGGAAGGAAATGTGACAGAAGGAATACAACGATTTTGGCATTGTGAACAAAGAAAGGCAAATGAAATATGGCTCTATGATCCGCTGTGTTTGACAGGTACAGATGCTCTGAAGAAACAACAAACCTTGTCGGACTTCCATGAACTTTGAGATACTATGAAGGACACACAGATGAAAGTCTTTTCACGGAAGGTCCAAAGAGGCAAAGCCTGAGCTCCCACAGCTTTTAAGTGCTGAGCTGGAATTCCAATCCAGGCCTCTTAGGGAGAGAGAAAGGTGTTTTAGTTTACAAATATCTGTTTGGTGAGTATGACAGCTACAGTCTGGGTCCACGAAAGGCTGGCTGCAGCACTCTCTGCCACCCCTCTGCCACCTCCTGGAGGTTATCTTTACCCAAGGAGCTCATCTGCAGTCTTCAGGAAAGTCCCCTTTGACTCGGGGACTGCCAACCTGAGCTGGCACACTAGGGCCCCACCAATCTGAGCTGGCATACTTGGGGCTCACCAATCTGAGATGGCACACTTGGGGTCCACCAACCTGAACTGGCACACTGGGGCCCCACCAATCTGAGCTGGCATACTTGGGGCCCCACCAATCTGAGCTGGCACACTGGGAATCCACCATCCTGAGGTAGCACACTTGTGGCTCACCAATCTGAGCTGGCACACTTGGGGCTCACCAACTTGAGCTAGCACACTGGGACCCCACCAATCTGAGCTGGAACACTGGGACCCCACCAATCTGAGCTGGCACACTGGGACCCCACCAATCTGAGCTGGCACACTTGGGGCTCACCAACTTGAGCTGGCACACTGGGACCCCACCAACTTGAGCTGGCACACTGGGACCCCACCAACTTGAGCTGGCACACTGGGACCCCACCAATCTGAGCTGGCACACTGGGACCCCACCAATCTGAGCTGGCACACTGGGACTCCATCATCCTGAGCTGGAACACCGGGTGGTCACCAGTCTGAGATGGCACACTTGGGGCCCACCAACCTGAACTGGCACACTTGGGTGGTGTAATATTTTCTGAAACACTGTTTTTACCAGTGTTCTCAAGATGCTGATATTTCACAGTACAAAGTCTCAGGGTGGCTGCTAATGAAACCCTAATGGCACTAAGGTGATTAGGCGCGACAGGCTTTTAGACAACGTGTTCACCAAAGGTGCTAAGAATGTCTTAAGCGCCTTAGTAATATCCCCGCCCATCACAGCCTGCACCAAATTAGGCTGCTTCACTTTTCATTGCCCAAGGAAAGAATGAGGAGTCTACTGGAAGTTAGATGGAGTGTTCTTGAACACACAAGCAGCTGTTGCCAGTTTGGGCAAATTAAAATGCAAGGAATAGTGCACACCCTGCAGAAAGCCCACCTCTCAGGGAGAGGACCCTGGTCTCCAGCCCTGCAGGCTCCTCAAGGGATGCAGGATGCATTTGGTGCTTCAGCACGTGGCAGGTCACAGCCAGCAGCTCGACACTCCCCGTACAGGCATAGGAGCTGTGTAAAGTCCGACTGTGCTGACCCCTGTTGGAAAGTTACTGAGCTTTTAGAGGAGGTGACAATGAGGGCATTTCTGAGCTTGGGCTCTGTGTGACTATGTATCACATGTTCCCAGAACTGCCTTCTGTCCTGGTCCACTCTGCCCTCAGTGTCCTTGTTTATAAAATGGCCCTAGATACATTTGCGTTTAAGCATTTCCAGTGGCTTTTTTTTTTTATTTAAAGTCATGCAGGTGGAATTCATTTTAATAATGCCTTTTAAAGTTATACTTTAATAGAAAAAAAAAAACCTAACCAACCAAACAAACAAAAACCCAAATAAACACAAAAACAAAAACAGTACTAGGCCCAAAGAACCTCCTTTTGAGTTGTTCATCAGGGTAGCCCAAGAATTTCCCTAAATCATGTAAGGCCATTGCTGTTGCTCCTGGTTGCCTCCCTGAGGCTGCAGGTGAGCTCCCATTGCTGAAGATACCATGCATTTCAGACCCAGGACTGAGGAAGACACAACCTGGACCTGACTGGAAAGTCTCCTCCCTGGGGACTAGCGTTTGTTGTGCTGCGAAGCCTCCAGTCCTACCCAGTAATGCCCAGCACGGACAGATACCTTAGAGGTGAAGCCGTGGTACTCATAGCGTGGTGGTAACCAGCAATTGTCTAACTAGACGGAGGCTCATCTGACAGGAAGGAAAGCATGCGTGGTGCTAGATGCTTAGGCAGCTCCGCATGGGTTAGTGAGGCCATGGATCTTAGAGGAGACACTGCTGCTGCAGATATGTTAATAAACCGGCATTGTTTCCAACCATGTTCTAAAACTTATTCCTGTGCCCACAGCTAAGTGTGGCCCACCCCAAGTCAAAAACAAGCAAACACAAAATAAATAAATAAATAAAACTTCTCTTTGTAGCAGAAACCATCACAGAAGGCATAACGGGTCAAAATGCAGAGATCCATTGACTGTTATGTGACCAGGCCCCAACGGATACATCTACAACATAACTGTACCTAAGGCTCAGGGGCTGTTGTGGAAGACAGGACAGAAAGATTCTAAGAGCCAGAGGAACAGGAAGTTTGATGTGAGATTGTGTCTCCCAGAAATGACCGGGAGGTGACACACAAGACACCTCAACAATGTGGCGGCCCAAACAGGACCCGTAGCACACAACACCAACACAAAATAGATGTGCTTTCACAGAAGGAGGGAATCTCAATAGGCCCCACCCACGAGACAAAGGACTATAGGCAGCTAATGAGAACTTGGAGCCCCTAATTGCCTATCCAGTACCAAGTGGTCAGTCATGAATTCATACACACATGAGCCACACTAAACAGACACATCAAGTTATATTTATATATTTAACCGTGTGTGTGTGTGTGTGTGTGTGTGTGTGTGTGTGTGTGTGTGTGTGTGTAGCAATAATAATCAAAGAGAAAAGGCCAACAATTATTGAGAGGGAGGGGTTGGAGGGAGGAAAGGGAAGTAGGAAGTGATGTGATTATATTTCAATAAATTTTATTTATTTTGCATCCTGACCAGTTTCCCGCCCTCCTTTCCTACCAGCCCCTCCCCACAACTCCCCTTTGCCCCCACCCCTACCCTGTCCACTTCTCCTCCATTTCTATTCAGAAAAGGGCAGGTCTCCCATGGTTATCAACCAAACATGGCATATCAAGTTGCAGTGAGAGTAAGCACTCCCTTTCTATTAAGGCTCCACAAGGCACCCCAATATGAAGAATAGGGTCCCCAAAGTCAGCAAAAGAGTCACAGACAGCCCCTGCTCCCACTGTTAGGAGTCCCACAAGAAGACCAAACTACACAACTGTAACATTCATGCAGATGGCCTCTGTCAGTCCCATGCAGACTCCCTGGTTGTTGGTTCATTCTCTGTGAGTCCCTGTGAGCCCAGGTTGATTGACTCTGAGGGTTTTTCTTTTGGTGTCCTTGACACCTCTGGCTCCTATAGTCCTTTCTCTCCATCTTCTTTGGGATTCCTGGAGCTCAGCCTAATGTTTGGCTGTGGGCCTCTGCATCTGTTTCCACCAGTTGCTGGATGAAGCCTCTCTAGTGACAATTGGGCCAGGCACCAATCTATGAGCATAACAGAATATCATTACATTGAATTTATTTTCTATTCCCATTTTTTCTATCCTAGGTCTCTGGGCCATCCATCCTCTAGGGTCTGGCACTCTAGGCAGTGTCTGCATGGGTCTCAGGCTGGACCAGTGGCTGGTTGGACACCCCCACAATCTCTGCACCACACTTACCCAGTACATCCTATAGGCAGGGCAGACTGTTTGTTGAAGGTTATGTGGCTGTGTTGGAGTTCCAGTTCCTCCACTGGGAGTCTTACCTGGTCACAGGAGATGGCCAGTTCAGGCTACATATCTGTTATTGCTAGGAGTCTTAGCTGGGGTCATCCTTGTAGATTCGTGGGCGTTTCCCTTGCACTAGGTTTCTACCTCACCCAGAAATGTCCCCTTTCCAGTCATCTCTTTCAGTACTCTCCCCACCCCACCTGATCCCTCATGTTCCCATCCCAACCCACCCCCAGGTTACCCAGGAGATCTCTTCTATTTCCCCTTCCCAGGTAGATCCATTCGGCCCCCTTGAGCCCCCTTGTTACCTAGTCTCTTTGGGTCTGTGGGTCGCAGCTTGGTTGTCCTTTACTTTACAGCTAATATCCACTTATGAGAGAGTACATACCATGTTTCTCTTTCTGGGTTTGGGTCACCTCCCTCAGGATGATATTTTCTAGTTCCATCCCTTTGACTGCAAACTTTGACGTCTTTGTTTTTAACAGCTGAGTAATACTCCATTGTGTAAAAATGCTCCATTTTTTTGTTACCCATTCTTCAGTTGAGGGACGTCTAGGCTGTTTCCAGGTCCTGGCTGTTATGAATAAAGTTGCTATGAACATAGTTGAGTAAGTGTCCTTGTGGTGTGATTGAGCATCTTTTGGGTGTATGAACAAGAGTGGTACAGCTGGGTCTTGAGGTAGATCTATTCCCAATTTTCTGAGAAACTGCCATATTGATTTCCAAAGTGACCGTACAAGTTTGCACTCCCACCAGCAATGGAGGAGTGTGCCCCTGGCTCCACAGCCTTGCTTGTGGTTTTGATCTTAGCCATTCTGACAGGTGTAAGACAGAATCTCAGAGTCATTTTGATTTGCATTTCCCTGATGGCTGAAGGTGTTAAACATTTCTTTAAGCCTTTCTCAGTCATTTGAGATTCTTCTGCTGAGAATTTTGTTTAGATCTGTACCCCATTTTAAAAATAGGATTATTTGGATTTTTGATGTCTTGTTTCTTGAGTTCTTTATATATTTTAGAAATTAGCCCTCTGTCAGATGTGGGGTTGGTGAAGAACTTTTTCCATTCTGTAGGCTGCCATTTTTGTCCTATTGATAGTGTCCTTTGCCTTACAGAAACGTTACAGTTTCCTCAAGTCCCATTTATTAATTGTTGATCTTAGTGCCTGCAGTATTGGTGATCTGTTCAGGAAGTTGTCTCCTATACTAATGTATTCAAGGCTATTTCCCACTTTCTCTTCTATCAAGTTCAATGTAAATTGATTTATGTTGAGGTTTTTTATCCACTTGGACTTGAATTTTGAGCATGCTGATAAATATGGATCTATTTGCATTCTTCTACACGCTGGTGTCCAGTTACACCAGCACTGTCTGTTGAAGATGCTTTCTTTTTTTCCATTGCATAATTTTGGATTGTCAAAAATCAGATGAACATAGGTGTGTGGATTTATGTCTGGGCCTTCAGTTCAGTTCCATTGATCCACCTGTCTGTTTTTATGCCAATACCATGCTGTTTTTATTACTGTAGCTCTGTAGTAGAGTTGAAATCAGCAATGGCGATACTTCCAGAAGTTCTATATTGTACACAATTGTTTCAGCGATCCTGGGTTTTTGTTTCCATATGAAGTTTAGTATTGTTCTTTCAAGGTCTATAAAGAATTGTGTTGGAATTTTTATGGGGAATACATTGAACCTGTAGATTGCTCTTGGTAGGATGGCCATTTTTACTATGTCAATCCTACTGATCCGTGAGCATGGGAGATCTTTCCATTTTCTGATATCTTCTCCTATTTCTTTCTTCAAAGACTTGAAGTTCTTGTCATCTGGGTCTTTCACTTGCTTGGTTAGAGTTACACCAAGATATTTTATATTATTTGTGGCCATTGTAAAGGGTGCATTTGTTTCTTTTTGTTCTAGAGCTTTCAGGTGTGCTGTTATACTGCTAATATGAGATCTTTCCAAATTCTTTATGGAGGCACTTGGTGCTATGAACTTTGCTCTTAGCACTGCTTTTGTTGTGTGTCCCATAAGTTGGGTACATAGCGCATTTATTATCATTGAATTCTAGGAACTCTTTAATTTCTTTGACACAGTAGTCATTTGGTATAGAGTTGTTCAGGTTCTGTGAGTTTGTAGGCTTTTCATTGTTTCTGTTATTGTTGGAATTCAGCTTTAATCTGTAGTGGTCTTATAGGAGGCAGGGAGTTATTTCATTTTCTTGCATCTGTTGAGGCTTTGTGACTGAGTATGTGGTCAATTTTGGAGAATGTTCTATGAGGTTTTGAGAAGAAAATGTACTCTTTTGTGTTTGGGTGAAATGTTCTGTAGATGCCTGTTAGATCTGTTTGGGTCACAGTGTCTGTTAATTCTAGTATTTCTCAGTTTAGTTTTTGTGTGGTTGGCCTGCCTGTTGGTGAGAGTAGGATAGGTATTGAAGTCTCCCACTATCAATATGTGAGAGCTGATTTAAGCTTTAGTAGTGTTTCCTTTATAAATATGGGTACACTTGTGTTGGGACGTAACTATTGAGAATTGAGACATCATCTTGGTGGATTTTTCCTTTGATGCGTATAAAGTGTCCTTCCCTGTCTCTTTTGATCAATTTTTCTTGGAACTCTGTTTTGTTAGATATTAAAATTGCTACACCAGCTTGCTTTATGGGTCCATTTGCTTGGAAAACCTTTTTTTCAACCCTTTATTCTGAGGTAATTTCTATCTTTGATGTTGAGGTGTGTTTCTTGTATACAACACAAGGGTGGATCATGTTTTCACATCCATTCTGTTCGTCTGTGTCTTTTTATTGGGGAATTGAGTTCATCGATATGAATAATCAGTGGTTGTTAATTCCTGTTATTTTGTTGTTGTTAGTGTTGTTGTTGTGTGTGTCCCTTCTTTTGATTTTGATGGTGTGAGGATACTTATTGCCTGTGTTTTCATGGGTTAAGTTAACTTCCTTAGGTTGGAGTTCTCCTTCTAGCTCCTTTTGTAGGACTGGACTTATGGAAAAATACTGTTTAAATTTGACTTTTGTCATGGGATATCTTGTTTTCTCCATCTATGGGGATTGGAAGTTTTGCTGGGTATAGCATTCTTCAGTGCTGGGATTAAAGGTGTGAGCCACCACTGCCTAGCTTGGGTATAGCATTCTGGGATGGCATCTATGGTCTCTGAGAGTCTGAAAGTCATCTGTCCAGGCCTTCTGGCTTTTTGAGTCTCTGTTGAGAAGTCAAGTGTAATTCTAATAGGCCTGCCTTCACATGTTACTTGGCTTTTTTATTTTACAGCTTTTAATATTCTTTCTCTGTTCTGTGTGTTTAGTGTTTTGATTATTATGTAGTGCAGGGACTTTTTTCCTGGTCCAATCTATTAGGTGTTCTGTAAGCTCCTTATACTTTCATAGGCATGTCCTTCTTTCGGTTAGGAAAATTTTCTTCTATGATTTTGTTGAAGATATTTTCTGGGCCTTTGGGCTGGGCTTCTTCTCTGTCTTCCTATTATTCTTAGGTTTGTTCCTTTCATAGTGTCCCAGATTTCCTGGGTGTTTTGAGTCAGGAATTTTGCAAATTTAACATTTTTTTCTGAACACTCTATCATTTTCTTCTATTGTATCTTGTACTCCTGAGATTCTCTCTTCCATTGCTTGTGTTCTGTTGGTTATACTTGTATCTGTAGTTCCTGCTCACTTACCTATGTTTTTTTTTTCCATCTCCAGGATTTCCTCCCAGTACTAGGGAGACTAAGGTAGGAAGTTAATGATTTTGAGGCCAGTCTGGGTTATTTACTGGGACCTTGTCTTTATTAAAACAACAGCAGCAGCAAGGGTTATATTTAACTTAATATATCCAAAACATTTTTGTTTCTACATGCAGGCAAATAAAACCATGTGTAAAAAAATAATTATTTTACAGAGGGGCTGGGAAGATGGTTCAGTGGCTAAGAGTTCAAGTCCCCAGCGCTCACAGAAAAATCCGGGCATGGCTGTGGGTGCCTGTGAGTGATTCTGATGCTTCTGGAAGACCAGCCAATGCAGTCAGATCACTCAGTTGAGGTTCTCTGAGTGAGGGTTGCCCTCATGGGCACTGGACTCTGGGCTGATGAGGAGGCCTGAGTCCTCGTCACAGAGCAGGTTGGCCTGTGAGGGACCCACTCTCTGGACCTCATGTGTTTGGGATTGCATGTGGGAAACATTTGGGCAGGACCACCCTTTGATGTCATTGAAAGAAGGTAGAAAGGGTCAGGGTTCCCTTTTTGCCCTGTCCTCAAAGTCCTGAAGGGATGACAGCAGACCGACCTGGGCCTGGCAGTGTGCTGAGGAGGGACAGGCCAGCCACTGTCTGTGCCCCCAGGAAGGGTGAAAGGAGGAAGTTTTTTCAGTGGCTTGGTGCCACACCTGAGTATCCCACGGTCTTCAGACTAGCCTGTCCAGTGTGTAGGCAAAGACACAGAGGAGTGAAGCTTTGTTTTAGTCAGGCTTCTCTAAAGGAAATAGAATGAACACACACACACACACACACACTCACACACACACTCACACACTCTCTCACACACACCACACACACACACATACACACACAGAATTTATTGACTGGAGTGCAGGCAGTGTAGTCCAACAAGGGCTGTCTCCCAACAGAAACACGGAGAATCCTGTAGTTGTTTGTCTGCCCCACCCCCTCGGTTGGTTGTCTCAGCAGTCCCAGTGTGGTGCTTGAGTCTGGGAGGATTCCTGGAGAGCTGCTGGACTTTGGTTGGGATCCTGGAGAAACTGGATTCAGAACTGCAGCTGCAGGGTAGAAGAACGTGCTATCAAGGATGGAAAGCAAACAAGCAAACAGCACAGGAGTCTCTGCCTCCCGTGTCCTCTTCCGTGGGCTGCCACCAGATCGTGTGATCCAGATTTGGGATGGGTCTTTCTGATTCAAATAATCTGATTAAGAAATGCTGTGAGAGCTGGGCGTTGGTGGAGCAAGCCTTTAATCCCAGCACTCGAGAGGCAGAGGCAGGTGGATCTCTGTGAGTTCGAGGTCAGCCTGGTCTACAGAGTGAGCTCCAGGATAGCCAGGTTATACAGAGAAACCCTGTCTCAAAAAAAATCCAAACCAAACAACAACAACAAACCAAACCAAAACAACAACAAAAACCCCACCAGAATATCCCTCACAAACAAGCCTAGCCGCTTGGGTTTTAGTTGATTACAGATGTGGTCAAGTTGACAATCAAAATTAAACAACACAGGCATGTAGACCAACCTGCCTGTGAGGTGGTCCAGACCCTAGTGTACCCCATTTCCAGTGTGAACTTGGGCCTGACCCAAACCTTAGGCCTCATTTTCCCCACCAGCTGAGTAGTGGTAAGAACACAGCGACACACCGTGAGGCTGAGATAAAATATTTGAAGGACATTACTGAGAGCAGTGCCTGGCAGAGCAGACTTGCAGAAACAGTAGCCTCAAGGTTAGTATTGTGTTTGACATATTATTGTATGCATGTATTATGTGTATGTATGTATGTATGTATGTATGTATGTATGTATTATGTGTGTGTGTATGTATGTATGTATGTATGTATTATGTGTGTGTGTGTATGTATGTATGTATGTATGTATGTATGTATGTATGTATGTTTGGAACAGGACTTCTTGTAGCCCAGACAGCCCTCAAACTTGTTATGCAGAGGACAGTGACCTTGAAATCCTGATCCTCCTGCCTCAGCCTCTGGTGTTCCATTTTATTTTATTTTATTTTACTTGAGACAGGTTCTCATATATTCTAAGCTGGCCTCAAAGTTAGCTCTGTGTAGCCTAGGCTAGCCTTGACCTCAGCTGCATAGCAGAGTGTGACCCTAAACCTCCCATCTCCTGCCTCCACCTGCGGCTGTG
The DNA here is from genome assembly GCF_003668045.3 of Cricetulus griseus. Classification (NCBI taxonomy): domain Eukaryota; kingdom Metazoa; phylum Chordata; class Mammalia; order Rodentia; family Cricetidae; genus Cricetulus; species Cricetulus griseus. The sequence continues at coordinate 6,000,367 of NC_048599.1, read as the reverse complement.
CTGGGATGACAAGCCCGCCTCCTGCACCTGCACCTGTGGTGCAGAGCACAGAGCCAGGGCTTCCTGCACGCTGGACCGGCGCTTTACACCCTCAGTCCCTGAAATGTCATCCGCAGCTAAGATGCTCCCTGAGCATCCCTGAGCAGTGCTGGCCCATGCTTCTCCCCCTTGTCTTCCTGGTGGTGGTGGCGGGGTCTCCTGGAGTTCTAGCATCAACCCATGTTTAGAAGCATTTAGGCTTCTGAGTCCTTGAAACTTGGAGCCACATCTGGGACTGTCGGGCACCCCTGAGCCCAGCCCACAAGCCCATGACTCACCCCTGTTGTCTGGGGAAGCCAATCAGCCCAAAAGACAGCCCCGACTCCCCCGGGATCCCCAGCTGCTGCTCCTGGCATGAACAGTGCCACCCGCCACCCCTTCCCTGCCAGACACTTGGGCAGGCTGCCAGGCCTGACTGCCAGTCCCACCCGGATGGCAGCAGACAGCCCCCGCTGGGCTGGGTCCTTTCTCTCTGTCTCTCTCTCTGTCTCTCTCTCTCTCTGTCTCTCTCTTCTCTCTCTCTTCTCTCCTCTCTCTCTCTCTCTCTCTCTCTCTCTCTCTCTCTCTCTCTCTCTCTCTCTCTGTGTGTACAGTTTTGCATGCCGCTTATTCTCCCCTCTTCTGGGCTGGGCTGTTTTGCTCTCGGTTTCAAATTCATTTTTAGATTCCAGCCTCCTCCCTCCCCGCAGCTCTTGATTCTATTCTTAGAAAGGCAATGGGGGTGTGCTTGGGCTTTGCAGTGAAGTAGACAGAAGTTTGCCCACGTGCTCCGGCCGCCTGAGATAGAGTTAATTAAAAAAGAGGCTTTGAGCTGCAGGTTCATTGGCCGGAAACGCAGCTGACTGCGGAGGCTGCCACTGCCCACCCGCCCGCCCGCCCAGGGTGCCCACTGCCCGGCCAGCCCTGCGGTGGGTGCTGGATGCGAGCTCTGGTCGCCCCGCCCCTCAAGGCCCAGGAAGGGGGTGCTCCTGGACTCAGCAGCCGCTGATGGCTTATTGGTTAAATATGAACTCTCCAAGCATGTTGGCTGCCGAGAGATTTTTTAATTAGATAAATAAATTTTAAAGGCTCTGGGAGCAGGGCTGCCTCCAGGAACCAGAGCCAGCGAAATAAGCTTTGTCTGCCCAAGAAAGCTGACCTTCCTCAAGGCCAGCCTGAGAGCTCTCTGGAGAAGAAGAGGGAAGGAGGGGCAGAAGCAAGACGGGGCAGAGGTTTGCGGATCTAGGGGTCTGAGGGCAAGTGATCGCCTAGAAAGAAAGGCAGCTAGTGAGAAACTAGAACCCAACGGAGGAACCAGACCAGCAGGTTTAAAAGCCCAGTTCTAGTCATTCCAGCTGTGTGACCTTAGGCAAAGTGCTTAACTTCTCTGTGCTTCTCTTTTCTTTTGTATAAAAGAATAGTATCCCTCTTTAAGTTCACACAGGGAGCTTCAGTGACACAAAATGAGAATTATCAATTAATCTAAACTCCTTGTGATAATAAAAGTCCCAGATGCCCACCACAGAGAAAAGAGGAGAGGGAAGGCAGGGACCTTGGTGTGAGCAGGTGATGGGCCTGGCAGAGTCCAGCCAGCGGCATTGTGAGTTTTCAGTGGTCACGGGGCTTCTGCCTGGATACTCTGGTACTCGGGGTCACTGTGCCAAAAGGAAACAGGATCTGGAGCTGTTCCTGGGCAGCCGCTTGGACACCCAGACCCAGTCCACGTAACTTAGAACAGCTACAGAACAAAATCAAAGTTGGACATTTGTCCCCAGCAGTAATAACAGAAGAAACTGGAGTGCCGGCCAGCTTTACGTTGCTGTGGCAAACAGGTGAGAGACACACTTCTGAAGCAGGGGGTGTTTGTGTGGTCCGCGGTTTCTGGCCATCCAGCCTCGTCCCTGTCCCTGTGGTGTCATAGTGTGTCACAGTGAGGAGAGGGAGCCGTGCCCCAAGGGTACATCCTCAAGCGACCTCACCTCAAGGGTCCGCCCTTCCCCTCCCAGCGGCCCCACAGGCTGGTTGCCTTACTTTAGAGATGAGCCTAAGCTGGGTGTCTGTTCTCACTCAGTTGATCAGCTCCCTCTGGTTTCTCAGGATAGTGATTTAGTCTTATGAATTTTTAGAAATTAGACTGAAATTAGCATGATGTAAATGAACCCATTGACGCTCTCTGGTTCTATAACACTTCCTGCTTCCACTTAGAACCACCACACTTCACCTCCCATGCTGGGTAGCTAAGCTGCCCTCCTTGGCAAGCTCCAGGCCAGCAAAAGACCTGTCTCAAAAAGCAAGGCGATCTTTACACTATCTACATGTAAGCAAAGCTCTCACCCCTCCTGTGCCGAAACCCACAACCCCTCAGAACATAGAGTCGTGGATCCCGGTCCTCACTGGTTCATCTACAACACAACTCCCACCCCCAAAGCTCAGGGATGTTTGCAGAAAGTTTTCGAGAGCCAGAGGAACAGGGGGTGTGCTGTGAGGCCCTGTTTCCTGGGAATGACAGAAGCCACGCCCTTGAAGTCTCACCAACATGACTATCTAAACAGGACCTGAACAAGGACAACACCAGTAGGCATGCTGCAGTGGACTGCAGAAAGCCCTAGAGGCCTCAGTCCTGCACAAAGAACTACAGTCAGCCAAGGAATGTTGCAAGCTGGAGAAATAGTCTTCCCCAAGGAAGTACACACCAACTGGTTATTCAATACCAAATGGCCCGCCCTGAAAACATACATACAAGTAACACACAGACTGAGCAGAGTGTATTTACGTGTTCAGAACACACAAATACACACACACACACACACACACACACACACACACACACACACACACGTAACATCAAATAAAGAAAAAATGCCTCTAATTTGAGAGAAAGCAAGAGCAAGGGGGTAATGGGAAGGTTTGTCGGGAGGAAAGGAAGGAAGAACAGATGTAATTATATTGTAATCTCAAAAAGTTATTAAAAAAAAAAAAACAAGGTGCCTGAGGTTGCCTCTGGCCTAAAGCCTGCATACCCTCACACATGTGTTCACCTGACCACACATGTGGACCTATGTGCATACAAATATATCACATACACATAACACACACACACACACACACACACACACACACACACACACACACACCAAGCCAGCATGGGAGTTCTGGTTGGTGTTTCTCTAGTGATTACATGCCTGAGTATCTTCTCATGCATGTCCAGGCTGTGGCTTGGATCTGAAATGCCCCCACAAGCTTGAGTGTTTTGTTTTTTGACACTGTGCCTTTCTGTATAGTCTTGACTGTCCTGGAACTCATTCTACAGACCAGGCTGGCCTTGAACTCACAGAGATCCACCTGTCTCTGCTTCCCAAATGCTGGGATTAAAGGTGTGCACCATTGCTGCCCCAATAGGCTCCCAGTGTTTGAACACTTGGTCTCCAGTTAGTGACACCGTTTTTTTTTTTGGAAGACTGCGCACCCTTTGCCTGTGGCTGAGGACAGAGGGGCTCACTAGAGACAGACCTGAAAGGCCATATTGATTTCTGGTTCTGACTGTGCCACAAGCTCCCGATGCCTCGGGTGGAGTCTCTCCACCCCTGTGCCTTTCCTCCCATGAACCGGTGAGCAACAACGATGATCACCTGACGACTCAAGCTGAATCTTTCAGTGTGGCAGAAAAAGCTACTTAGACTTGACCCAACCATGACAGAGCATGGAGTAGAAACAGCTTAAGGGAGAAGGACTTACTTTGTCTTGGGGCCTCAGAAGTTTCTCCCTGTGGTTGACTCTGGGCTGGGTTAGACACATTCTGACTGGAGAGTGTTATGAGGCAGGCCTACTCACCTCAGGCAGCCAAGAGACAAGAGAAGGCAGGGAGAGGCTGGGGGATGGGAGCCCTGCAAAGACCCAGCTCCAGGGACCACATTCCTTCCACTGTCTCTCAACAATGCCATCAATTAAACCATGGGCAAACTAAAACCCTTCTGATCCAATCATATTCTCGACCCCTGCCACCTGGCCATTGGTGAGCATTTGGTGACATCTCAGATCATGGTGTCTCTTGGAAGCAATAAAAAACAATGGCCTGCGATGTTTCCAGAAGACTCATTGATTGGGGAAAGCCACGAGTCTTTCTCTGGGGCAGGAGGTATGGAAACCGCACGCTGGGCTCATCATTCTGCTCAGAGAGTGCTTCGCCAGCATAAGCCCAGATCTTACCCCAGCATGCACTGTGCATCCCACCCCTCCACTCTGTCATCAGTGCTTGGCATCCGGACGTATGACACATCTTCCTCCAGGGCCAGTGGTACCCACCTCACAGCATGACCTGCCTTCCTCCAGGCCACCGGCATGGCATGCAGAGAATTTCAAGAAGGGGGAGGTGCCTGCCACTTCCACCCAACTTATTTGTTAAAAGCAAGCCAGGAGTCCAGGCTGTCCTCCAGAGGACCGGCTCCACAGCCAGAGGGGAGGAACAGGGACAGCTCTTTCTGTGCTGAGCAGCTGTGCGCCAAAGGTCACCCTTGCTGATGACCCCCAGAATCATCCCTGGTGGCTTCTCTGGGGACTCAGCCTCAAAATCACTTCCTAGGAGGTAACATTTGGGAGATTCTACAGACATCCTCTGCGTAAGAATGTGTGTTTGTGTGTGCTTCCTCTCTGACCCACACAGCCCAGGGGAGACACTGCTGTCACTTGAGAAACCACTGAAGACCTGGGGAAGCACAGACAGGCAGCTGTTGCACCTATACAGTCAGTGTGATGTCAAACATGCTCTTTCCCCAACATCAGCTTCCACACAGGAAAGGGTTCCATTTAAGGGAGAACCTTCTAGAAGACTTGAACTGTGGACTCAGGGTAGCTTTGGGGTGTTCTGGTCTGCTGGAGTCCCTCTGGGGGTTGGGAGGGGCATGAGCGCATGTGACCCCTTCCATGTGGAGGTAGCAATAAGCAAGTGGACACTTGTCAATTGTCACTTTCCTGTTGCTATGACCAAATATTTCACAAGAAGCAGCTGAGGGGAGGATTCATTTTGACTCATGGTTTGTGGGTATGGTTCCCTCACGGCAAGGAAGGTGTGGTGTCAGTCATGGCGGTAAGAGTAGAGCTGGGATTCCTCATTTCTTGGCAGACGAGAAATCAAATAGAACTAGGCCAGTAGTGTGGGGGCTTAGACGCCCCTCCACCCTGTAGCTTACTTCCTCCAGGAAAGTCTTGCTTTCCAAAGAATCCAGAAGCTCCCCAAACAATGCCACCACCTGGGGACCTTGTGTTCAAACTCATGAGCCTATGGGGGACACTTCACATTCCAGTCACAACACTGCTGGTCACCATAGCCCTGCTTCACCCCCAGCCAGAGCTGCAGCCTAGGCTGATGTGATGTGGGACAATGCTCTTGCTCACTGCAAAGATCTGTCACTCGGATTGGTTTAATAAAATGCTGATTGGCCAGTAGCCAGGCAGGCAGTATAGGCAGGGCCACCAGATTAAGAGAATTCTGGGAAGAGAAAAGGCAAAGATGCAGTCGCCAGCCAGACACAGAGGAAGCAAGATGAGACTGCCTTACCGAGAAAAGGTACCAAGCCACGCGGCTAAACATAGGTAAGAATTATAGGTTGATCTAAGTTGTAAGAGCTCGTTAGTAATAAGCCCGAGCTGTCGGCCCAACAGTTTATAGTTAATATAAGCCTCTGTGTGTTCATTTGGGACCGAATGGCTGCAGGTCTGGGCAGGACATAAACATCCGTCTACATGATGGGTGGACAGAAAGGATGGGGTCCCCAAGCTGGTGGCTGAGGGTCACTGTCAGTTGGTCATGTGGCTCACAAGCTGAGAGGAACTTGCCTTCTTCACCTCATACTGGACCGGAGTAACAATAGGGCTGGCAGTCAGCCTTTTTGTCTGTACTGGATTCCAGAGCTTTCTGTCCTCTGAGGAGCCAAAGGAAGTGTGACAAGAAACGATTCACCCCACATGGTCCTGGTCCTGCAGGCCTGTATTCCCTAGGTGCTTGAGAGACTGAGGCAGGAGGATTCAAAGTTCAAGGCCAGCCTGTACCAGGCACACCAGAGTGACTTCCTGGTAGATCAGTGGCAGACAGCGCATTCATGAGGCTGTGGATTCAGTCCTCCATGCCGCCAAATAAAAAGATGGGAGGGAGAGACAAGATGACCCAGAAGCTCAGGGTGCTTGCTGCCAAGCCTGATGACCTGAGTTCAATACTAGCATCCCACATGTAGAAGGAGAGGATCACCGAATCGTCCTCTGCCTTCTGTAGTTTGCTTCTGGGGTAGTTAGAAGGAGGGAGGCTTTCTGGGGTAGCTGGGGGGGAGGCTCCTGGGGTAGCTGGGGGGAGGCTCCTGGGGTAGCTGGGGCGGGGTGGAGGCTTCTGGGGTAGCTGGGGGAGCTCCTGGGGTAGCTGGGGGGAGGCTCCTGGGGTAGCTGGGGCGAGCTGGGGGAGGCTCCTGTGGGTGGAGGGGTACCTGGGGGAGGCTCCTGGGTAGCTGAGGGGGTAGAGGCTTCTGGGGTAGCTGGGGGGGTGGAGGCTTCTGGGGTAGCTGGGGGAGGCTCCTGGGGTAGCTGGGGGGGTGGAGGCTTCTGGGGTAGCTTCGGGGGAGGCTCTGTGATGAGAAGAAACAAGAAACAGGTGCAGGTGCGTGTTTGACTCCTGCCACCAACTGTCACACTCATAAGCACTGTCCCTAGGAGGCTGCTTCACGCTTGTTGAGGAGCTGGTTCTGCTCAGGAGCCTCAGGTACCTTTGCTTTCCTGGTTGGGAGGTCTCTGTGGGGAAGCTTGTTTGTTTTTGTTTTGAATTGAACGTGAAGTTATTTCTATACAATAAACTCTGATCACCATTTCCCTCCCTCATCTCCTCCCAGATCCTGCCCACCTGCCCTGCCCCTTTCCATTTCATGCCTACACTCTCTGGGAGAAAACAAACAGGTAAAGAAGAGAAGGAAAACAAGCAAGGATAAAACAAAATGGACAGCTGGGCGTTGGTGGTGCACACCTTTTAACCCAGCACTCGGGAGGCAGAGGCAGGCGGATCTCTGTGAGTTTGAGATCAGCCTGGACTACAAGAGCTAGTACCAGGACAGCCTCCAAAGCCACAGAGAAACCCTGTCTCAAAAAACCAAAAAAAAAAAAAAAAAAAAAAAAAAAAGGGACAAACTAACGAAATACAACAACAACAAAAAAGGCCAAATTAAAGAGCATGAGAAGTACACACACACACACACACACACACACACACACACACACACATACACACAAACAAACAAACCCAAATTGGAAACCATAGCATACAAACAAAAGACAAGTAAGGGGGGGACATACCCCAAAAAACAATATGAGAAAAAAAATAAATCTCAAAAAACAAACAAAAAAACCACCATTGAATTTGTTTTGTGTTGGCCATCTACAGCCGAGCATGGTGCCTGCCTTCAGAGTGGTTTGTATACCCAGTGAGACTCCCTTGGAGAAACTGAATTTTCCTTTGCAAGCACTTTTTATTTGGAGAGAGCTTCTTGGTTGGGAAGGAGAACTTGCCTCTACTTCCCTATCTCAGTGCTGGGACCTCTATGGAGGAGTTTTGATAGTGAACCCACTCCCTTCATAGAGAATCACTAGTCTCTTCAGATTTTCTGTTTCTTCTGGTGCCAGCTTCGGTGAGATGCCTTGTAAGAGGAATTTGTCTATTCATCTCTGTTGGTAAATCTATGGATGGGGGTTTTCCACAGAGTCTTTTCAACCTGAACGCTTGTGGGGCATATATATGATCAGGTCCTGCTTTTTATTAATCTTCTCAAAACTGTACTTTGGACTTCATTATCTTTGTTTTTTTCCCCTTCTTATACTTATCATAAATTTAATTGTGTGTCCTCTTCCTTCCTTCTTTCCCTTTCTCCCTCCCTCCCTCCCTCCCTCCCTCCCTCCCTCCCTCCTCCCTCCCTCCCTCCCTCCTTCTAACAGGGTCTCACCATGCATCCCTGACTGGCCTAGAACCTGCTGTGTAGACCTGGAACTCAGAGTTCACGTGCTTCTGCTGTCCACATGTTGGGATTAAGGGGTGCATTGCCACATGGGTTCTGGGGACCAAGCTCAGGGCCTTACCCTTGTTTATCGAGCACCTCACTCAATAAGCTACCAGCCGGGGCCCCTCCTCTCATCTGGTTTTCTAAAATAGGACTTGTGTCAGTGATTCAATCTGCCCTCACCTCCTACAGCCTTCCTGGCCTCCCAGCCAGGGACCAAGTGTTCAAACCTATGCACTTTTGTGTGACAATTCACAGCCAACCCATAAGAACACCCCGTTCCTCTGGTGTCTGCAGCCTCAACCTCAGCTCCTTGCCAGATGCAGGCAGCTCCAGACCCGAGGCTCCCGAGTTTAGTGCTCCCCGAAGGTGCTCCAGACCCGAGGCTCCGGAGTTTAGTGCTCCCTGCAGGTGGCCCCACTGTCATTGTGGAACACCTTTGTGGCCTTCCAGTCACCTCTTTACGGTCATGGGCGACATCACCGTCACATCATCAAGTGGTTGCTCCAAGCGTCTCACATGCTGTGCAGAGGAACATAACATCCAGTGCCAGAAGGGGAGCCTCTGCTCGAGTGTCCTTTGCCTCTGACTTGTTGGCAGAGAGAATGGGGTCAACCTGGTTCTGTTGTTTCTAGCCACCTGGCATTGGGTAGGTGAGGCCAGGATAGCCCATTTCCTCAGCTGTGGGACTGGTGCCAAGGAGTGGCCTCCATGGAGAAGGAAACACGGTGTTTGTACAGTGCCGGCCCAGAAGCCAGCACTGCTCAGTTTTCCTGCCGTGTTAGTTCCTCCAAACGGGCAGCTCTGAGAAAGAGACCTTTCCTCTCCTGCCAGGAAAAATGAAACCATGAAAATGGATGTTCTCACAAATGGGATCTCCATGGCTGAGAGAACATGACTCACAGAAGGGGCGGAGAGAGCTCAAGAGCTGCAGGGGGGAGGTAAGATGGGTGTGCACTGCCCTTCCAGACACCCAAATGTCAGTTCCCAGTCCACACCCCGCCCTGTGGGGTGGTTCAAAGCACCTGTAATGCCAGCTCCAGGGATGCTATGCCCTCTTCTTCTCTCTGCAGGCATGTGCTTGCATGTGCATGCAAACACACGTGCACACGTACACACACAAATCACAAAGGCAGGAGGGCTGATTGGGAAGAGTCTGGGGCATTAGAGGGGGTAACAGGGGTGAATATAATTGAAACGTATTACATACATGTATAAAAGAGTCATAACGAACCCATTGTGCATAATTAACATTTTCTAATAAAAACAAGTTTAAGCCAGGCGTTGGTGGCGCACGCCTTTAATCCCAGCACTTGGGAGGCAGAGGCAGGTGGATCTCTGTGAGTTCGAGGCCACCTACGTCTATAGAACGAGTGCCAGGATAGGCTCCAAAGCTACACAGAGAAACCCTGTCTCAAAAAACAAAACAAAACAAAACAAAACAAAAACAAAACAAAACAAAACAAAACAAGTTTAAATAGACAACATCTTTCAGGGCCAAGTATTATTATTTTTTTATTATTTTTTATTAGTTCAAATTTGAAACAAGCTTGCTTCACATGTCAAGCCCTTCTCCCTCCCCTCCCTCCAATCCCCACCAGCTCCCCACCTCATCCCCCCTCTGCTCCTCCATGGGGTTTCCTCAAAGTCTGTCATATCATCCTGGGCAGGGCCTACGCCTCCCCCATGTGTGCAGCTGAGAGAGCATCCCTCCATGTGGGCTGGTCTCTCCAAGTCCCTTCTTACACCAAGGATAACTACTGATCAGGGCCAAGTATTATTAATGCAGAACTTTCACACATTATTTCCCGGATCAGATATGCAAAGCAGCCTCTTCCCCAGGCCACTATCAGTGAGAAGGTGAGGATGTCCCTGTGCAGACGGAGCCCGGCAGAGCCTGTCCGGTGGAGCTTTGAGTGGCTTCTCCACTGTCCTGGACCTGGATTGTCCTGCTTGGTGGACAAGCGACTGAGATTGGCAGTGTGTCAGGGGACAGGGACACAGACACAAATAGGACAGACTGGGTCCTGCTCTTGGAGTGGGTGTGTAAATCCGAAAGGGTAGCCCATGTCTCTTATCCCAGCACACAGGTGGCAGAGGCAGGGGGATCAGAAGTTCCCTCCCCTTTAGCTGAAGACTGTTCAAGGCCAATGTGGGACATTCAGACTTCATCTCAAAAGCAAACACACAGTAGACATGGGGTGCAGGTGGGTTGTGACCCCACCACTTGGAAGGTGGAGGCAGGTGGGTCAGCAATTCTAGACAACTCTACACTACGTGAGACCTTGTTGGAGAAAACAAAAACAGAGAGTGGAACTGTGGTTTGTAAGTTGGATGTGAGTCTACTCACCTCACGCCTGAGGTGAGAAGTGGAGGGGTGTGTGTGTACATATGTGTGCGTGTGTGTTCATGGGTGCATATGTGTGCATGTGTATGTGTCTATGTGTGTGTGTGTGTGTACATATGTGTGCGTGTGTGTTCATGGGTGCATATGTGTGCATGTGTATGTGTCTATGTGTGTGTGTGTACATATGTGTGCATGTGTGTGCATGTGTATGTGTCTATGTGTGTGTGTGTGCATGTGCATGTGTGTGCATGTGTGTTCATGGGTGCATATGTGTGCATGTGTATGTGTCTATGTGTGTGTGTGTGTGCATGTGCATGTGTGTGCATGTGTGTTCATGGGTGCATATGTGTGTATGTGTATGTGTCTATGTGTGTGTGTGTGCATGTGCATGTGTGTGCATGTGTGTTCATGGGTGCATATGTGTGTATGTGTATGTGTCTATGTGTGTGTGTGTGCGTGTGCATATGTGTGCGTGTGTGTTCATGGGTGCATATGTGTGTATGTGTATGTGTCTATGTGTGTGCGTGTGCATATGTGTGCGTGTGTATGTGTCTATGTGTGTGTGTGTGCATATGTGTGCGTGTGTGTTCATGGGTGCATATGTGTGCATGTGTATGTGTCTATGTGTGTGTGTGTGTACATATGTGTGCGTGTGTGTTCATGGGTGCATATGTGTGTATGTGTATGTGTCTATGTGTGTGTGTGTGCATGTGCATGTGTGTGCATGTGTGTTCATGGGTGCATATGTGTGCATGTATATGTGTCTGCGTGTGTATGTGTGTGCGTGTGCATATGTGTGCGTGTGTGTTCATGGGTGCATATATGTGCATGTGTATGTGTCTATGTGTGTGTGTGTGTGCATGTGCATGTGTGTGCATGTGTGTTCATGGGTGCATATGTGTGCGTGTATATGTGTGTGCGTGTGCATATGTGTGCGTGTGTGTTCATGGGTGCATATGTGTGTATGTGTATGTGTCTATGTGTGTGTGTGTGCGCGTGTGCATATGTGTGCGTGTGTGTTCATGGGTGCATATGTGTGCATGTGTATGTGTCTATGTGTGTGTGTCTGTGTGTGTGCATATGTGTGCGTGTGTGTTCATGGGTGCATATGTGTGCATGTGTATGTGTCTGCATGTATATGTGTGTGTGTGTACATATGTGTGCGTGTGTGTTCATGGGTGCATATGTGTGCATGTGTATGTGTCTGCGTGTGTATGTGTGTGCGTGTGCATATGTGTGCGTGTGTGTTCATGGGTGCATATGTGTGCATGTGTATGTGTCTGCGTGTATATGTGTGTGTGTGTACATATGTGTGCGTGTGTGTTCATGGGTGCATATGTGTGCATGTGTATGTGTCTATGTGTGTGTGCGTGTGCGTATATGTGCGTGTGTGTTTAGACATGAGTGCAGTATGCCTGGGAGGTGAGGAATAGTGGTGACATTGGTCAGAAGCCTGCGCACAGCTCTGCAGTGGAAGGGGCACGGAAAGTTCTAGAAGGTAAGGAAAGGTTGTAGCGACTGGAGCTCGATTGGGAGTGAGGGTGGAATCCAGGGTGGCTGAGTGGGATCTGACTTTCAGGTAAGCACCACACACTTCTTTGATATCGTCATGTCTGAGTTTTGCCTGGGACACGCTTAGCTCATGGGTGCACTGAAAAATGACTGGTTGTTTATCTGAGACTCAGGTTTGCCCAGGCGGCTGGGTTGTAGCTAATAAAATATGTAAGGCCTCACCCGCTTCGCATGAGGTTACTGGCAACACAGGAGCCATGAGGTGGAGTGGGGTGAGACCAGGGTCGCCCTTTGGGTTTGGGCAGTGGCTCCCCAGGAGGCTGCCAGCTCCAGCTGATGCCAGTAGAGCTGTCGAGGCTGAGCTAGGGCAGGTCAGGCTCTCCCTGCCGGCGGCCTCTGGTATGTCTGCCCCCCCCCCCCCCACCTCAGGGCCATAGATGTCAGGGGCCAGGTCCTTTGCTTCAGTCCTTGGACATGCCTCTCCCCGTGCTCAGGAGAGAGCTGTCTGGCCAGACAGGCTTCTGACCCTGGGTTTGTTTCTGTGGTTCAAAAATGAGTCATCTCTGGGCATAGCTTGGCCAAGGGTTTCCTGCATGGGAGTGGTGGGGGTGGTGGCTCCTTCTCAGGCTTCAGAGTTCAAAGGTCAGCTTGCTGTCTGCAGAGTTAGAGACTCTGCAAACAGAGAAGTCTGTGTGAGAATCCTGCCTGACCCCCTTAGGGAAATTGATTCACCTTTTAGGAGACAATTTCCGCATCAGGAAAATGGGACTGCAGCCAGCACACACACACACACACACACACACACACACACACACACACACACACACAGACACACACACACACCCGCTGGGGGGCTGCCTGGAGACAGGCTATATACAAAGTCCTGGGAGGCAGCAGGGGGTCAGCCAGTGTCATGTTCAATGTCTCTAGAAGACTTACTAGGCAGGGAGGTAAGATGAGACACCTGGAGGAGCCCAGGGAAGTAGCCTGTGCCAGGGCTGTGTGCATGCAAACAACCTGGTCCCAGCCACAGCTCTATGATGACAGAGCCTGACAGCAGCCACAGTGCAAGGTAGCAAGTGGGTATGGCAGCGTGTCACAAAACTCGATGTCCAGCCTGGGAAATTTGAACTCCAAACCATCTCTACAGAGCTGGGTGTCGAAGGCTCCCAGCCGTTTGGAAATGTGCACTTAAGTCTTAGCGCATGGGCTGGTCAAAGACAGGTGGCAGGGGGTGGCGGGCAGGGTTCGGCTTGAGCCGTGGTCAGCTCCTGCTTGCTTTCCGTGAAGACATCTTCTTGCTGGTCCACTTGCACAGCCTCTCCCGCTCTGTCCTGCCTGGCCTCCATGGCTCCACACAGGGCTTGGGAGCTTGGTTTGTTTTCCCGCCCCCGACTCCCGGAGAGGACTGAGCGCCTGCCCGCTTGCTCTTGCAGGGCTCCTATCTGCAAGACTGGAGATGAGGAGCCAGGCCTTGCCTCCTGGGGTACTTGTTGGTGTCGCTTCTGTATTGGATGTCACACAAATGTGACCCTGTCTCTGAACCTTGTTCTCTGGCATCAAACAGGGCTGGGCAGGTTGTCAACACCAAAGAATGTCCATTTGCTGTAAAGGGCAGCCTGGGGCTTTCCTGGGATGACTTGAGATATGATGGAGCAGGACATAGGTGTGTGTGTGTGTGTGTGTGTGTGTGTGTGTGTGTGTGTGTATTTGAGTGCAAGTGTGTGTTCATGATGTATATGAGTGTGCATGTGAGTGTGTGTATGTGTGTGTGTATGTGTGTGAAAATGTTATTCTTTTGTAAAAGTTCAAAAATTAGAAAAATAGAAAAAGAAACTGCGAGATGGACACCGGCACCGGCGCAATGGAATACGAACTATAGAGAGCACAAAGTGTTTATTAATATAGAGCTTATTACCGGGAGAGCGAGAAGGGGAGAGAGAAACGAGAGAACAGAGCAGGGCAGAGAGTGAGAGAGACGGGGAAGAGGAGAGAGAGAGTTAGTGGTCGACAGAGAGAGAGAGAGAGTGAGAGACAGAGACAGAGACAGAGACAGAGAGACGGGGAGGGGGAAGTAAGCGAAGAGCTTAAGTGGGCGGGGTCTGTCTTTTAAAGGGGTCCTCCACACCTGCATGCAAACTTAGTTCCCACGGAACCCTGGGCTGACCAGGGTCCTGCCTGAGTGGATTCTTCCATCTAACAGGGGCAGGTCAGCTTAATGCCTGAACCTTTCATTGTGTATGTATATATGTGTGTATGAGTGTGAGTGTGTGTATGAGTGAATGACTGTGTGCGTGCTCACAGAGGGGCCTCCTTGTTCTCCACACTGGCTTTGTGGTGAAGAGGGACAAATTCCAGATACCTGGGGACAATAACAGTCACATCCCTGGGTGGTGTACTCCAAGCAACCTCTACTCTGAGATCTAGGCTGCTTGAGACCTGTGGCTGTGGCTAGTAGGGGCAGGCATGGAGTCACCTAGGACATTTTCCCCACTGCTGCCCAAGGGACCTGTCTCTCCCGTCCTGTGACTGCCACCACGGGTTACCCCCCACCACATACAACCTTCTAACATAGGTCCTCTTTCCTTCTCTCAAGCACACATAGCATGCTTCCACCCTGGGACCTTTACACTTCTCTTTGCTCCTCTTAGAGGGCTCTCTCTTCTCAGGGAAGGCCCTTGGGCCAGGCTGGGCACAGCCGACTGGATGGTCATGAGACAACACACATAGAATTTCTCCAGAGGCCACCATGCTATTTCCCCACATGTCTGAGCAAATCATGTTCCCGCCGAGAGCATGTGAGGCTCTTCCTTCCTCTCCGTCATTACCAATACCTGTTTATCATTCGTGCTTTTGATAATGACATCCTGACCGGTGGGAGGCTCCCATTGTGGCTCTAACCTGCATTTCCCTGGCCACTGGAGGTGGTGTGAGCTTTCTGCCCTGTTTGTTGGCCATGCTTATCTCTCCTTGAACTCATATGTAGTGGTCCAAGCCTGTTGGCTTCCAGGCTGAGGCCTGGAGAAAGGACAGTTTCTTCAGTAAATGATATTGGTTAAAAATAGATATCTACACACAGAAGACTGAAAACTATACCCACCTTATCAGTTATCAATACCAATCAAAGTAGATCAAAGACTCAAAAGAAAGAAACTACTAGAAGAGCCATGTAGCTCAGGCTGACCTCCAACTTGCCTGCCTAGCCTTCCAACTGCTCTGATTACCAGTCTGCACCACCGTGGCAAACCTGCACCTGTCTCTGTCTTCTTTGCTTTCTCCTCCCTGGTTCCGGCTGCACCAGGCTCAACCCTTCTCTCAAGAAGCCAACGTCTTTGAAGCTGGAGTTCCTGGCAGATTTTGCATTGTGGCCTGAACAGCTGCCTCATCCCTTTTCTCCTGTGTTAACTGCTAGGCCTAATTAAACAATTCTTGAAGCACCCCCTTCCCTTCCCATTGGCATAGAAATGAGCCCCCACCCCCACCCCACTCCCACCCCACCCCACTGTCAGCATTCAGGTCAGTGGCTCAGAAGGAATCACTTTCAAATTGCAAAGGTCAAAGTGATTTCAACGTCAGGTCTGTACATGTGCACACATGCATCTTGCTCTCTCTCTCTCTCTCTCTCTCTCTCTCTCTCTCTCTCCCTCTCTCTCTCACACACACAAACACACACACACATGGAAGAGGAGGCAGAGGAAGAGGAAGAAGAGGAGGACATCCCTTCCTCTGTGTCTACTTCTACAAGTCTCACTGGAAACAGCAGCAACTCCTGTGCTCTTTTTAATTTTTCCTATTTATTTATTTATTTATTTATTTATTTATTTATTTATTTATTTTTGAGCAGGGTCTCATATCCAGACTACCCCAAATTCATGGTGTACCTGAGGATGGCTTTGAACTTCTGAGCCTCCTGCCTCCGAGTCCCTCGTGCTGGGATTGCAGTGTGTGCTCCCAGGCCTGGGTTTTGCAGGGCTGAGAGTATAACCCAGGGCCCCATGCACACCAGGCAAGCAGCTGGACAACTGAACCACACCCCAGACCCATCTACTTTATTCTTGATCGAGCCCATAACCTAACAGCTTTTTCACACTGCACTTGACTCTCAGATAGCTGAGCCTCTTGAAATCTGGGACGTTCCTTCCTCCTTGCGGAAGGTGTTTGAGATCTCAAACTTGACAGCCTCCCCTTCAGCCTCTCGCATGCCGGGACCACAGGCTTGTGACACCCACCATAACCAACAGGACATTGACTTTTTGAAGCCACCAAAGCAGTTGTGCTGTCACAGACCTTGCACCCTGGTTGCCTTTTCTCTGTTCTGATGCCTGGAGAAAGATGTGGTTTGAAGAAACCCAGACAACACCATTCATCCTTGATGGGTGACCACCCTCCCACCACACCACACATGCCATACTTTCATCTCTGGGATCTGGAACATTCTTATGCTGTCTCCTGAAAAGTTTTTGGGAACCTCCTTACCTTCTCAACATGAAAACCATTAACTTTCTCTGAAGCTGCTCTCGGGGCAAGCAATTGGCTCATGTAGTTGGATAAATTTCTGACATGGCGCTACTAAGGGCCTCAAGAGACATGGCTGCAACTCAGCCTCTCTCTGGGTCCCTGCTGTTCTCTGTTAGCCTCAGCTGTGTGTCTCCTGTGGCAGGTAAGTAGCTGCCAGAACTTTCCTGTTTCCTATTGCTGTCCTCTTAGCTTAAGTGAAAAGGAAATGCTCTTGTGTTGGGAGATAGCTCAGTGGGTAATACGCTTGCTGTGTGAGCCTGAGGTCCAGCCTGTGAAGGGCTAGCATCTTCTTGCTGTGTGAGCCTTCATGAAGTCCAACATGTGAAGGGCATCCGCATGAAAGCCAGATGGACATGGTGACCCACCTGTGGTCCTAGTGCTCTGGAGGCCGAGATGGGATACCTGGGTGAGATGGTTAGCTAGACTTGCTGAATCTGCACTCTCTGGCTTCAGGGAGAGGCCCTGGCTTTGTAAATGAAGAGGACAACAATTGAAGATGACATATGGCACCAACCTCAGGTCTGTACATGTGCACACATGCATCTTGCTCACGCGCACACGCGTACACACACACACACACACACACAAAGAAGAGAAGGCAGGGAAAGAAGAGGAGGAGGAGGGAGAGGAGGAAAATGAGCACGAGGAAGACACAGAGACGGAGGCAGAGAGCATTGGCACACCCCTTACTCCAGCTGAAGTTCTGGAGACTCTCACTGGTCTGTTTGGAGTGACAGGCATGTCCCTGGACCAATCATCATCTCTGGAAGGGTCTGGCATTCTGATTTGCTACAGTGAGGTGAGATGCTGTACTTAAGGTCAGATGTGGGGTGAGCGCCTGGAAAGGAATCTGGGGTACTGTTCCTAGAGGGCAAGAGAGGGGTGCTGGCTAGACAAAGGGTATTAAACCTGCAAAGGGTACTGGGTGGGGTGAGGAGCACCCGTGTTCCTGGCCAGCAAGACAGTAGAGCAGGGTCCCAGGTGACTCTTGGAGAGGCCAGGCGGCTCATACTCAACTCTCAGCAGAAAACCTGGCTTAATTTAGCACTGGGCTGGAGAGCTGTTCAATATGCATGGGCTGGATGTTTGGGTGGGGGAGAGTTCAGGCCTCATGTAGCAACTTGGCATTAACTAGAAATAAACTGGAGATGAACTGTCAGAGCGCTGCTCTGCTTTTGATCTGCCTGAAGCCTATGGCTCTGGGAACTCGCCCTGCAGCGGGCACTTGGCCATTCTTGATCACGCAGACCCACTCTGTGCTCCCGAGAGAACGAGGAGGGGGTGTCTTTCTCTGCCTGGCTTCACAGTCTCCTCTAAGTCCCTTGCGGGAACATCTAAAGATGCTGCTGTGTCTTGTCCCTTGCTGGGGTGCTTTCAGAGTCAGAACAGCCAGGCCTTGCTGTGGGGACAGTGCCCAGGCCTGATGGTATGTTAGGTCCTAGGGCACAGACTCTGCCCGGCCTGTGGGCCTCAGCTTCACTCCCGCCATTGGCCCTGACGTCTCCCAATGACACCAGCCAGATGTCAGAGGGGATAGACTAGGCCCCTCCTGGTCTGATAGTGTCCAGCCCTGGTCACTTCACAAAACCCAGTCAGACTGTCAGCCTTGGAGCTGGAAAAGCATAGAGCCCGAAGTGCCCTCACTGTGTCATGCTCTTGCCATAGATGTTTCAGAGATGTCATGGGACCTAGGACAGGGCCACTGGGCTCCCCACCCCAGACTATGACCCCCTAACCTCATTCTCCTTCTTGTGCTTGCTCCTGGCAGTAGAACATTCTTATTCTTAGCTGAACTTACTCCTGCCACAAAGCTTGAGTCTAGAACATGCAGCCTGAGGTCTTCATGTATTGGTGGCTTCCTGGGACTTAGAACCGTGACACTTGCTGATATTCAGAGTAATCTCATATGTGTGACTTGTTTCAAGGCATTTCTCACCATGCCCTGTGAAAGCACCTGGGTCTGCCCCTAGGTGGCCCCTTCCTGTGGTCTGCCCCCTCAAAAGTAACATCACAGAGTGGGAGAGAGAGAAGGAGGCAAACAGAGACACAGAGACACTTGACTTGGCTACACCTGGTTGCCTGCTACTCCAGCAGTGCTTAGCACACATTGTTTGAATCGAAGAAGCTTGATTAATGGCAGTTTTAGAATACATTAATAAATGACGGAGGAGCATTCAAAGACCAACTTCAGATGTCTTGATGATATTTTGAAAACTTTTCCATTTTATGTATTTTTAATTTTTGCATGTGTGTGTCTTAGCACGGATAAGCCTTGTCTGCATTTGATTTCTAGATGAGATAAAAAGATGCCAGTATAGTGTGAGCTGTGAGCTCTTCTGTCTCTGTCCCCCAACCTGGTGTGAGCTGTGAGCCCTTCCTCCTGTGTCCCCCAGTACAGCATGAGCTGTGGGCCCTTTCCTGTGAGCTTCCTATGCGGCAGCACTTCTGTGTCACAGGGGAAGCCAGGACAGGACATCAACAGTGCCTGTGCATTTTTCTTGGCTTCCCTAGGAGTCCTTGGACTCCTGATGGGAGTGGCTTCAAGTCACGTGAATACCAGGCCTTTTTCTCCACCACTGCTCTCAACACCCTGAGCATCTCTGATACCACCTGGAAACAAACAACCTACAGTTGAAACCATGCAATTTCTCCTAATGGATTCTGTGGGGACCCAGTAAGAGTCAGGTGGGCTATCTTAGATTTCTATTGCTGTGATAAATACGTGGTCAAGAGCAGCTTGGTGAGGAAAGGGTTTACTGCAGCTTACAACTCTCAGGTCACCACTGAGGGAATTCAGGGCAGGAACCTGGAGGCAGGAACTGGAAGCCGACCATTGAGGAGTGACACTTGTCTTGCTCCTTGTGGCTTGCTCAGCCTGTTTTCTTATATAACCCACGACCACCAGCACCAGGTGGCACTGCCCACAGTGGGCTGGACCCTCCCCCATCAATCACTAATTAAGAAAATGTTCCCTTGGCTTGCATAGAAAGCCAACTGCTGGAGGTGTTTTAATTGTGGTTCCATCTTCTCAGATAATCTAGCTTGCGTTGAGCACACTGACCCATGGGCCACGTGCATGGGCATTCTCAGACTCGATTGTCGGGTGGCTAACTGGACTTGGGGTAGAGCTGGAATCACAGGCCACTGGACTTCAGAGCCCTCTGTGGAGGCAGCCAGAGGTGCCAATGGCTCAGTACACAGCCCCAGAGACTGTTACCCAATACCTGCCTCATGGTGTGTGCTGCATGTCTGGGACCTCCGCACCAACTAAGAAATAAGCAGGATGCGATGGGGTTGGCAGCTTGGTGCTGATGCTAGGATGTGATCTGAGGGTCCCATGCTATGCCATTCACCTCCAGCGCCTTGGTGCAACCCTGAGGAGTTCTGACCTGGTGTTGGTAGCCACAGCAGGTCCCTGTTCCCAGGCAAGCATTTGCCTCATGACTGGGTCCTATTCTGTCTCTTCCCACTTCAACTTGCCCCTTGTGGTGGTTTGAATAAAATTGCCCCCCCCCCAAGGCCCATAAAGAGTGGCACTTTTAGGAGGTGTGGCCTTGTTGTAGTAGGTATGGCTTTGTTGGGGGAAGTGTGTCGTTGCTGGGGGTGAGCTTTGAGGTATACTCAAGCCTGGCCAGTGTGCCATTGTCTCTTCCTGTGTATCCAGATGTAGAACTCTCATGTCTGCCTGCGTGCCAATATGCTTCCCACATAATGGCAATGGACTCAACCTCCCAACTCTAAACCAGGCCCAATGAAATGCTTTCCCTCATAAGACACTATGGTCATGGCGTCTCTCCATAGCAATATAAACCCTAACCAAGACATCCCTTAACCCTACACAGTGGCTCTGGGAGATTGGTAGCCTCACTGTGTGCCTCCAACTCAGACTTATGCACCTTCCATGGCACAAGGGATTTTTCTAATTACTTCTGGTCCCCTGGACCCTAGTAAGGACAGCACACAGACACCTCCCCTGTGACAGGGCTCTTTCTAGGGATGTTTGCCCTAGATTTTCCATACCTATTGAGGAGACTGGGGCGCAGACAGATGAGACCTGCGTCCATGCACGACTAATTCACAGGGTCTGTCACCTGTCCCTTCCTGCTGGTCTCAACATCAGAGGGCAGCTAGGATCCTCTTCATTCACCCTTGCCTCACTGGGGCAGGACCATTTCCCTTTACCCCCCAGATTACCTGGAGGGTGCCTGCCTCATTTGGCACCCATGGTTCTGGTGACATTTAGACACATCTGTGGGTCCCTAATGTTTCCCCCAAAACCCCCTCTTTTTCCATTCCTGGGGTGAAGACTGGAATTTGGGATATTCATCTTGCCTGGTGAGCAAAAGCTTAAATGAAATCCGCTTTATCTGCGGGAAGCTGTCAGCTGATAAAAAGGGAGAGAATTAACACGCCGCTAAGCCAGGAGCGTGCCAGACAGCAGGGCCCAGCTTTCCACTCAGTTCCTGCAGAAGCCGCCGGGGGACTTCAGTGTCTGACCCCCAAAACCTGTCTAGACATCTCAGACATTTGGTAAACAAATAAATTGCTGCATAGGCAGCTGGAGCAGAGCAGGGGGTGTCTGCCACCTCAGGGCGACTGCAGGGAGATTCACACCCAGCTGGGAATGGTCTCCCGAGGACAAGAAGTGCACTAGCTTCCCTACTTTCCAGAAAGTTCTTTTCTGAGCCAGGGCCCCCTGAAGGAGCCACCATCCCCCACACCCCCGGGAAGTGTGCCTGTGGTTTCTAAAGCTGATTTCTGATTTCCACAGCCATCTGGGAGATGTGGGTTCCCCAGGGTGTGTCTGTCAGACCCACTGTGACGGGAACAGCTGGCGGCTGTCTTTCTGGGGCATGCCCTGTCCTTCATGTTCCAGTGAGCCTTTCCGTAACCCTGGTCCAATGAGGCGGAGACTGGGGACCAAGGCAGGGACAGGCGCAGATGCTGCTCTGTGCCTCTTGGCTTTCAGGGCTCTGCAAACCCTCATCAAGAGAGGCCACTTTGCTGCATGTGGGAAGGAGGTTGTAAGACGCAGGAAACAGAGCCTCCTGCTTCCTGTGCCAGTATACTGAACACATTTCCCAGGGAGCATGTCTGAGGCCCCTCGGCTGCTGTCTGGGAACTTCAGGAGGGTTTGTTACCTGGAGCATGTCCTGCCTGAGCTCATTCACAGCCTGGGAAACAATACTATTTAAGCCAACATGCCCTGGGTTCAAATCCTTCTGATAATACCAATTCGGGTCGTGTCTCACATGAAAGGCCTGACTTCCCTCCCCACCCCATTCCCATGTATGTCCAATGGGAAAGGAAAAGGCTGGGGAGACAGGGGCTGTGTGGAAAAGCCCACTGGGCCAAGAGCAGCCAGAACCTGGGAAGCAGGGTGGGGCATAATGATTTGTCCCAGTGGCTTTTCATAGCACTAGCCTTTTTAGGGGCTGGCAGCCAGATCACCTCTGCACCGGAGTGTTAGCATAGGGGGACTTTGTGGGGGGCCACCAGAAGGGCTGGAGCATTCTGACCAAGATGATGAGGGCAGTTGCAAACTGTCACTCACAAAAGGATTTTCCAACAGCTTCCCACAGCACCTTAGACACCAGTCCTGAGTTCACTGGGTTTGCTGTCTCTGCCTTATCACCGGACATGTCCCTGGCAGTGGGAATGGGAAGTGGGAAGAGAGAGAGCAGCTGAGTGTAGCTGCTGCCCTGTTTGCCTCTTTCTCCAGGCCAGAGACCAGTCCCCTGAGTGAGTGATCTAGGTCCAGACATCTCTGCCAGCTGGCAGGAAGAGGAGCAGGCTGTCGGGCTGCAGAACCTCCGGTGTGGTGAAGGAGGCAGGAGGTGAGTGACAGGGGAGGAAATGGGGGGCTGAGCAAAGTCAGGAGGACTGAGAGTCAGGGACAATTTTTTATTGTTCTATTCTTCGGGCAGCTTGGGAAAGTGCCACAGCCTCTGCATAAGTGGGTCCCCTGTCTCATTTCATTGTTAAATAACACTTTCTGTATTTCTGACTCTGGAAGGATTAGAGAGTCACTGCCACAGCCAAGGGGAAGTGTGTGTGTGTGTGTGTGTGTGTGTGTGTGCAGAGTGTGTGTGCGCAGTGTGTGTGTGTGTGCAGGATGTGTGTGTGTGCAGAGTGTGTGTGTGCAGTGTGTGTGTGTGCAGGGTGTGTATGCAAGGTGTGTGCGCACAGAGTGTGTGTGAATGTGCAGAGTGTGTGTGAGTGTGCAGAGTGTGTGTGAGTGTGCAGTGTGTGTGTGTGAGTGTGCAGAGTGTGTGTGTGAGTGTGCAGAGTGTGTGTGTGTGCGTGCAGTGTGTGTGTGTGCAGAGTGTGTTTGTGTACAGTAGAAAAGGTTGACACAGCCAGATGGGAAGGAACAGGGCTTCAGGTTGAACCATAGAGGCTGGGCAGGCTCTACCTAAGCCATGAATAAGCACTCCTCACTCCAATGTCCCCCAGTCTACTGTCCCCTAACCTAAAGTCACCAGGCCAGAGTCCAGGAAGCAGAGCCGCTATGCACACAACTGAGGCTAAGGAACAACTGAAAAACTGAACAAATCAGAAGCTACCAAACTTCCTTTTCTTTTAGAATACACTGTGTGACCTGGGTTGGCCTCACATTCTAGGTGCTCCTCCTGTCATGGTCTCCCAAGTGTACAGATTACAGATTTACACCACTAGGGTGGGGGTTAAATCATGACTTTTGATAGCTGAAGCTCTCTCTTCCTTTTAGGACTGTCTGTGTTCTACTGCCTGCTGATTGGCCTCTGGGTGGGCCAAAGGCCACAGCCTCTGGCTCAGCTCACTAGTTGAGGCCTGGGCCAAGCACCTTCTGAATCTCACCACCTGCATGAGGATGGGGATGGCAGGTGTTTGTAGTCAAAACAACAAAGCCTGGATGTGATGGCTTGGGAAATGCTCCACTGTGTTCTAAGAATACTGATGCCAGGAAAAGTCCCAAATTAGGAGGTTGGAGAGACGGCTCAGCAGTTAAGAGCACTGGCTCTTCCCAGGTTTGGTTCTCAGCACCCACAGGGTGGTTCAGAACTATTTGTAACTTCAGTTCCAAGAGTTCACACCCCCTCTTCTGACCTCTGGGCACCAGGCACACACATGGTGCAAAGACACACATGCAGGCAAAGCTCTTACATATGTCTGTGTTAATTACTTTTCTGTTGCTGGGAAAAAAAAATGATCAAAGCAACTTATAGAAGGAAGTGTTTACCTGGGCAGGCTTGTAGCTCCAGAGGCTCACACCGTGATGGTGAAGCAATGGTATGGCATTTGAAGGCTCACATCTCAAACTGCAAGCATGAGGCAGGGAGAGAGAGAGAGAGAGAGAGAGAGAGAGAGAGAGAGAGAGAGAGAGAGAGAGAGTTCAAAACGGTGCAAGTCTTTTGAAACCTCAAAGCCCATCCCCAGTAACACACTTCCTTCAACTAGGCCACACTTCCTAATCTTCGCCAAACAGCCATCTGGGAACCAAATAGTCAAATGTATGAGCCTGTTGAAGCCATTTTTATTCAAACCACCACACACATAAAGTAAAAATAATTATAAAACAAGCAAGCAAAAGTCCCAAGTTAGGGCCACTTGAGTTGATCTGGAAAAATACCCATGGGCTTTTAAAGGAGAAAAGCCACTGTTGGTGTTACTATGGGGAGAATTTGGGGAAGAGAGCCAGGACAGGGGTCAGGGGCATCCCAGCTTTCCTCTGTACATTTTGATGGCTTTGGATTTCATTGTTGTTGTTTTTGAGAGAAAGTTTCAGATAGCCCAGGCTGGCTTCAAATGTGCTATGTAGCTGAGAACAACCTTGAACTCCTGGTCTCCCTACCGCACCTCCTGAGTACCGGGGTACCAGGTGTGCACCACCACTAAGGTTTTCGAGGTTTTGACAAGTGGATGATGGCAATACAATGTTCAACTAGAAGATTAAGAAGGCCTGGGTGGCGTTCTATGTGTGGTGGTCCCTTGGAAGCCAGAAGAGGGCCCAGACTTTCTACAGTAAAACCAGAGGACCCTGTCACAGCTCCCACAGAGCGTCAAGTTTTCCGGAGGTGTTCCCAGGGGCATCTCCTTCTCTAGGAGCAGATTTTCACTCATGCAACGGGCTCTGTCGGGCTGCTCAGAAAGACTTGTTTTCTCTTTGTGCCTGGAGGCCAGTTCAGACCTGAAACCCAGCCAAAATGTGAAACCAGGGCAAACAACCCCGGATACCCCTGTGAGTCTGCTGCTATGGCCGGATCCAGATTCATGAGCACACTGAAGGACAAACCTGCCCTCTAGCTAACTTCTCCCTGGGGCCAGGGAGGCCGTTAGGCTCTGCCTGGTGACTGAACTCCCCAAGAATCCCTGACACTAGAATCCATGCCCCACCTCCGGCTCTAGCCTCTGGGCTGTACCCACCATCCCCTGAGGCCTGGGCTGTGGCTGATGTGCAAGTGACAGAGACAGAGGGAAGCCTTAGTGGACTGGGGCTATCAAGGGCACATCCAGGTATCCAAGTGCAGACTGACCCCTGGGCTTATTCAACCCAAATAAGACAGCTCAGATCCCCATCTGATTGATGGAGAAGCCTGTGGATGCTTGGAGGTGGAGAGCTCCTTCATGGGTACCCATCTTATCAACAAGCTTGTTCTTGGCTCCAGGGTTCTGCTGGGTTTGGCTGTGCCCCTGCAGCATCTCTAAGAGATTTCATTAGGTAGGTGCTTCACAGAGGTTAATGCTATACCTGTGAAGTCCCAAAGCCATCAAGGCTGGGTGGGAGCTTCTCCCTCCCACCACCTCAGAAGACACCTATTACAAGGTGACACTCATCACCTCTCACTGCTGTGGCCTCCACAGTTCAGAACTGCAGGAGGAAGGTTTGCTCCTCACAGGTCCTTGAACCCGAGACTGGGACGGAAACTTGCTGGGTCCAGTGGACCTGCCTTGACTGTGGGCTGAGCTGGAAGAAGCAGCAGGGGCTGGGCCCATCAGGGTGCAGGACATTGGCCAGGCTCATTCCCAAAGAGGGCACTGTCATGCTCAACCAGTGTGGCTAGAAAGCCGGGCCCCAGGGCAGCTTCAGGGTTCTGAGAAGCCTTGGAGCATCTTTGCTGTCAGGTTCTTATGCCCTGCATCTAAATTAAAAATACACAGCATAACTATTAAGACATGTAATTAAGGCTGGGTGTGGTAGCTGGCCTGCAATCCCAGCACTTGAGAGGCAGAAACAGACAGATCTCTGATTTTGAGGCCAGTTTGGTCTACACAGAAAATTCCAGGCCAACCAGGGAAACATAGCAAGATCCTATGATCTTGCTCAGAACAAAACCTTTGTCTCAGAACAAAACCTCAAAATGTGTATAACTCACTGTGGTACATCACCGGGTTTGTTTCGTGACTACCCAGGCAATGCCACTCTGACAAATAGGGTCCAGTCACTGCTGAGACAGTGACAAAGGAAACAGACCCACCCAGGATCTCATATGGAATTTATTGAACACTGGAATGTTGTCAATGCTCCTGCTATGTACTGGCAGGGTGTGATTGTGGCCTGGGAAGTGCCCCCATCCTTAATGAACCCAACCTATTCTGTCACTCCCTGGACGTTGGAGAGGAGAGAGGAGGCATGGCAGAGGCTTTGTCACCCCAAGAAATACTGTCTCATGTGGGCCCCTGGCACATGCCTCTGTTTCTTCAGCCAAGGTCTGTATCACCCCCACTCCCAGTTCTGCCTCAGTTTTCGGGTTCTTCTAGCTTGAGTTGCCCAGGCTTCAGTTCCCAGGCTCTGCCAAGTTCCCAAGACTTCCTTTGTTCTCTGTTCTCTGTTCCTGCTGCTGCTTTCGGAAGCCATCTCTGGTGTCTTGTCCACCCCTGGCTTGTAGGAATGGGCACACAGTAGGTGCCCCATTAGTGCCTGTTGAAAAGGCCTGGGGGAAAGTGCTCTGAGGGACAGTGTAGCCCTGAGCGAAAGATCTCTACTACGGAAACGGTGGACCTAGGATGGGGAGTTTGCAGACTCAGGTCCCTGGGAGGGTGGGCAGGACTGACAGGGGGGAGCCTTCCTGTGTCTGCCTGTGATGTCACAGGAACAGAGGGTTGAGGCCCAGCTTCAATGACTGTCTTGGCTAGAGAGGACAGTGCTTCCTCAACCATGACTGGACAATGCCTGGGGCTACTGAAGGCTGAGTCTTCCTGCTCAAGCAACCACGCCACCTTTCAGAACCTGCAGAACTGTTTTGGTGAGGAGCAGAGAGACCATAGAACCTTTAGTGTTCTCAGGGACTGTTGAGTGTCCCAGGGGCATAGAATAAGACACCACAACCTATGACTTAACCAAGAAATGCATTGTGTCCCAGCTCCAGAAGCCTGATGTCTGAGGCCAGATGTTGGGAGGGTGCTGCCCTCTGGGTGCTCAAGAGAGTGTCCTCCAGGGCCTGCTGGCTGCCAGCGACTGGGCAGGCCCAGGCCTGAGGTCCGTCTCTCCAAGGCATCCCTATTGTCTCTTCTCCCTGCTTCTCGGGGCAGTTTCTCCTCTTCTAAGGATGCCTGTCACACTGCACTAGGGTGTTCTACAGCATGTCAACCACCTTACCTGAAGTGACTCTTACAAACACTTTGATTTGGGGACACTATTTGGCCTGACACAGTGCCCATTCTCTCAAGGACTTTGTGAGCTCAGTGTATCTCAACCACTCCCTTGATAAGGACACTGAGGCCTGAAGAGTTGTCAGGGGAGAGCGGCAGGTGTGGTCCTGGGCCCTTAGAGCCCAGGACACGGCTGCAAAGGTAGGGGCTGGTGGGTGGGAGCCATAGTGCCTCCCCAACAGTGGCTCTGTTAGCCAATGGGGAAGAAGCCCCAAGGAAGAGGAGAGGAATCTTAACTGGATCCAAGAGAGCAGAGCAGGCAGTTTAATATGTTGGGCCGCTGTGCTCCTTGTCTAGACAGGGAGAGTGCTCAAATGGAGCTGGATTTCCTGGCTGCAGCCAGCACAGCAGCCCCTGGCGCAGCTCCCAGCTTGGGGGATTCATTTACTTTGCATTCGTGAGCAGACACCGCAGAGGTCTCAGTTGTCTGAGTATCACCACATCGCAGGGGGGCCCAGAGGCTCTGGCTGGTGTGCTGGCTTTTCCCAGACGATTTAGCTGCTTACAAGTCAATAAAAACAAGGTTGCTTGGGACAGGGGCTTCGTCTTCCTCCAGCCTCGCTGCTGTCAGAAGGCGTGACTGCGCAACTGGGACCATTAAACTCGTAATTAGCTTTCAGAATTGGTGGGCTGTGAGTGGAGAGGGAGCAAGGTACCAGGGCCCTGGCTGGCATCTCACGCGTGTCATGTTTTATTTCTCTCTTGGCTGCCACACAGAAGGGGAGCGGGGAAGCTTCTGCTGCCGCTTGTGGGTTGGTAGAGAGAGAGAGAGAGAGAGAGAGAGAGAGAGAGAGAGAGAGAGAGAGACCGCTGCCCTGTCCTTGGTTGTTTATAAACTGTGTGCACTGCAGGCAGTTCCTTCCTGTCTCTGTGCCTCAAGTTACTCCTGGTTAAGATGAGCTCTGGCTGTCAGGGAGCTTAGATTATCCCAGAAGACCAGTGCCCTTTTACATGAGCTGGTTTGAACAGATTTGCACCACACAGAAGGGGCCAGAAACTCTGCTCTCTCTCTCTCTCTCTCTCTCTCTCTCTCTCTCTCTCTCTCTCTCTCTCTGTGTGTGTGTGTGTGTGTGTGTGTACAAGGGGGCTACAGGACAACCTCATCAGGTGCTGCCTACTCTTTTTTTTTTTTTTTTTTTTTTTTTTTTTTTTTTGCAGGGTCTCTCACTGGGCCCTAAGGCTTGCCCATTTGGTTAGGTTTGCTGGTCAGCGAAATCCAGGGACCTGTCTGTCTGTCTGTCTGTCTGTCTGTCTGTCTGTCTGTCTGTCTGTCCTGTTCCATCACTGTAATTTATAGGCATTGCTACACTGCCGAACTTTAAAAGAATGCATTATTTACATGTTTTGAGATTATAATTGCATTGTTCCCCGCTTCCCTTCCCCCCACCCTCCCATGTACTCCACCTCCCAAAGCTCTCTTTTCCTTTAATTGTTGTAACATACACAAATATAAATGCATAAATACAACCAGCTCAGTTTCTGTAAGTCACTTGTATGTATGTTTTCAGAGCTGACTACTTGGCATCGAATAACCAACTGGGGTGCTCTTCCCAGGGGAAGACTGTTTCTCCTGCTCTCAGCATTCCTTCATTGCCTGTGGCTCTTTGTCTGGGGCTGAGGCCTCTTGACCTGCTTGCCCACATGCCTGAGTCCATGTTAGCATGCTTATTGTAGTTGTCCTTGTTCGACTCATTTTTAAGCAGTCATGGTGGTAAGACTTTGTGGGTGTAGCTGCTGACATTCCTAGGAGAAGGAATCTCACAGCAAACTCTATTCCTCTGGCTCTCAAAATCGTTCTGCCCTCTTCTCTGCAGCGTTCCCTGAGCCTTAGGTACAGGAGCTGTGTTGTAAATGTATCCCTTGGGGCTGGGCTCCAAGCTCTGCTTTTTGATCAGTTGTGGTTTTCTCTAACAACGTCCGTCTGTTTCAGAGAGAGGTTTTCTTGATGAGGGGTGAGGATTATACCTACGTCTGGGCAAAAGGATGGCTCTATAGAGCTTAGTGGGGGATTACGCTGGTAAAGGTGGTGGCTGTAGGTTCTCCTCCAAGATCTTCATGACTTCACTAGTCCTGGGTAATTGATTAGGTTTCCAGTAACTAAGCACGTTTCCCCTCTTGTTGAGTGGGCCTTAAGTCCAGTTAGAAAGATACTGTCACTAAGATATGCACACCACCACTGCACCCTTAAAGCTGTGGTTCATAGGTGCCATATCTGAGTAAGACTCAGGTCAGGTCCATCTGGGTTCCCCGAGCTTTGTGTACAAAGTACTTGGTACTTATCTTCAGCAACAGGGACTTATCTTCTACCTCTGGGGTGTGGCTATCTTTTTATGTGGGTGCTGGGGATTGAACTCACATCTCTGTGCTTGGTTGACAAGAATGTTACCCACAGAGCCATCTCCCCAGCCCCCTGAGGCACACTTACTAAAGACAAAGGACCAAACCACACTGAGGGATGATCTCAGTGTGGTTTGGAAAGGCAGCTACTGTGGTGATTCTGTTTCAGATGCTAGGTTGCACCAGAGACATAGAGTGGCTGTCTCAGGAACACCCACTAGGAAGAGGCAAACTTGGAGGCAAAGTGGGCATGAATTTTTTAAAAAAGTATATTTTACTTATGTGTATTGTGGATGTGCCTGCATGACTTTATGTGTACCAGGTGTGTGCAGATGCCTATGGAGACCAGAACAGGGCGTCAGATCCTGTTGTTTGCAGGTTGTGAGCTGCCTGATGTGGGTGCTGGGAACTGAGCCCAGGTTTCCTGCAAGAGCGGCACATACGTGCTGTTAATTTGCCAAGCCATCTCTCCCCCTCTGTGAGCATGAGTCTCTTGCCCCTTTTCCTGTGGAGACAATGGGCCTCTTGTTCAAAGGCACACAGCCTAGCAGTGGAGGAGAAAGGTCAACCTGCCTCTTCTGAGTCTTTTTGCTTTTTCTACCAGGGGCGTCATCAATGCCAAGAACAGGGTTATTAGGTGGGGTGATCTTCACCATGGGACCCACTCCCTCTGAATCCTGCCCTAGACCAAGGTGACTGGAAGCATCCCATGACCCTAGAACCATGAATTCAGTGAAACAGTAGTCTTGAATGGAGAGAGGAGAGAGGACAGAGAACAGAGAGCAAGAGAGCAAGAGAGCAAGAGAGTGAGAGCGAGGGAGAAAGACAGAGAATAGCCTGCTGATATCATTGTCCTGACAGAGAATAGCCTGCTGATATCATTGTCCTGACTGTCCAATAGTCACTGTTCGTGGGAGAGGGGATAAGGGACCCTGATTTGAGGCCTGCCACAGCACCCGGGTAATAACTAGTTTGGTGGGAACTCTCATCAGCGAAGTAGTTATGGGCGTCCTACTGGGCCCAAGCAAGCCATGTCAGGCAAGGTGCCCCTGTAGGACTTGAGGCTAAAGGTGGTGGCTCCCTGTGAACCCCATGGAGGTAGGGAACATGCCCAGCCTCTCAGCTTTGCTCCTATCAGCATGGCTCTGCTTCTCCTATTTTCAGACAATCATTTTGTCAAACGAGTGGAGGCATTAGCCCGTACAGCCTGCTAGGCATCGACTTTGAGCTGCTTGTGCACCGCTCTGCCAGGGATCCAAGCCTGGGACTGCTCCGCTGGCTTCACTGTGGGTCTGAAAAGTGGCTCTCCCAGGGTGGGCTTTGCCAACTCTGAACAACAGTGTTCCATGGGAGGGGACATCGAGCTTCTGGAGGGAAGCATTGTTCCATGGGGGAACATAGGAGCTGCTTTGGAGCAGTGTGAACACCCACAGTGGCTGGCAGGAAATGACACCAGTGGAGGGCTGTGAGCTCAGGTGCCTGGCCCAGCAGCTCAGCTCCCTGCTTGCCTGCTGGAGCCATACAACCATGGTTTCTGGGAAGTTGCATCTGAGGCTGCCCACACTGGTGTGCTTGGCTCAGGTAGGGCATGCTCAGACTGTGCAGAAGGAACTGCTGGTGGCAGGAACAGCCAGGGTGGCACACAGAGGGTCTGTTCCTTCATCTATAAATGTGTTTTGATCCTTCTTGGGCTGGAGTGTGTCCGTAGCAACCACAGACAAAGTTGAAGACACCTTTTCTCATGGAGCTCATCTTAGGCAGGGTCTCACATTATAAAACACCAAGGCCGACAAGTTACTGGGGTGGCGTGGGTTACTGGGATCATTACTCCAAAGATGCAGACTTTGTTGTGGGGCAAGAGGATCCATGCTGGCCGTGTGAAGCTCAGGGAAGGGACAGATGACACAGGGCACAGAGATAGGAGTTGATCCCATTTGTCATGAGCTGAAGAAAGCCACTGGTGAGTCTCCACTGGTACACAAAACACCAGCCCTTTGTGGGTCTCTACAAAACACCAGCCCTCTGTCACTCATCTTTGGGAAATTACCACAGGCAGGCATCCTGCGAGCCTGTTTAAAACTCCCAGAGGTGACCATCCGGCAGGGCCGCAGGGCCACTTGCTGCTGGCCAGCCATGTCTTCAGAAGGCAAAGGGATGGTGGGGATCCAGGCTTAGTGCAGCCCAGGCTAAGTGCACAGACCTGGGAGCATGTGAAACTTGCCTACGGACCTTCATTGCTGTAACCCTGGGCAGGTGGCTTTGCTTCTCTGTGCTTTAGTTTCCGGGTTTATAATATGGGCCCCAGTGAGTACAAAACCAGGGCCACAGGCAGCCACAGCACTTGAGAAGGATCTCCAGCTCTGAGGCGTGTGCACTGTAGTGAGTTGCCTTTCAGTGAACACACCCCCAGCCCATCTCCTCCACACGCTGTGGAGTCAGTGGTACCCTGTCAGTTAGGAAGGCTTCCCCCGAAAGCTGAGTGACTACTGATCTAAAAGGACCCTAAAAACAAGGGGTTCATTTTCCCTCATGGAAAGAAATCCAGCAAGTAGCTGGGCTATCCTGCAGGGATGAACTCTGGCTTTCTTAGTCTCACCTGTGCTATCCCAAGATGTATGTGCACCGTGTGCATGCAATACCTACAGAGACCAGAAGAGGGCTTTGGGTCTCTGGAACTGGAGTTACAGGTATGAGCTGGCATAGGAATGCTCAGAACCAAACCCAGATCATCTGCTAGAGCAGTAGGTGCTCTTCATCACTGAGCATTTCTCCAGGCCCCATTTCTTCCTCTCTTCCTCCCTCCCTCCCTCCCTCCCTCCCTCCTTCCCCCTCTCTCTTTCTTGCTCTCTTTTTACTTTTAAATATTTACTCACTTGTGTGTGTTTATACGCTCATGCCACAGCACACATGGAAGGTAGAGGTCAACTTGTGGGACAGCCATGTAGGTCCTGGGGACTGAACTCATGTTGTGAGGTTTGGTGGCAGATGTCTTTACCCACTGTGCTGGCTGGTTTCATGTCAACTTGACACAAGCTAGAGTCATCTGAGAGGAGGGAGCCTCAATTGAGGAAATGTCTCCATGAGATTGGGCTGTAGGCAAGCCTGTAGGACATTTTCTTAATTAGTGATTGATAGGGAGGTCCAGCCCATTATGGGTTGTGCCACCCCTGAGCTGAGGTCCTGGAGCGTGTAAGAAAACAGGCTGACCAGGCCAGGAAAAGCAAGGCCGTAAACAGCATCCTCTATGACCTCTTCCCTAGCTCCTGCCTCCAGGTCCTGTCCTGACTTCCTTTAGTGATGAACAGTGGTACAGAAGTGTAAGCCAAAGAAACCCTTTCCTCCTCAAGCTGCTTTTGGTCATGGTGTTTCATCACAGCAGTAGCAAACCTAAGACACCTGCTGAGCCTCTTCATCCAAAATGAAGACTTTTACTCTGTCTTTGTGTTGAGATCCAGGCGACTGTGGTGTCTGAGGTGTGGCTGGAGCCGGGGGGTCATACCTTCCCTTGTAGAGACTGAAGTCCTGCATCTGGGCACTTGGATCTGGATGACTGTGAGCCTCTGGGGCTGTGATTTGATGTCTACTTCCACTACACGGTGCAGTCTGCAGGGAAACAGCTGGAAGCAGGCTGCTCCTCTACTCCAGTCCCCATGGACAGTGTTTCTGCCCCTGTGGATGGTGTCTCTGCCCTGTGGACGGTGTCTCTGCCCCTGTGGATGGTGTTTCTGCCCCTGTGGACGGTGTCTCTGTCCCTGTGGACGGTGTCTCTGCCCTGTGGACGGTGTTTCTGCCCCTGTGGATGGTGTTTCTGCCCCTGTGGATGGTGTTTCTGCCCCTGTGGATGGTGTCTCTGCCCTGTGGACGGTGTTTCTGCCCCTGTGGATGGTGTTTCTGCCCCTGTGGATGGTGTTTCTGCCCCTGTGGATGGTGTCTCCGTCCCTGTGGATGGTGTCTCTCTTGCCTGGACATGTAGTTTCAGGCGTGTGCTTCCCTGACATAGATCTGATGGAGGTGACTGTGTTTTGGGATTTGTGGTTTGGAATCTTACAAAATGACTCCATGGGCTGTAGACATGTTTGTGCCCAAATGGAACCAAGGAACATGTTCCTCACTCTACAAACATTTGAGGATATTTTTCAAAGGTGGTTCCAGGCTCCTAGTAAGTCCCACAAGCTTCTTCCCTCCCTCTAGGAGGGGTGTTTGGATTTGGGGCAAATGACTTTGAGTGGCCTCCGAGTTCTAGTGACTACACAGACATGGGCAGTCAAAGGGATGAATCAACTGGAGTCAAGCTCTATGGTGGTCCTTGCCCATGGTTCTTCCTGATGTCTAGCTCTGTTAGAGCCAGATTCTGACCCCAAGACACTCTTGTGATGGCTGCTTCCCAGGGATGTGACTTGGAGAACCAAGACAGCTAGTGGTCCCTTGAGGGACCACTTGACCCCTGACCCAGCCCTCTCATCTTCACCTCTAGACTGCTGTCGGCAGAGGAGGGCTTGCTGTGGGTTGACAGATGGTCCACACTGTGTGACTTAGAACAGCTGGGAGGTGGCATTTATCATGGTTCTGAGGACCAGGACCCAAATTGGGGTGTCTTGAGGGCTGTGGCACTCAGGAGGCTGCTCCTTTCTGCTCCTCCCAAGCAAGGAAGGCTCCCAGTTCCCACCTCCATCTTCCTGTATTCTCCCGTGTCTCTCATGAAGATGCTGGTCCTTGGCAGCATCTCAGGAGGACCATGTGCAGACACACTTTCCAACATCACTTCCCCTGGTCCTGGGACCTATGACCTCATGGGTGAGCCGTAGGCTTGGGAGGCGTGGCTTGCCATGACTCATTGCTCTACTTGGTGGACTTAGGGAAGTTCTCAGCTCTCTCTCTCTCTCTCTCTCTCTCTCTCTCTCTCTCTCTATCTCTCTCTCTCTCCCTCTCTCTCTCTCTCTCGAATTAATTAAAATAGTAATTATTTATTTATGTGTCTGCATACTCGTGTGTGTGGGTGCCTGTGGAGGCCAGAAGGTGTCAGGTCCCTGGGGCTGGAATTAAAGGCAGCTGTGAGCCACGTGATGTGGGTGCTGGGAACTGAACATGGGTCCTCTGGAAGAACAGCAAGGGTTCTTAATTGCTGAGCCATCCCCCCAGCCCCTCTGTCTTAATTCGTAAGCTTTGAGGGAGGGATTCCAATAAGATGTGTTTGGGGGGCGGTGATTAAATAAGCCAACATGCCGTGGGTTTAGCCCAGTCCTGGCTCTGGGCTAGCATGCTGTAGAATGGCAGCTGAGGCGGTTAGGTGAAGGTAGGCATCTCAACCCCTTTCCACCCTCTTCCCTGTGGCTCCCTTTTGTGGGACCCCAGACCCTTCCAGGAACACCATCTGCAGGTGTACCTTTACCTCAGGCTTCTCCACGAGGGCACCAGCCAGCAGGAAAAGCTGCCTGCTCCCGGTGCCTATGGGGCAAACCCTGCTCCGAAGCTTGGGGCCAGGGCAGAAGTTCTTGCTGGGGCGTGGGAGTGACTCTTAATTCCCAAGTCTCCACACATTTTCCTAACTGTATCTTTTTGTGTCACTGTCTCAGAATAGACACCCTTGTGGGCTTTCCTGGGCTCAAAATAGTCATGAGCTAGGGCTTGCCATCCGCATCCGAGTTTGAGTTGCAGCAAATCACTTGCCACTTCTGATTGGAAGGTTCCTTTGGCAAACGGGCCTCCTTTTATGGAAGAATGAAGTCTCCGTGCAGGCTGGGCTCCGAAAGGCCTTCAGCAGGGCAGGGACCTGCTATGGGGATCCAGTCTGCTTTGGCCGGGGTTTCCTGGAATTTGGTGGGGTCCTGTCACTTACTACACTAGGTCACCTTGAGATGAGATGATGGCTCCTGCTTGGGTCCATCGCAGACCATCAAGGCGAGCAGGAGAAATGGATTTGACTTTCATCTCTTCCACTAGGACCATTATGACTGTGGATTTCCCTCCACCCTTCTTCACGCCTTGGTATCCCGTTCCATCCAGGTGGGGAACTGCTGTGGACATCCACTAAGGCTGTCACGAAGACAAAAATGAATGAGTTTGTGTCTGATTCAGGGAGAGCATTGGCAGTGTTGATTTTCTGGCAGATGATAGCTACATAGTAAATGTTTTTGGACCCAAACAGAATTAGAGGTCACTGTGCTTCACAACCCAACCCAGGGTATCTCAAAAGATGAGCAGCATCTCCAGTGTGTAGCATCTGTGAGAGCTGCAGGTAGCTGCTTTAGAACAAGCTGTGCAGAGGAGCAGCCTTGGTGGCATGGCTCAGCCAATGCAAGAGGGAAAGAGAAGAAAGTTCACCCCAAACTCTGCCGTCCCTCTATTTAGTATGACAAGAATGAACCTAAAAGGGTTAAAGCAAAAAGGGGGCAAAAAGGCAAGCCATCCTACTTGTAGCCTTTTGCCTAAACATCTCCAGAATGGGGTATCCTTGCTATTATGAGGTAAGGGAAAGGGTGGGCTCTCTCTCTCTCTCTCTCTCTCTCTCTCTCTCTCTCTCTCTCTCTCTGTGTGTGTGTGTGTGTGTGTGTGTGTGTAGCTGTCTTGTGTGTGCACAGGTGTATGTGTGTGTGGAGGGTAGAGGCTGGCATTCAGTGCCTTCTTCATTCTTTACCTTATTTTGAAGCAGGGACTCTCACTGAACCTGGAGTTCACCAGTTGGATGGGCTGGATGGGCATCGCCACCCAAGGATGTTCTGCCCAGGGCTGGGGTTGCAGTCGAGCACCACAGGGGTGGCTTTCTGTATAGATTGTGGAGATTCAAACTCAGGCCTTTATGCCTATGCATTAAACGCTGTACTGACCTAGCGATCTCCTGAGAGGCTGTCTCTGCTCTCTGACCCTTCCTGAGTACGGTGAGGAGGATCCAGCGCTCTGAGGTGGGACTGTCAGGGGGAGCAGACCTGGTGCCAACCCCATGTCCAGTGTGGGTACTGTCACAGCCCTGTGCCAGCCCAGGTCTTTGCAGTTTGTTGAATCCCTGACACTATCTTGTCAAAGAGAGAAGTGCTCAGACCTCGTGTGCTGGGAGAGACCTCACTTCAGAGGCCTTTACAGGTCTCTTCTCTGTGGACATGAACGGAGGGGAAACAGATGTCAGGCTGGTTGCTGGGCAGCACCTGGCAGGCAGGCCCCAACCGAGGGCCATATCTTCCGGAGATGAGCCTGTGCCTTTGATGGCAGCAACACAGTGGGCGCGGCTCCACTTCCATCATGGCTGTGTCACACTCCCGAGAGTCCAGGGTGAAGGAGGAATAAATAAAGATGCAGACAGAGAAGGGAGGTGCTTCCTCCCAAAGGCTCCTTTGAAGTAATCCCTCACCCCACCCCCCACACCCCCACACCCACACCCCACCCCCACCCCCACCCCACACCCACCCCCCAC
This sequence comes from Cricetulus griseus, assembly GCF_003668045.3. Lineage (NCBI taxonomy): Eukaryota > Metazoa > Chordata > Mammalia > Rodentia > Cricetidae > Cricetulus > Cricetulus griseus. Next base: position 5,963,574 of record NC_048599.1, on the reverse strand, counting down.
ACCCCCACCCCCACCCCCCACCCACCCCCCCCCCCACCGCCCCACCCCCCACCCCCACACCCCCACACCCCCACCCCCACACCCACCCCCCCACCCCCCACACCCACCCCACCCCCACCCCCACACCCCCACACCCCACACCCCACCCCCACACCCCCCACACCCACACCCACCCCACCCCCACACCCACCACCCCACACCCCCACCCCACACCCCCACACCACCCCCACACCCCCACACCCCCACACCCCCCACCCCCACCCCCCCACACCCCACACCCCAACCCACACCCCCACACCCACACCCCCACACCCACACCCTCACAACCCCACCCCCCACCCCACACCCCCACAACCCCACACCCCCACACCCCCCCCACCCCACCCCCACCCACACCCCACCCCACACCCCCACACCCCACACCCCACACCTCACACCCCCACCCACCCCACCCCCCACCCCCCACCCCCACACCCCCACACCCCTTTTCCTATGGAACGTCCCACTTAGAACAGCAGATCTGTCTCTTTGCAGAGCTTTGAACTCTTTGGTGAGATTTAGTCAGTAGGTAGACACCAAGCAGGGAGCAGGAAGAGTGACTCTGAGACTCAGCAGGTGTCACAGGCAGACTCTGCAACATGTCAGGGCATGGGGCTAACCATCTCTGGCTGAAGGCATTCCAGGAAGGCTGGGAGCAAAGAGGAAGGTGACGCTCCTGTGTGCCACGGCATGTGTCTCACGGGGCTTCTGGTCCACTGTGGCCCGGCGACATGCCTCTAGAGCGGAGTTGCTGTAAGGCACATGATGCCTGAAAAGTGTGCATAGCTACCCACTGTGCTGCATTGCACCCCGACTTTGTTCAACACTCCAGAAAAACCCCAGCACAGTGCTAGCAAGACAAACCACTTGGGAAAAAAAAAAAAGAAAACTCTTATTTTTCCGTGCTTTTCAGTGTGTGTGTGTGTGTGTGTGTGTGTGTGTGTGTGTGTGTGTGTGTGCCTGTGACATGCATTCATGCATGCAGACACCAGAGGCTGACATTAGGTGTCTCCAGGGGTTCTCCACTTCATTCTTTGAGGTAGGGTCTCTCACTGAACCTGGAGCTCACTGACGGGCTAGGGCTGGCTGGCCATCCAGCCCCAGAGATCACAATGATTCTGCCCCCCTCTCCCCACCCCCAGCACTGGGATTGCATACTCACACAACTAGCTCCCATTTTTACATGGGTTCTAGGGACAGAACTCAGGCTTGTGTGGCAAAAACATTGCCCTCTGAGCCATCTCTCCAGACCCAATTTTATTTTTTTGTTCTCTTGTGTAGAGATGCAAACCCACTAAACTCCTCAACTCGGTATTCTAAGTAGGGCCTCTGTCTGCCTTTGCTGACATATTCTTCTCTGTCTGAGCTGACCCGTTGTCTGCTTCCTCCACCCACAGGGCCCACACCCTGAACTTCATGGGCGTGATCATTGTGTTCTCTGAGAGGCAAGTGAGAACACAGAACCTCACAGAACTCAAGGCTTCTGGCCTCCTCCCGACCCTGCTACGCCTCCTGCCAAGCTTGGATTTTATCACCAGCGCTCCTGGCACTGTCTTTGGGACCCCATAGGTCAGAGAACAGGGCTGTGGCTGCAGGGGCTCTGTGCTCATATGCAGCCAGCCCCCCAGCACGGTGGATTCCAGTTCACCAATCCAGAGCTGAAGTCCCAGAGAGAGACCCCAGAGCTTTTCCAAACTGGAGATGTGGAGCTCAAATCAAAATAGTGGTCCCGCCAGAGCGGGGTCTGGCCACTCTGGTCAGATGTGTTTCCGAGAAGCTGCATCTTCAGTTGTTTTTATGGACCGTTGGAGTTTTGAGTGAATGTTTAGACTGCAGCTCACAAACACTTCCCTCTTTGGGAGGAAAGGAAACTAACTGGCTTTCATTTGGCAGTTTTTGCCTCTGTCAGCGTTCCCAGTGGCAGGAACCACAAGCTTTGCCTGGGAAGGGCTGGGGCCACAGCTGGCTTTTATTATTGAATATTTCTGGTGGAGCTGTTGGCCCCCACTCTGTTTATGTTGCTTGTAAGATTTCACGCAAGACTCTGCGAGGACCTGGGCTTGAGCCCGAGCGTCTGATCTTCAGGGTAATTCGCTCCATGCCTTCATTCCTCAGCCTTTTCCTTCTGATATTTTGCCAAGTGCATGTTGAGTGCTGCCAGGAAACAAAGCGAGGGCAGGGGCGGGTGCAGACTCTGGGGTCCCTGCAGCTTCGGCTTGTCCTCCATTGTCCAGGGTAGATGACTCCATCTTGCTCAGGTGGTCGGGGTGTATGTACTGCGTGGGAATCAAGATTCACTGGACTCAGTACAGGTTAAAGTGAAGTTTATTTGGGGAGGAGGCACTTACACAAGAGGCGGGTGACCACTGCAAGTTCCAGCTCCAAGGATCCTCCCAGGCTGCCCTCTGTGACCTGACTGGAAGCAAGAAAGAGTGCCAGGGTCGGGGACCCCGGACCTAGTCCTACCCTCTGTCATGTCCAAACCTGTGACCATGCCCAAACGGGCGTGGTCAGTGCTACAGGTGAGGGCTGGGTGGATATCTCACTACAGTGTGTGTGTGTGTGTGTGTGTGTGTGTGTGTGTGTGTGTGTGTGTGTGTATCTGTTTTTATTTTTAGAGAGTTGCTGAGCCCAAGGTCAAACAGAATGTGGGTGTGTCCCATCTTGAGTCTTAGAATTCATGTGCTTGGCCTTGGCCTGGTGGAAAACAGGGATCCAGGCTCTGGACTCTGCCTGCAGCCCATGTATTGCTCACAAAATATCCTGCTTTGCTCATGGCCAGCTAGGCTGCCTGGCTCTAGAGGTGTGATTGCTCTGCACATTCTGTATGTGAAAGAAGTTCTAAGAACACACACCAGAGGGGCTGATCCCCTTCCCGGCTTGTCTGTTCCTGTTGCCAACACAAGCTTCCCAGCAGCTCCTAGGGTGTGTGTGTGTGGAGTGAGAGTGCGTGTGCACATACATATGTGCATTTGTGTGTTTGCCTATGTAAGTATGTATGTGCACACATACCTGGTCAATGGCTATGCTTGTGTGTGCATCTGTGTGTGATAGAATGCATGTACCTACTCACGTGCACATGTGTTTGTGTGTACATGTACCCACATGTGTGTCCGTGTTTGCACATACGTGTGTGCACGTGTACCTGTGTCTGTGTGCACAGATCCATAGATGGGCATTAGCACCGGCTGCACTTTCCCCGCACGCTAGGAGGAGAGGATGAATGGCCTGTGCACCTAGTGGACATCAGAGCTCTGAGAATTTGGGGTGGGCTCATGGTTCCCACGGGAGTCTCCTGGGACCGTCTCCAGCTGACCTCGCTCAGCGTTGTGATTGAATACCACATTGGACCGCAAGAGAACCCTGTGAGGACTGGGTACACCCACCTTGGCTGTCCTTCCAGTAAGCCCCGGGGCCTCTGGGATCCTTGGTTGTGGTCTGTGACATGTTGACTGGCCCCGTCAGCACATTGCCCTGGAAGGCAGTGTGAACCGTGAGGCAGAGGTTCAGGAACTGAACGCTGGGGAACATCCCCCCATACAAAGAGACACCTAAACTGCAAGGCAACATCAGACAGTCAGGAGCAGGCCTATGTCCCCAGTGTCCGTGTGGTGTTTTGACTGCAGCACTTCCCAGCACTCATCAGGACACTGTACAAACCAGTAAGTGGCACAGAGAATGGTTATGGATGGAAAGTCGAGAGTCAGCTTCCCACAGGAGCCCCTGCTCGTCCACAGAGTCTCACTTTATGGCCAAGCCATAAAACCATGGAAATGGAGATTGTAATGGAAGAGTTGCCACACTGGCTTTATAGGGATGGAGTCAGCTGACCACAGTGGTGGCCAGGGACAGTGTTTTAGTCACCACCTTGGCTGGCTACCTCACTGTCCTGGCTTCTTGTTTTTGACTGTGTCATAAAAACAGCCTAACAACTCTGGCTCTCTAACCTGGTTCTGGGTCTCTCTCTTCAGCACCGCACTTTTGGGAGCTGCTGGGCAATGACTCCAGGCCTTGGCACCTAGTGGTGGGTTGCAAGCAACATCTTAGGTCCTGAGGAGTGTGCAGTATGTCCCCTTTCTATCTGGAGGCCACTGGCCACCACAGAGAGCAAGTCTCCCACTGGTCCTTTGTCTCCTGGCAGATTAGAGTGGGGACAAGAAACTTACAGCTTATTATTCAGGGTGTAGTAGGTGCCTCGCTCCCTCCTTGCTCCTGAGAGACCATTTGTCCCAGAAAGACATTTGCAGCAGATGCTCCTTCAGTCTGACGTTCCAACCCCAAATCTGGCCTGAGTTTCTGAGTGTGTGTATATGTATACTCACATAAGGATCATGGGAGGAGGTGGTGCACTTAGGTTTGTATTTAAGTGCTTATTGGGTATTTGTGTGTGTGTGTGTGTATGTGTGTGTGTGTGTGTGTGTGTGTGTGTGTGTGTGTGTGCTATTTACCTTCTGAGGAAGGTGGAGACAGTGTGCTCAGGCCTCAAACAAAGTGGAGTTCTTATTTGATTTAACTTTGTCACCGTCTGTAAGGAGCTATCCTTTGAGCCACACTGACCCCTTCCTCAAATACAATCTAGAAAGAGGAGAGGGAGCGTGTGGAGAGTGGCCCAGGCTCCAGGGAGGTGCCAGGCTTGCCGGTGGGCCAGCCTTAAGCGGAAAGAAAACAGAGTCTTGGGAATGCTAGCCTCCTTGCCCAGGTCTGCTGCAGACGGTGAAGGAACCAGGATCGTGCCATCGATGTGGTGTTAAGGAACAGAGCAGAGACGCCCTCATTATGCAGTTTGACAGAGAGTGAGCACAAATACGATTCTCCACTTCTCTCCCCGTCTTCTGTCTGTCTGTAGATTGTGGTTATGGATCTGTCTTTGTGTGTGTGTCTGTCCTGTGTTGTCTGTCCATATGTTGTGTCTGCCTACTGTGTGTGTGTGTGTGTGTGTGTGCCCCTAACAATGGGCTTCACTTTGTGTTTGCTGAGCGCACAGAGCTCTTTAACAAAGGATCACAAGAGGAGACATTACTTCACTGACCCCAAATGACCCAGCAGAGCACTCAAAACTGTGCACAGATTTAACCGACATATATCCACATATTGCTGCATCAAACATTTATGGGATGTTTGTTTCGTTTAAGGTTGCTCCCAACATGCTGGCTGCATGAAGCAAATAGTTATAGCACACACACACACACACACACACACACACACACACACACACACACACACACGCCACAATTCTAGGTCAGGAGCATGGAAGAGTTTATAATTTAAGATTACAGCTATGCATTAGCTTAGGTTGTAAAAGCTGATTATATTGTAAATCCAAGGCAAGCAAGGTTGGTTGTTATAGTGTTTTCTTAAAGACAGGTTAAACAAACAGGCTAAGCACACAGTAGGACAGCAGTTAAATATACAGTCCTAAATGGTCCCAGGGCACATTATTAATTTGGCTACAAGATCCACTTAAAGTTTGGACTCTTCAAAGGCGAGAGATATCTTCAGAAAATATATTGCTGCATTTCTGGAGGGTTCTGGAAGATTGTGGAGTCAGGATTTGTTATGCCCACTATGCCCCGCACATGTCTTACCGGGAGACAAATGCCACCATCTGCAGGAGAGGTTCAATGTAGGGACGTAGGCACAATGGATAAGGTAGGACAAGTGGGTGGGAGCTCCAGGTTATCTGTGGCAGAGCGTTGCCCACTGTGGAGGAACCCGCTGTGATTATGGTGGTCGGTTTCTGAGTGCTCAACCAGCACTAGGAAGGATGTACTTCTGTGACCTGGTTTCTTCCCGAGGGACAGTGGGAGTTTCCAGATGTGTCCTAGGGATGTAACTAGGACCCTGGTAGGATCCTCTGGTGAGGAAAGAACTGAAAATTCTTTGATTTCGGTCATGGTTCCTCCCGGCGGCTGTCAACTTGATGAGACTTAGAACCACTGCGGAAACAAATCTCTGGGTGTGTCTGTGAGGGATCATTTAAATTAGGTCAGAAAGGTTGGGGGGACCCTCCCTAAATGTGGGCAGGACTACCCTACAGGTTGGGGTCCAGACTAAGGAAAAAGGAGACAGTACACTGACCACTGGCATTCATCTTTCTGACAGGAGGTGCAATGTGACCAGCGTCCCCTGCTCCCGCCATGACTTCTCCACCACTGCAGACACCCCTACTTCTGCCACGACTTCCCCACCATGATGTAGACCACAAATTTCTTCTCCCCTTAAATTGCTTTTGCCGGTGTTTTGTAGAAGCAACATGACAAGCACAGGACAGTTTTCATTTGGTTATTTAAGCTATACTTCCTTAACTAGTAGGACCTGGAGCTTGTGGAGCCTAGAAGTTACTTGGGCTCTACTGAGAAACTGAAGGATTAAAAAGGGACAGAAAGCAAAGAGGAGCCCATGGTAACATCGTGTTCCTTAAGCTCCCCCTTCTCACTTGGGAATAATCCAAAGGGATTAAAGAGATTGCTTTCAACGGGATTTGTAGGAGGCACTAAAGTCAAAAGCTTGTTATTCAAAGACCTTGAAGATGTCAGTGAGGGTAACTGGCAGGGTCTCGGAACTGACTCCAAAACTGGGACGAGAGGTGCACACTGCACGTAAAAGGTTGAGGCTGGTAGGAAGGACGCTGGATGAATTATTCCTGAGAAGCTTATTTAGAGAATTACGGCCTGAAGGCGGAGAGTGAGCGTCTGGGTTCCAGGAAGGGCTTCACCAGGAGAGATAGCTGCTAGGGACGGCATGATGAGTGTCTGAAAGGAAAAACACCCTCAGTTCCTGAACTTTATGAGAGTTCTAGCACTGTCCACATGACAGGTCATCTTACATTCATGGTTTTGTGTGTGCTGCCTGCATGTGTGTATTTGTGTACCACATTTGCACTTAATGTATGTTTCTCTTATTGATTTATGAATTAAACACAGTTTGGACAAGAGAGGCAGGAAGATAGGTGGCACAGGAGATGAGGGAAAGGTAGACAGAGAGGGACCTCAGGAGGACACCATACAGTTGGCAAAGGAGAGACAGGTTCAGGCATTCTCCAGTAAGCCAAGACCACAGGGAAATACTTAGATTAATAGAAATGGGTTAGTAATTAAGAGAGAGCAAGCCAGTAAGAAGCCCTAGCCTTCAGCCAGCAGTTTTATAATTAATATAGCATCCGTGTATTTATTTGGGGCTTAAGGGCGGTGGGACCTGGACAAGAAAACCCAGCAACAAGGATCGTTTATGGAAGAATGGGTGACACAAAGGCAGTTGCACCTGGGAAAAGCACAGGGGACAGCTCAGGAAAATGGCAGCCCTGGAGCTCCCTGCCTGGCCTGCAGGCTGCTGGCTGCCCTGAGGTCTCCTCTCCCTGAAAATTGATACCGCTCATATAAACTCGGAGAGTGTGAGAATCCAAGGAGGCTTTGAGTGAACGTGTAAGGAGCAGATGAAGTCCTGAGTATTGTTAACCTGGGCACAGCCATGCCAAGGACCAATGCTCACACCTATGGGGATGGCAAGCAAAGCCTTTCCTCTGCTCTGAGTGTGAGTGTTGGCTGTGTGTGCAAAAACTGGCAACTGCAGTTTCCCCTTCCTGGGTGCTCAAGCTGGAAACTACTTCCTGTGGGCACCCCCCACCCTAGGCTGGTCAATTCCTCCTCCTGTACCGTACACGATAAAGGTTCCAGGCTGTTGCTGTAGTTGGTGTGGCTTCATCAGAGAGAACACAACCCTCCTGATTCCAGCTTTTCTGTGTGACTGTCCTTTCTTCATTCCTTGTCATCCCAGTCAGATTTCTGGGACCCAAGCTGTGGGTAGAGTCCCCTGGGATAGTCTCCGGGTGGTCTTGCTCAACATTGTGATCTAATACCCCAGTGGGAGTGGCAGGGAGAGGCCCCTGTGAATTTTGTAAAGTTTCAGGGACTATCTGAGCCTTGTAAATTTTCTTCCTGAGCCTCAGGAGCCTCTCTCCTCCCTCCAGGAGATGTTTTCATTTAGAGGTACAGCTGCACAACACTAGTCAGGGTGCAGTAGCCATCTTCTGTATACACACACACACACACACACACACACACACACACACACACACAGAGAGAGAGAGAGAGAGAGAGAGAGAGAGAGAGAGAGAGAGAGAGAGAGAGCTAGGAGCATGTGTGCACATACATGCATTAGCACAAAGATTCATGCACAGGCTTGATGTGTGGCCCTTCTTCCTTGCTCTGGCATCTTGCCGTCCCTGTGAGTGCTTCCTCTCACAAATGGTCCTACCTTTGTGGTAATATCCACAAGGTGACACAGCCCAGTGGCCTTCTGAGAGCCACTACTTGCTGTGTAGACTTCCAGACTGCTCTCCCCTTTGTACCTAAGTCCCAAAAGCCAAGGCAAGAAACTCCTCTGCCCCTGTATTCCATTACTATTTATTTAGACACAGGACCTTACCATGTAGCCCAGGCTAGCCTGAACTTTGGGATCCTCCAGTGTCGGCCTTACGAGGGCTGGGATTAAAGGCCCATGCCACCACACTTAGCCCCTTTATTTGATCAATTGAATGCAAAAACATATTATGAAAACCTCGGATAGAGCCCAGTCTCACGGGCACTCAGCAGGGACTTCCGGGTGTTCTCTGAACCCCTTCCCCAGATAACAGATGGCTGGGCATCTTCTGGGTAGTGAGGCTACAGAGATGTAGAGAGAGGACCCTGTGCAGTCTCCTAGGTGCTGGCCAGTCTGGGTTTTCAGAGACAGAGTAAACAGAGGAAGGACAAGGAGCTTACCCATTCTAGAATTCTCTATGTCCTCTCTGCATAGTGGTCCAGGACTCTGGATACCGGGACAGTCGGCCTGATTTCAGTTCCCACTCTGCTCTAGAGCCTGATCAGGAGCACGGGGCCCCTGGATTTCCACCCGTGACCCGGATGTGTTACTTCTCCTACCAGGACCCCCTCTGATGTCAGTGAATCCCGAGTAGCCCAGAAGGATGGGCTTTGACTATCAAGTCTCTGCTCTCTGCTTTTGTCTCCGAGGACCAGGGTTGGAGCTCACCTGTCATCTAGGGAGAGGACTGTTACCTCAGCTGCTCTATGGAGTTACCCAGGAGCTGCTGGTGGCCGGGCCACAGAACGGCTCAGTGAGACACTCTGGGACAGCAGGAGACTGTCCCTCCCTCCTGGGGAACCCCTATGTTGCATCAGGTTGTGTGAATCCTCAGTCCCTGATTGGTCCACGGGGATGGAGCTTTTCCATAGGTCCATGGGATGCATTTCTTCTAGAGAGCTTTGAAGTTCTGTTCAGTGTGAGTCTAGGCTGATGAGACTTCATAGGGTGAAGGAGCTGGTGGCCAGTCTTGACCCGAGTTTGACCCCTGGCGCTTAAATGGGGAAAGGGAAAAAACAAGCTTCCCCAAGCTGTTCTCTGACCTCTGTGCATGCACTGCAACACACGAAGCCAACATGGTTTAAGAATGAATGAGTTAATTAATTTAAAGGGCTGGCAAACAGCTCAGTGGGTGAAATGCCCAGTGTGCAAGCCTGAGGATCCGAGTTCAGATCCCCAACACCTACTCAACAGGATGGGTTCAGTGGGGGTGTAATCTCAAGGCTGGAGGGCGGACAGGCAGATCTGGGGCTTGGTGCTCAGTCTTGCTGATGATGAAGTGAGAGACTCTGTTCTCAAAAATACAAGATCACGTGATAGAGAAGGACATTCAGTGTTGGGCTCTGGCCTCTTCGTGCACGCACACACGCACACATGCATAGGGTTTCAAAGGTGATTTCAGTCAAGGTTTTAACAGCTACCAGAATTATTAGATTGTTTCAAAACAGCAAGTTCACGTCTTAGGGGCGTGGTCAGTCATTGCTTTGGAGACTCCTACAAGTGCAGCTTTGACTGTGTCAGCCCTCCTGTAGACCTCCTGAGTTGGGGTGGCTCGGCTTATGGCTTGGCTGTTTAAACTGCCGGAGATTGGACCATGTGCTTCAGGGTCCTGGCACATGCCTGTTTAGTGAGCTGTGAGTCTTTTAAATAAAGGATGGGGACTGGGGCTCAGTCAGTAAGGCACTGGGGAGAGGAGGGTTCAGTCAATATAGTACTTACCTCTCAAGGGCAAGGTCCTTGGTTCCAGAGCCAGCACCCACACAGGAAGCTGTGCACGGTGGCACACAGCTGTAATCCCAGCACTGGGGGGGGGGGTGGGCTGGAGACAGGTGCATCTAGCCTAGCCATGTCAGTGAGCTCCAGGTTGGATGAGAGACCTGCCTCAGAAAAACAAGGTGGATAGATTTTGAATAGTAATTCTCAACTTGTGGGTCGTGACCCGTTTAGGGGATTGAATATCAGACATCTCACATATCAGATATTCACATTATGACTCATGACAGTAGCAAAGTTGCAGTTATGAGTAGCAATGAACTAATTTCATGGTTGGGGATCACCACAACATGAGAAACTGGATTAAGGAGTTGCAACCAGAGTTGACCCCTCTGGCTTTCATACACATTTGCATGTGCCCACACACCCAAGTGTGAACACGCACACATGTGTGAACACGCACATGCACACACAATTAAACAATTGAGTCCATTAAGGACAGTCTGTGAAAGGAGACTTAGGTCATGCTACCCTGTAAAAGCTTTCAGACTCAGCGTTGTGTAAAAGCTCTTTTGTGGACTGTACGTATTGAGCCAGTTTGGATGTGTAGAAATGCTCACAGTGGGAAAACAGCTTAAGTGGGTGAGTGATCTCCCCAGGCTGGGAGAACCGAGGGACAGACACTACGAGGCGCTCAGGTGACATGAGGGCTCTGGGGTCTGTTGTGTGTACTCTTGCATCTCACACATCACCACTGTGAAGTCAGGTGATGGAGTCAGGTGGGGCCACCAGCTTGAGTGAGCAGCAAAGCGCAGCCTGCTGGCGTTAAACCCACTTAGGACTGGTGGGGCTCGACCGTGCCCTGGGGCTATGTAAGCTCCCCCAGAGCCTGGAGTTGACTAGACTGCTTGGACCCTCACTTGCCTGAAGCTGAAGGGGGTGGAGAGGTCACCCTTCCTGGTCACGGCCTGAGGCCAGCTGGCTTTCTGAGGTGAGGGCCAACTAGGAGACTGGACAGATCCATGTGATTCCACTCTTCCAGGTGTGAGGACCCCCGAATCCCCAGTGCATTTTCCTCCTCCTCCTCCTCTTCCTCCTCCTCCTCCTCCTCATCATCATCATCATCTCCTTTTTGAAACTAGTGCCACTCTGTAACCCAGGTTCGCCTTGAACTTGTAACCCTCCTGCCTCAGCCTCTCCAGCGCTGAGATTACAGGACTAAACCACTATGCCAGGCTCTATAGTTGTTCTTAGATCCATGAGTGACACAGAGGAAAACCCAAGGAAGAGCTTCCTTTCCACTAGTGCCCTGACTGAAAGACACAGACTTCTCAGGGGTTAGGGACACTCTCGAGATGTGAGGTCATCCATGAGTCAGACCAAGCTCCCCATTGTGAGGGATCTCCCACTCAGGACCGAACTTTCCATGATATTCCACACCTGTACATGTGCATATGACAGGCCTACTCACAGCAGAGCCGTGTGGCGGGGACTTCAGGAAGATTGAGGTATGGCCCCGGGGGGTGGGGGGGTGACTCATTTCTGCTGGTGGGGAAATGGAGACCATGAATAGGGTGTGCCTCTCCCCACCAGCCAGAAAACTGGAGTGCCTGGAACTTGACACCGAGATGAAGGAGGATCCAGATGTCTGGCAGGCAGAGCTGTGCACCCCTCCTCTGTCCTCTCAGCCCCTCTCTCTGGGGCTTAGTCGGGCTCCTGACATCGTCTACATTCCCAGTCATAACACTAAAATAATAAACCACCATGATCCTCTCTGTTGGGCTCTTCAGTTTATCCAGTAACTGGGCTACATGGAGCGGTTGCCAAGGGAAGGGTCACAGAGAGACCATTTTTCACTCTTTAGGAGAGACTGTGGTCCGAGAAGGGTAGCCATGGCCACACTCGCTCAGAGCCAAGCCAGGCTGGACTAGAGCCACATCTGACCGAACCAGGACATTTTCCTGTACCTCACACAGCTGATCTTTGCTCCTTCATTCACTCAGTGTGGTGACAGTGGGGCTGGGACACACAAAAGCAGTTTCTGAGCTATGTTTGCAGCTGTGCAAAGTCGCCTCTGGGCTCCAGCAAGCTAGTAAGTAAAAGATGCACCCCAGGTGATCCTCCTGGGGGTGGCTGGGGGCATGGCAGAGACAATGGAACACGGACATAGAAAATTTCTCAGGACAGCCTGATATAGGCATCGATGCTCAATTGCCGTGGAACAATCTTTTCAAACACTGTGAATATCTGTTGCTCTCCTTGGTCTGATAAAAGGTGGAATGGCCAGCAGCTGGACAGGTAGAGGTTAGAGAGAGCCGGGGAAGAAGGAGAGTGGAGTCGCCAGGAGACCTGTGGAGAAGCGAGACAAACATGCTCGCTGAAGGTGCTGCTGCGTGGTAGAGCATAGATAAGAAATGTGGGTTAATTTAAGATGTAAGAGCTAGTTAGCAACAAGCCTAAGCTATTGGCCGAGCATTTATAATTAATATTAGGTCCCTGTATGGTTATTGGGGAGCCAGCGGTCCTGACGAAAAACTCTACCTACACTCAATACATGCGCGTTATTAGCACCAGTTAAATGGAGTCATGTAAACAGCAGCACCCAGGGCCATGACACACACACGGGATCTGCCGGTGGAGCTTTAAAGTCTGTCGGGGAGGACATGGGAATTGGGGTGCCTGGCTTGGATGGAAGTGTTGGTTCTTCAAAATGTGAGTGTTGGCTCTTCAAAACAGAGGGGGATGATGCATGAGCTTTGAAGCCTCCATACTGGTTTGACTGGAGACCTTCTGTCCCTGTGGGGACTGAAGGCTGGAGCTGAGCTGGCACAAGCCATCCGATGCTCCCTCTGCAGGAGGAGGTAGCTGCATGGGGTTTGTGTGGAGCAGGACCAGAGCAGAGAAGTCATGGCGGGCATCCAGTGGCCAGACCAGGGAAGGAGTGGGGATGGCATGTTACCCAGAGACTGTGGAAGTCGCCTTGTGAGATGTGCGAGAGAAGGGAGAGCAATTGTGACCCTGGCGTGACCCTGGAGGTGGGCAGCTGGGAAAGCTGGCCATGGTGTGGAACTGGTGCAGTGGGCACATGCATGGGTCTCGGGCTTCCCCTTACAGCTGAGGAGAAACTAGAACACGTGATGTAGTCCTACGGGTGGCAATGGTCTAGCACCCAACTCCATGTGTTGCTCTTACTTTGCCTGTAGTGATACACTAGAACGAGGGTCGCCTAGCAAATCACCCACGTCAGTGCCTGTGCTGGACCCTGAAAGCGCCCCAGCATCTTTGCTTACCGCATGGGACAACTTTCTACCTCTGGTTCATCCTTATGGCATCTACCATATGACACTAATGTTGTGTCCCTCAGAGAAGGTCGTATCTCATCTCCACCCTACGGCCTCCATCAGTGGAGGGACTTAACTGCCACCGTGCTGTGTCACAGAGTGTGACAGGCTGAGAGCACACATCCTTTGCCACCCCGGGGAAACGGTGCCCTCCACCTGTCAGGACTACCACCTGCCAGGCACCGGTTCAAACACAGGAGGCTGTGGCGACACTTCATCTGGTCATTTCCCAGCCTTTGTTCTGGCCTAAGAGATTTCCCACACACTATGGACAGCAGGACAGAGCCCATTAAGGGCTGAATCTCCTACCATTTACCACATAGACCTCTGTTCCATACATATCTTCTAAACTCAACCCTGTGAGCCTGGTCAAGATTCTCCCCACTTCCGTGTGCCTCAGTGTCCCATCTGGACATGGGTCACTGTCAGTGCCCCAGTTTATGGAAGATTACGGAGCAGAGCCAGGAGCCTTCTTGGCCTTTACAGAAAAGGGGCGCTGTTATGCTACAGGGTTTCATTCCATGGATGTCCCTCAGCTCCTACCATCTCACCCTGCATTTACACCTTTGTCACCAAGGCCATGACAGCTCTTGGCCCTGTTTTGAGGCAAAGCATGGCGTCTTGACCCAGAGGCTGCTACAGGCTGCCCAGTTGGCTCCCAGCCTTCATTTCTGCAGCCAGACTACCCAGCAGGTTAACAGGATGGCCTAGGGAGGATGGCAATCCTAGAAGCTCTCATAAAGTGCCTGGCTCCAGCACCGGGGACAGCAGGAAGGGATGGCCAAGGGCTCCAGGCATGGCAGGGCCTGTGTTGGGGACCTCCTTGCTATGGCCTGTCTGGCCTGAGGAAGATGAAAGGTCACATAAGCAGAGGGCGGCCCCATCACCCCATCTCTTCAGCTATGCTCTTCAGATGTCCTTTTAGGATGCTGACAAAGCATTGGCTGGATTTGTTTGGCTCACACAGCCTTGGAATTTAATATTTATCTGTCTACACCAGTGTTAGAGGCTACCCCTTAAGTGCTTCAGACATTTTTCTAGCCTTCCTTCCATTGTTCATTCCTTCCTTCATTCCTTCGTTTGTTCCTCCCCTCCTCCCTCCCTCCCCCTCCCTCTTCCTCCCTCCCTCCCCCTGTCTTCCTCTCCCCTTCCTCCTCCCTCCCTCTCTCCCTCCCCTTCCCTCAGCTCTGTGTGCTGTTCCTATTCACCCCTGCCCTTCATGATGGGGAGTGTTATAGTTATGGCAAAGGTGAAAGTCCCCTGAAGAGCTGCAGATCTCACCCTCGCTGACAGATTTCCAGGGTACCCAGGCAGGTTGCAGAGACCATAGCTGTTGGGTGCATTTGTCTTTGCTTGGCCAGGTTAAAGGTTAGGCTGGACTTCTTCAGGAACAAAGGCATCCTCAGCCTGAGGCAGAATGTCTCGTTTCTGCTGCAGGAAGCCCTTCTATGTATGCCTGGAGGTGACTGAGACTGTCACCCTTGTCCCCTAAGTGCTTTTCTAGGTAGGGACAGGGGCCACCACCATATTGGTCCTGTTGGGGTGCCTTGGGCTGCACATGGCACAGCCCATGGTGATCGGCCTAAGTGTGGAAGATGGTGCTGTCATAACAAGACCTCGGTCTCTACTCAGGGCTCAATGGCCTTGGTCACAGGAAGACCTCAGGAGCAGTCACTTTCCCAGGCAGGATGGGAACATGCCAGCAAGAGGATGGGCTCCCAGAAGCTTTTTGTTAGTCCCAGGAATGCCTAGGTCATTTGTTGTCCCAAGAACATCTAGAGAAGAGACAGTTTAGGTGATCAGTAAGAACACACTTTCCTGAGAAGACAATGGAAATTCAAGATAAAGCCCAGCCTCAGCCTGGCCCTCCTGGTGACTCAGCTGTGTCTTGTCTGTGACATATGCTGCTGAGTCCGTGCCTGCTTCAGGAAGGAATGCTATGCTCACTGGATAATGGTAATGCTGTTGAGTCCGTGCCTGCTTCAGGAAGGAATGCTATGCTCGTTGGATAATGGTACCTGATCTTCTCTGGCTTCCCTTCTTCAGAGCTGGGTGAAGCACAGCTGCCCTCCCCACACGCCCTGGCTCCTGCCTTGACTTCTCAAGCTGAAGCGAGTGGCTTGTTTCAACCTCCCCAACAGAGGTGTGGGAGAGGGGAACGGGTGAGGAGGTATCTGCAGGGTGAGTCACCTTGTCAGCCCCACTGTGCACCATGGGGACAGGAGCCTTGCAATAGTCAGGTCAGGCAGTTGCCTCCTCTGTCTCTACCCGAGACAGCTGAAATGGGGTCAAGGATCAACTCTTGCCTGGTATATGAAGATATTAGCATCTCTGCCTCTACCAGAAGGTGATGTCCTAGAATTGTCTGTCCTTCCCTCCCCTGCCTGGAATCATGAGCTGGACCCAGAGACTCACTGCTCAGTTGTGAGTATGGACACATGACCCAGCCATCAAGTGCAGATGACAATAAAGGCAAGATCAGGTAGAGTCATTTGAAAGTCACTTAACCTGTCCCCATGATGACAGGCCCAACCATGACATCTTCATCTAGGCCCAAGTGCTGCATGAGCTCTTGTTTGGAGACTCACTTGGGGATTGAAAAACACCTGTGTTTGGACTCTAAGCCCCTCCCCACTGGAAACACACACACAGGACCCTGGAAGCACACACACACAGGACCCTGGAAACACACATAGAGGACCCCAAGAACACACATAGGAAACTGGGAACATACACACTCACACACACACACAAAGGATCCTGGAAACACATACAGGGGACCCTGGGAGCACACAAACACACAAGATCCTGGGAACACACACACACAAACACACACACACAGACATACAAGACCCCAGGAACACACACAAGGCCCTGGGAACACACACACACACACACAAGACCCCAGGTACACACACACAAGACCCTGGGAACACACACACACACACACACACACACACACACACACACACACACACACACACACGAGACCCCAGGTACACACACACAAGACCCTGGGAACACACGCACACACACACACACGCTCACACACACACACACACACACACACACACACACACACGAGACCCCAGGTACACACACACAAGACCCTGGGAACACATGCACACACACACACACGCTCACACACACACACACACACACACACACACACACACACGAGACCCCAGGTACACACACACAAGACCCTGGGAACACATGCACACACACACACACACACACACACACACACACACACACACACACACACACACAGAGACCCCAGGTACACACACACAAGACCCTGGGAACACACACACACACACACACACACACACACACACACACACACACACACACACACACACACACAGAGGACCCTGTGCAGCACTCACCTCTACCTGAAATTTCCCTGATGTTCTAGTTGATTACCTGTTTCTCATTTCTCTGCCTTTCTAGAGTGTAAGCTCCCACACAGTAGGGGTCTGGTCTCTCTCCTGGTTGTGCCCACAAATCTTGAGCAACATAGAACTCAGAAGTAGTTCTCAAAAAATGTCTGTTGACTTGATGAATGGCTGGGTGGATGATGGATGGATAGAGAAGATGGGTGGATGGTGATGAGTGGATGGATGGATGGAGGATGATGGCTGACTGGGTGATGGCTGGGTGGAAAATGATAGGTGGATGGACAGATGGTGACGGGTAAAAGGATGACTGATGGAATAATAGATAATGGATGCATATATAGATGGATGATGGACGGATGGAGAATGATGGATGTGTGGATAGATGATATGAGCGGATGGATGGATGATGGATGAGAGACAGAAGAGAGCAGAGAGTGGCTGGCAGAAAGGGTGTCCTGCTGGACATTAGTCCCGCTCAGTCTGCCGAGCCCTGGCTGTGGTGAGAATAGGACACATCAGCTGTGAGCACCGATGCTGTGGGTGGAAGAGGAGCCACAGAGGTCCCTTCCCCACCCACTTGCTCTGCCAGCACCTGAAGCCTGGCTCACATGGCTTTGTTGTTGCTGGTCTTGTATATGAACCTAGTGGGTGAGCCCATGCTCAGCTTCTTCCGGCCCCTTTCTGCATCATGTGATGCTCCAGGTAAATTCCTGGAGAACTTGGCTTTGCGGCTTGTCCAAGATGACACTTCTGAGCAGGAGAAAGTGGGACCAGTGAACAACTAACAGCGCAGAAATCGGGGTGTTGGTGGTGAGTGGTGGGGGCAGCATGAAGACCATCTGGTTTGGGGCACCACCAGCCAAACTCCTCAGGGACTCTGAACACACACCTCCCTGTCACCATCCTCACTGGCAACTGTGCCAGGGACAGAGTGGGTGCCGGCCTGGAGCACAACTGAGTCAGGCTGTCAGACTTTGATCTGCATCTGGGGTGCCCAGGAGTTGGCAGAATTGCCCATCATATACTTAGAGACACACACATACATACATTCTCATGTGTGCATGCATGCATGTGTCAACATGCATACTCTGACATATGTACACACATGCAAATGCACATGCCTGCATGCATACTCACAGGCATTCATATGTATGCACAGACGCAGAGCGTGTACACATGTTTATACATGTGGCGGTCTGTATCCACATCCACATTACATTTGTGTAGGTATGCACACATATATGGACATGCTCGGGCACGTGTACATGCATGTATGCACACGTGTACATGTGGATACACATATGATACACACTCAAGCATATACATGAACACACGTCAACATACCTACATGTATACAGAATAGGCAAACACATGAATAGCCATAGTAACAACATGCGGGTGTGGACATATACCTGTAGACCAGACATACACACACCAGCAACACACAAACACACGTGCACACACATTCTCATACATATATTTATTTAAACCTGCAGACACACATGAGTGCACAATATATGTGGGCATATACATATGCTCATCTGCATGTGTACACATAGGTGGACACACACATGTCCACATCCGTGACTTGTATCATGTGTACACATAGGTGGACACACACATGTCCACATCCGTGACTTGTATGCACAATACTACACACGGGCGTATATGCTGCATGCAGACACACTCCTCTACTGCACACATGTACTAGGGCATATGTATAAATATGCACACACACATGCACACAAGCATGAGTATGTATCCTCAGGTATACATGCACACACACACAGTCACCTCTTCTTCACATGGCTGGGGAGACCAGTGTCCTGAATGGGTGAACAGAACTGGGACGAGTTCAGCTGAGGGCCACAGCTAGGCTTCTCACACACATGCACACAGGGCCGCTGGGGGACACAGCTAGGCTTCTCACACACGTGCACACAGGGCCGCTGGGGGACACAGCCAGGCTTCTCACACACGTGCACACAGGGCCGCTGGGGGACACAGCCAGGCTTCTCACACACGTGCACACAGGGCCGCTGGGGGACACAGCCAGGCTTCTCACACACGTGCACACAGGGCCGCTGGGGGACACAGCCAGGCTGCTCACACACGTGCACACAGGGCCGCTGGGGGACACAGCCAGGCTGCTCACACACGTGCACACAGGGCCGCTGGGGGACACAGCCAGGCTGCTCACACACGTGCACACAGGGCCGCTGGGGGACACAGCCAGGCTGCTCACACACGTGCACACAGGGCCGCTGGGGGACACAGCCAGGCTGCTGACACACGTGCACACAGGGCCGCTGGGGGACACAGCCAGGCTGCTGACACACGTGCACACAGGGCCGCTGGGGGACACAGCCAGGCTGCTCACACACGTGCACACAGGGCCGCTGGGGGACACAGCCAGGCTGCTGACACACGTGCACACAGGGCCGCTGGGGGACACAGCCAGGCTGCTGACACACGTGCACACAGGGCCGCTGGGGGACACAGCCCAGGCTGCTGACACACGTGCACACAGGGCCGCTGGGGGACACAGCCCAGGCTGCTGACACACGTGCACACAGGGCCGCTGGGGGACACAGCCCAGGCTGCTGACACACGTGCACACAGGGCCGCTGGGGGACACAGCCCAGGCTGCTGACACACGTGCACACAGGGCCGCTGGGGGACACAGCCCAGGCTGCTGACACACGTGCACACAGGGCCGCTGGGGGACACAGCCCAGGCTGCTGACACACGTGCACACAGGGCCGCTGGGGGACACAGCCCAGGCTGCTGACACACGTGCACACAGGGCCGCTGGGGGACACAGCCCAGGCTGCTGACACACGTGCACACAGGGCCGCTGGGGGACACAGCCAGGCTTCTCACACACGTGCACACAGGGCCGCTGGGGGACACAGCCAGGCTGCTGACACACGTGCACATGTCGGTGATGCAGTGAATCTTCGTTGCCCTTCAGAATATCCTGTGACTATGCTGGGGACAATGACACACACAGGAAGGCCAGAAGTCTCTCTCCTGCCCTTTGGAGTCCTAGCATCAAATCACTTTTTTATCCTGGAATTAAGGGTCCATGGCTGCTGACCAACTTCTTCCACACTTTCTTCCGGGGTGTCCCCAGGGGAGCGTGGATGCTGGTGTGACCTAACGTCACTGACACGGCCCCCTTCTTCTGAGTCCCCTGCATGCAGGTAACTGGTAGTAATCCCCAGCCCCCAGCCAGGTCCCTTTGAGGAACTGCTCTGGGTCAGGGCTTGGGGATGAGAGGTCCTCCTTCCAGCTGTAGGCGATGCCAGACAGGCAGGATGGAGGGAGCGTGTGCAGCTGCCAGCGCTGGCACAGCCTCCCTAAAATATTCTGCGCACATCAACAGCCTCGCGGCGGAGGGAGCATTTCATTTTGTTTCTGAAATGCTGTTATTACACACTCAGGAGAGCCACAAAGGCACCTTGGCGGGACAGGATCAAATAAATACCTGCACCGAGCGCAACATTTACCCAGTAAATGACATTTGAATGCTGAGAGTCAAATTTACATACTAATTAAAAATTCCCTTGAAAACATCTAGACTTTTGGCCTGCCTGCCTACCCACAGTGTGACAAAGATGAAAAGAATTTTCATTAGGTCCCTGTCAGACAGTTTCCTTGGAGCTGCGGGGGCCCCTTCACTACACCTCCCAGAAGGGAGGCTGAGTGTCTACAGTGCCTGCCACACTGGCCGCCACTTTCTGGCCTCAGCTCCCTGCCAACTGAAAGCCTCGGCCACAGAGAGGAGGTGACACGCATTTGTAGTCCAGTTTAATTCCTGAGAGGATGTTTTCTTTCTGGCCTTTGGGCTCCTGGTATAACTTCTTTGTCCTCATGGTTTCAGTCCACAATGGGGGTGGGAGGGGTAGGATGGGGGCCATGGTTGTGGGGTACCTCACATCTTGGTAGATGAAGAAGCAGAAATGTTGGCTCAAAAGTGGGCCAGGCTACGACCCTCAAAGGCCAGCCCTGGGGACTCTTTTCTACCTCCTATCCTGGTACAGCATTAAACACTCTCTACTCCTTCCCAGGAGGAGGCTGCATGAAACATCCTACTGGTTGGAGCTGAGAGCCTGCTGGCTAGACCTCACCTTCTGCTGGAGGGGATGCTGTGCCAACCTTGTTTCTTAGCAGTGTGTCTCACCTCCTCCCAGCTCAAGGGTGGTGGGTTTGTGTGGGGCGAGGGGCAGAGTGAGGACTAAGTGGCTCTGTCCCCACTCAGAGCCGCACAGCCCCTCTTCCCTTCAGCCCTTGAACTGGGCTTGCCTCATTCCACCCCAATTTCCTACTCTCAGGAGGGAGCGTGGATACTCATCAAATACCCACAAAGCCCAGCCCTGAGCTGGGCTCCTGATCATTTCAAGTTCCCGTTTTAGCCTGAGGGAGACACAAAAGGACTTAAGAGTCTTAGGGAGCAGGATGTGGCATGTGGACTTCAGAAAGTCTTGCTCTGGGCCCATGGGAGCCTGGGGTGGAAATGATCTCAGCCACTGCACAGTGGCACCAGGAAGGTGGCACCCCTGTCACTGCCATCTCTACCTGCACTCCACAGACAGGGAACCTGGGGCACAGCCACTTGAAGTGACTTGCCTGAAGTCACCCAGCATGCAAGAGGCAGATGCCATGTGAGACCTGAAATACTGGGCCCCAGTGATTTCCTCTTGAAGACGCTACAAGAAAATGATGAAGGAGTGTGTGCGGCTTTCTAGACGCTTTCTAGGCGAATGTCCATAGGAGGACATCAAGCCACCTATCGAAACTCGCTCACAGCCTTAGAACTCCACTTCCTGCATGGTCACCACGAGACCACAGTGAGCCGTTTCCCTCTGGGGAGAAAAAGTCATTCCAAAGCTGGGATGGGGGCTGAGGTAGGAGGATCTTGTGGACAGGGAGGAAGGGACTGAGAGGAGGGTGAGAAGGAAGGAGGGCGAGGGAGGAGGGAGGGGGAAGAGTCCCAGTCCATCTCCCCGGTCAACTGAAACCTCCCAGCCCTTAGCTGGGACCTTTCCTGCTCAGCAGATAAAATTGCCCGGGGCTGAGACATCAGAGCACACTTCCTTCTCTCCCACTTCTGAGCCCTCTTCTGGGCGCCTCTCAGACAAAGGATTGCACAGCCTCAGGCGACCAGGACAGGGCTTCTCAGTGTTTCCAGAGACAACAACTTTAGACATTCAAATAATGCCATCCCCGTCTCAGCTGACCTGACATCACCCCTGCATGGAAACAAGCCAGGGACCTAGTACAGTGCCAGACTGGGACCAGCACAGCTACAGAAACGGCAGCGGTGGGGGTGGGGGTGGGGGTGAGGATGCTTCAGGCCTCAGAGCACCCACCCTACTTTCAGAAACGCCGTATTCCTTCTGGACAGTGTTCTTACTTCACTGTCTTAGAATATGGGTCTTGCCTTTGGGATTAAAACCTTCCAGCAGGCACATGGACTATGAGAGCCAACTGAGCCTGTTTTGGGAAAAGAAAGACCACAAAGGACAAACTGGCCAAAACACACAAGCAATGGAATGTTATACCCTGTGACCGGAGACTCTCGGAGATTCTCAGAGACTCTGTGGAGTAGATCACATTAGCTCTGCATGAAGGAGCACTCTTGTGGGAGGACTAGCAAGCAGGATTAGGAGTGGGGCGTAGAGGAACAACTCCTAAATGGCTGGAGGCATGGTCCCCCTGACCCAGGCTGAGAAGTCCCCACTCTGGCCATTGCAGGGTCAGGAGTTTGGGATTCCTGGGGTAGATTGAGGCAGATTGTCCTTTGGGGTGAGAGGTTCATTGGAAGAATGTTAGCTGAGTGCACTGGCAGACAGAGGGACAGCGGCAGGTTGTGGGCTCTGAGGAGAGCTCAGGTCCATGGGGCAGAGTGGGCCCCTTCTTAGAGGAAGGGGGGATTTCAAGTCCATTTATCTCTGATTCCCCAGGAGGCAGCAGGGACAGTGGAGGGTGTGCCCCACTCTGAAGGTTTGGGGGAGGGGCCACGTTTGGTTGAGCCGCACCCTTTAAACAGGTAGAGGATGTGTTGCCATCTGTGGCCCCCTAATGTTTCAGAGTTTGGCACCCAGAGCTTGTAAACTTACTTGGGGAGGTTAGAACTTCACCCGCCATCCTCTGGAATCTAAAAACAGACATAAAGAGGAGGCCTTCTCTGGGCCCATCATTTTCCTCTGACCACGGCTCCAGGATAGCTGACTTCTGTGCTCAGACAAGCATCCACCTACAGTGTGGCTCCCATTGGAAGGCTGGTGTTACCCTGGGTGAGCTGCAATACCTGACGGAGGAGGCTGTAGCCTGTCCACAGGGCTGAGCAGACCCAGGAAAGTCTTCTGGAGCCATTGTTAGATGGTGCCCCTCAGTGGAAACTGTCTCAGCCCCTGGGCTTCCAACCATAATTACACCAAGACTGTTTATAGTGTGTAATTATCACCGTTAAGTGACTGAGGAAGTCCTCTTCCAGGCCTGCATCCCCACTCTGTCTCCCCACCTAGAATCTGCCAGCACAAGTAGGAAGCTAAGGAGCCTAGGTCTGCTTTATTACCGTAAAGCATTTACTTCTCTGGTCCCCGCCCCCCCCCCCCCCCCCCCCGCCGCCCAGGAGAAGCCCAGTAATAAACAAAATGAAACACATACACCCTGACCATAGGGTCAAGCTCCAATTTCCTGCTTAAATTTGTATGAAAAGAAACAGCTCTTGGGATGGTTCAGCAGATAAAGGTGCTTGGAGCTGAACCTGAGGACCTGAGTTTGGTTCCCAGGACCCACATGGTGGGAGGAGAGAACCCACTCCTGTGAGTTGTCCTCTGACCTCCACTGAACACCTTAGATAAACGCAGTGTTTTTAAAGGAAGAAATCATGCAGCCCACACAGACTCCGGAACCCAACTTCTTGTGGCTCACTCACCTGCTCTGTCTTCCCCTGGTGTTGTCAATGTTTTGGAGCCCAGGCTGCCTCCTTTATGGCCGTTTCCTCTTTCTACATCCATGCCACTTGTGGATGGCAGGCCTCACCTTCTGCACTGAGGGATGGTATCTCCTCTCTTGGGGGGGGTCTCATTGGGGAGGAGCGATGGCTGATGTCTGCCCCACTTCTTGGGGAACAAAAAGTCTGCAGTATAGGCAGTGGCATTTCCAAAGTTGTACCTGCCATGGGCCTTCTCTCCCAGGCCCTGATTGAGAAGCAATACATCAGGGTTTGTGTTTGTGTTGAAGGCAGGAACAGGGCGTGGGTACCCTGAAGTCTGTGAAGGTGAAAGGGCCGTGGGACTGTCCCGTCATGCTCAGTACTGCAGATACCAAACAAGCTGGGCAGACCAGGCCTGCCCCCTGCAATCCACGAGTCTGTTTCACGCCACACCCACTGAGGTGACTTACAGGGAGGTCAGTTGTTCCTACCTTCTGCATGGAGAAAGGAGCACGGCCACCTAGGGTAAGTGGAGGCTGGTTGCAAATCACCTCTGGGGCCACAGTGCCCAGAGAACTGGCCATCCTTCCTGAGTGACAACAGTGAGCACAAGGATGTGCCCTGTTGCTCCTATAGCAGGTGCCACACAGACACCGAAGTCCCTTGGCTTGCAGTTACCTGCTCAGAACTGAAGGATCATGGTGGATTGTCTTTACCTGTGGGAGCAGAGCTTGGGCCAAACTGGAGGAGTCAGATCACTTGCTTGTTTAATGCTCCAGGTAGATAGATCCTGAGGAGAAACAGGGCAGGTGTGGGAAGCCGCTGAGCCCAGGCCGCACGCACGCAGCCTGCTTTGTGCATTCACACTCATGCCTGGGCACAGCCTCTAGGGAGGCTTGCAGGGTCCCAGGGCCTGTTCATCTCCAGAAGGCCTCCCAAGGGGAGAGGTGTGGCAGTTAGAAGCAACAGTACAGAAGCCAAAGGGGACTGTAGGAGGACCCAGGCCTGGAGGCGCACAACGAGCATGCAGTCCAGGTGGGGATCAGAGTATCGCCAAGAGCAAGGTGCAGCTTGAAGACTGGCCCCTGATGAGTCCTTTGGTTGCTGGGATACTTGAGCCTTTGGTGTCTAAACCAGGCTCAATGGCTGCCCTGATGCACACTGGACACTTAGAGATGTCCTATGTTGTTGTTAGCTCTCCTTTCTGGAACCTTCTCCCCCAGGGTTAGTCCACTCTGAGGGTTTCCTGGGTAAGATGTGGGGCTGGAGCTGTAACTGCTGTGCTGTCTCCCTGTCCTAACAGGCCTACAGCATTCAGGGTCACCGTCTCTGCCTTGGATATTTCCCTTGGGAGAAAATGGCCACCAAGCCTCGTCATTTAGCGGGAACAGAGGTTGGGGGGAGTCGCAACTGAGGCAGGCTGGGCACATTTCAGGTGGGTTAAGTATTTACAATACTGTTTATAACTGTAATGGCAAATGTGGATTGTCAATGTGAAAGGACTCGGATCTACCCAGGCTGTGCTGGTGTTGCTGAAGAGGTTTATTTAACTGAGGAGGGGAGATGCCCTGAATGGGGGCAGTGCCGGCCTGTGAACTGGGCAAAAGGCTGAACAGAAAGGAGAAAGCAAGCTGAGGGTCAGTGTTCACTGCTCTCTGCTTCCTGACTGGATGCCACGTGACTAGCTGCCTCAAGTTCCTGCTCCACCGTGACCTCCTTCACCGGGACTGTAGCCTCCAACTGTGAGCTGAAACAAACTCTCTTCAGTAGCTTTTGTTGCAACCTATATGAGACACTGACAGCTTTGAAGTTTTGCTGTTCTTTTAGTTGCTAAAACCCCCATTTTTCAGATGAGGTAATAAGTCAATCCTCAGAGAGGTGAGGTGATGCCTCTTGGTTGCTCCCACATCTTATACCCCCAACTCTGGAGATCCACAGGGATCTGGGGACAGCTTTAGCTTCCTTGGGTCCAGACAGCCAAGTAAGCAGTCTCCATGGCAGCCATGGTAAGCGGTCAGGATGCTGGGGCTTCTGCTTCTTTAGATCAAAGTAAGTAGAGAAAACTGCAGAGGGGGCTTAAAGCCCCACTGGGCAGGTGACATGCAGCAACCTCCCTGGGTCTCCAAGGAAGGAGCCACAACTGTGTGTTCTCCCCACTGAAGGAGATCTCTTTCTTCACCATAGCTGTCATGTGATTCTTGCCCCGCTTGGTGCTGAATAAGTATCTACTCACCCCAAATGGGGAATCACCAACACACAGTAATGATCACACCCAAGTCCAACTTGGTGAACTCGGGAGTTTATTGAGGTTACTCAGAGGAACATGAGTGACTCTAAGGCTGCTCCATCACCAAAAAAGCCCATCCTAGCATGACTGAGGGCTTAGGAGCCCTGAGTTCACCTTCATACAGCTTGCAGGCAGCTACATCCCCCCAGACTTCTCTCCCCAGCAACTGCCCCTGCATATAACCTCAGGCAGGGGCCTGCTGAATCGTGTATGTTTGGGAAACTTCCTGATCCTTGTTAGTTTCCTTTACTCCCTGAGCCTTATGAGTCTCCCTCCTCCCTCCAGGAGGGGATATTTCCACCTGGAGGAAACAGTAGGACAACAGACAGACAAGTAAGTGCCGCAGATCTCCAAGATAAGCCTTCTGAGTCTCATCATGGCCTTGCTCTAGGGCAGAGACGCCCAACACCCCTAGACTTACCCCTCCCAAACCTGTCTCCCCAACACTTCCTCCTGGCTTTCCTTCAGGACATCCCTGGGGAGTGCCACAGTCCCTTTAGAAGCACTCAGAGTCTTCACTCCAACCACTCAGTGGTGGCCACTGAGAAACCAAACCTTTTGTTCCCTTGCAAATCACTGGCTCCTCACAGCTTCTGAGGTCTGCATAGTGCTGGTACTCCTCAGCACACACTGCCCACAGGGTCTGCTCATGTCCACCTTCCTTTGGCCACAGTTCTCACAAACTGGTCTCTACCACTTGGATCTTCAAGAAGCTGTGATAAACCACTAAGGATTGCTTCTATCTTCCTCAGAGGTGTGCTCTTCCCTGCCAGTAACAACCCCAGCAGGACACTGGTCTCTAGGAGAGCTGGAGCTACAATCAGACTGAGCAGAGCTCATATGCTCTCATCTGAGCACACGAACCCACTCTGAGGACCAAGTTGTGGCTGTTCCTGTTTCCTTGCTTTGTCACATAAAATTCCACAGATTTTCACCATCAGGGAGGGAGTGTTTGGGTTGCATGACTTAAAATGTACCTAATGTAGCATTAAAAAACTTAACCTCAGGGGCTGCTGTCAGTACCCTGAAGAAATACACCATCTTTGTACACAGTAGCCAAGAGGGAAATGATCCCTCTATGCACAGCCTATTGAGCTCAGACTGTGTGCTGCCCAGAGTTACTCTATATTGTACAATGCACCTGTCCCCATAGACTCCATATCGTACAATGCACCTGTCCCCATAGACTCCATATTGTACAATGCACCTGTCCTTATAGACTCCATATCATACAATGCACCTGTCCCCATATACTCCATATTGTACAATGCACCTGTCCTCATAGACTCCATATTGTACAATGCACCTGTCCCCAGAGACTCCATATTGTACAATGCACCTGTCCCCATAGAGTCCATATTGTACAATGCACCTGTCCTTATAGACTCCATATTGTACAATGCACCTGTCCTCATATACTCCATATTGTACAATGCACCTGTCTCCATAGACTCCATATCGTACAATGCACCTGTCCCCATAGACTCCATATCGTACAATGCACCTGTCCCCAGAGACTCCATATTGTACAATGCACCTGTCCCCAGAGACTCCATATTGTACAATGCACCTGTCCTTATAGACTCCATATTGTACAATGCACCTGTCCCCATAGACTCCATATTGTACAATGCACCTGTCCCCATAGACTCCATATTGTACAATGCACCTGTCCTTATAGACTCCATATTGTACAATGCACCTGTCCCCAGAGACTCCATATTGTACAATGCACCTGTCCCTAAAGACTCCATATTGTACAATGCACCTGTCCCCATAGAGTCCATATTGTACAATGCACCTCTCTTCTGTGACTTCATGTTCTTTAATGGACCTGCCTGTTGTTACTTCATATTGTACAAAGAGCCTGATCCTGAGAGATTCCCCTTTACAAGCAGAGTTTCTCTCCCCTTTGAGGACAGAGGATGACTCTACACCTGGTGGGTATCCAACACCACCATCTCTCCAGTGTCACCCATTCGGTACACACTTAACTTATTCCCCAAAGCAGAAAGAGTGGCACTCTATAAATTTATCAAGTAAATGGGGACTGTATAAGTAGATGCATGCTTTAAAGTCTTATCAGGAAAACCAGGCCTGAGCACTGAGTGGACAGAGCCGACTGAAGAAAGGGTGCCACTCTTTAGCTGGACTAAATGAAGAGGACTCCTGGCACCTCTTCCAGCCTGTCATCGGATTACTTGGTGTGTGTGTTCAAGAACTCCTGCCTGTCCATGGCTTTATCTTGGCTTCATGTTCAGTGCTGGCATGGCCTACACAGAGCTAAACCTGTCTCTCTGCCACTTTGTTCCTCAGGACCTGCCATATGGGCTCCTTTCTACCATTAATTCATTCACCCAGTCCTGACCTTTGCTTCTGTGGCCTCTACCACACCCTATTTTTAAGCTCTGCTCTGCCCCTGACAGTGGTGGCCTCAGCAGCCTTGCCTCTAGTTTACCACTCCTCCAGCCAGTTACTATCTGTTCCTTCAGAGACTCTCCAGGTCCCTGTGAGTCTCCCTGCCCCGCAGGCCTCTTTGAAATGCCTGGAATTTGCTGTAGCTTCTTCAGTGCTTTGTAGTTAAATATGTACCAGCTCTCTCTCTCTCTCTCTCTCTCTCTCTCTCTCTCTCTCTCTCTCTGTGTGTGTGTGTGTGTGTGTGTGTGTGTGTGTGTGTGCGTGCGTGCGTGTGTGTGCACGTGTGTACACATGTATATGCGTGTATGTGTCTGTAATGGGTGGTGCTAGTTGTCGACTGGACAAAATCCAGAATTACTCAGGACACACGCCTCTGGCCCTGTCTCTTAGGGATTATATTATATGGATTACATTAATTGGTGTGGAAAGACCCATCAAATCGTGGGTGGGATGTTTTCCTGGGCGGTGGATCATGGACTGTGTGTCGGAGGGAAAACAAGCTGAGCAGTACTGTGCCATCATTCGCTGTGCATTAGTGTGCAAGCATTCACCACCATCTTCTAACTGGACATAATGCAAACAGTGGCTTCGGCTCCGAAGGCCTTGACCTCGCTGCCATGATGGATGGTAACCAGGACTGTGAGCTAAAATAAAACACATTCTCCCTTACGTTACTTTTGTCAGAGTATTTTATCACAGCAACAGGAAAGAAAATGGAGACAGCATCTGTCTATCAGCCATCTTGTTTATCCATCTAGAATCTGGGTGGCGCATCACCTGAGAGTTAGTATGTGTAGTTAAAACTGAACAAAGGGACCTACAGTTTGGCTGGCTGCCAAGGAAATCTGTCCCACTTGGCAGTATGTTGCGAAGGAAACCACCGTACCTTGTGGTTTGATAAATTCTGACATTGTGGAGATACACAAACATGGCCACTGTTTGTGACACTGTGTGCTCACAACATGGCACTCTGGCTTCCAGGTTACGCTTTCCACACTGTGAGATTTTTCAGTTCCCCCAAGGACTGTAGTTGGTGTCACAAGGTGTCACCAATCCTGATGAAAGATGGGGTTTCTGTGGACAGAGGTAGAGAGAACAGCAAGTAGGTGGGAGGTTAGACCTCCGGCTGGACTGTTGAGGGAGCCTCAGGCTCTTCCTGAAGTTCAGTGAAGACGATTTTTCTGAAAAAGCAGGAAAAGGCAATCTCAGTCCTTTTTGAGCTGTGGGGGTAACACAGAGTGATCGGGAGAGGAAGGATTCGGAGGCTGGGGGACACGGGGCAGCCATGGTATCCAAGGCGAGGGTTGGAGCTCAGGTGGACGCAGAGACCAGAAGTTCTTCATGGCGGGCCCAGACTCTCCTCTGCTGTTTTTCTGGTGGGAGACAAGGTCTGTGGTGGGAGCAGAGGTGACTTGGAAACTCGAAACTGGGGAAAAGAGACAGAAGTGTGTTTACACCAGCTAGCCCAGAAAGCCCACATGGCATGGGTGTCACACAGCCATTTCTAATAATATTTAAAGCTTAAAAATCCAGCAATGCTGGCCCTGTGGTCATAAGGGTGGGAGAGCCATCCCTGATCCTTACCAGCTGCAACACTAGGGAGAGTGGACCCTGCAGTGCCAGCACAACACATCCAACCCTGTTAGTGGAGTTGTGGGTAAGCCACCCCTGAAATGGTGAGCATGGGGCAGCCGTCCCCAGTTCCCGTCTGGAGAACCAACCCTACAGCTGCCCAGGTCCAGACCCAGGGCCATGACTTGGCTGCCCCGTCATCTACTCATCTATGATGTGCTGGGGCCCATGAGGGGCCCTGACCCGCAGACCCAGAGCTGCAGGATCTCCACAACACTGGGCAGCAGCCGGCTGTCCTAGAGGGGGCCCAACATTGAACATGTCATGGAGACCAGGGGCCTCGAACCAGACCAGTGACTCTTCACAATGAGCACTTGCAAGTAGAGACGTATGGAAAAGAGGGTATACGATGTGACTTGTTGGGTCTCACTGCAGCTTCCACGACGAGATTTTTAACCCCTTCCCTTTTTAAAATATTTTTCTCCTCATTTTTTTTCTCTTGAATTTTGTTTTATTTGGGGTGTTGGTGCAGGGACAGAGGCCAGATGTGAAGGGCCCTGCAATGGAATCAAGGCACATGCTTTGGAAAACACATAGAATAAATACATTTCATTAGAGGGAAAATTCAGCAGTGACTCAGACACAGGCCTCAGAGCTGGACTGTCTTAGGAATGGACTCAGTGAAACCACAGCACTGCTCAATCTAGAGCCAAATGCATCACCCAGTTTGTCCCTCTGCAAGTGGGGATGGTGACTTGACCTCATGGGCTCAGGCAAGGGACTCTGCTGGGCATAGGAGGCTGTTCTCTCCCGCCTTGCAAGGTCTTGCTTTAAGCATCCTCACTGTGGTCCCTCAGTCTTGATGGAACCTGCACCACAGCCCCGGGCTCCCTTTACCTCTCACATCTCTCCAAGGGGACCAAGCTCCTACAAGACCACTGAGTCTTGCTCTGGTTCCAGTGACCAGGGTCACTTATACTCTCTGAAGCCTCAAGTTAGGAAGCTGTAAAACCATACCCTCCCTTCCTGGGATCTCAGGACTGGAGACAGGAACCTGGGCACATGGGATTATGAGGTTCAGTTAAGGGTGCAAGGAAGCAGCCTTGAGGAAACTGTAGCTTGGGACTCTCCAGAGCTCTGTGGCTGCCCCATTAAGCATCATCTGGACTCGGACTTGTCTCTTATTGTCTTAACTATGCCGGGAGTCCTTCCCACCCCGCCCTGAGATGCTGAAGGGGAGCAGCAATACTGTCCTGTCCCCTGGCGCCAAACTGTGAATAACTGTCAGCGTTGCGACTGCTGTCTGGCAAGGTTAAGTTGTTCATAAATAAAATAATCAAAGACATTGAGTGGTGGGGGTGGGGAGGCGGTCAGGAAACTGTAAAATCAATAGTGGCTGACATGAGAATTTACTATGCCATCCACATATTGGAAACAGCATTTCTCAGGAGGCCGAGACTGACATCCCAGGAAAGAGATGTTGGTTCCCGACTAGATTGCCATGATCAGAAGCCACAGATTTTTGCTGCAGCCTGAAGCATCCCCTGTGGTGGGCTGTCCTGGCCCTTGTCGACCACCAAGAGAGCCATGGAATGCCACCTCAACCTCCTGACACCAGGATGCAGGCTCAAAGCTCCCTTTGATGATATTAATCTTATTTTCCTGAAAAGGTTGCATGTTCTAGGGGGATGGGAGACGTTGCCGGGCTGGAGGGCCCATCAGTTGCTGCCTTTCTGGAAGTATCTGTAGGTCATCATCAGGCCAGAGTAAAGGCTGTGGGGTGCAGGCTAGGACCCTGAATGCCAGATGCTCGACCGTGTGTTCTCAGCTCTGTGTGGACCTCCCCTATCCTGCTCACATGCCCACAGAAAGGATACTTCTCCACAAAGCCTACTTAGATCCACTCGCGGATCATAATTTTCTCCATTTCAAGTGTCACAAACTAACGCATAGTGGTTTTAGCAAAGCAGAACAATTTATTGGCTCATAAACTGAAGAATTCAGGGAGGGCCTTCAGGCATGGTTTGATTTAGATGCTCCACAGATGGCTTTAGGTTTGCATTCTAGCTTTCCCAGGGATCATCTCCTGTGACCTGACCCATTCTACTGCTAAGGGTACATGAGCAGTGAGAGTTGCACCCTTAGGCCCTAGGCACAAGAGAAGATCTGGTGTGAGACCTCAGGACAGGACACGGATAGGGTCCAGCATGGCACTCACAGCTGCTGACTTTGCCCAACTCTGTGCAGTGGGGACAGGCAGATCTCTGAAGGAAGAAGGGATGCTGGGATGGGGGACCACTGGGACACGCTCCCTCATGCTCAGTTCCTCTGTTGTGACAATTGATTGCTGTCTTGTGATCTAGAGCCTGGTTGGGGGGCTGGGTCTGCTTGCCCCACCTGCAAGCTGTCCGTAGCTCTGTCTGTTGTTCAGTTGTTCAGCCCAGACCCTAGGACTGCACTGTCCCTGTGAACTTTCAGCTGCATGGTGGATGTGGTGGCTAATTTTGATTGTCAACTTGACGGGACTTAGAATAGCCCTGGAAATAAGTCTCTGGGTGTGTCTGAGAGGGAGTTTTTAGCTTGGGTTAACTGAAGTGCAAGATCCAACCCCAAACGTGGGCAGTGCCATCCCATGGGACTGTGGTCTCAGACTGAATAAAAAGGCAGCACACTGAGCGCCAACCTGTGCTCACCTCTATGCTTCCTGATGATGGATACACCATGACCAGCTGCCTCATGCTCCTGCCAATACAGCTTCCCCAACAGTGATGCATGGTACCTTCAAACTGTGAGCCAAAACAAACCCTGACTTCTATAAGTTGCTTTTGTCAGGTGCGTTGTCATGACAACAGGACAACTATACAATGGGGCTGAATTAGGGGAGATACTGCCCATAAGCCATGCCCCCCATTCTTGAGAGCCTAGGCTGAGAGTTGAGGGGTTCAGGCAAATAAATGAGATAACAGTCTTGGGCTTTGTGGCTTGGGGCTCTCAAGGGCACATTGGGTACCTCCCTAAGCACCGCTTGGCATCTTGGATATGTTGGGAGATGTCCCTGCCCCCACAGAGGTGTGTCAATGTGGGAGCCACCTGCTAGTTACCCTCACCAGCAGAGTCCTGGGCAGTGGAGTCCTGGATGGTCCCTCTCCCTCTCTCTCTCTGCTGTATCTGCAAACACCAGCCGTCAGCACTCCCAATGGGAGTGGCTAGAGAAGGGCAACACAGTTCCCATCTCAAAGCCCAGGTGAGGTGAACTCTTGGTCCTCTCCTGAGTATGTCAGACAGGAGACAACCATGTGTCTGACCGGACATCACCTTGATAAAAGGCACCCACTTCCTGGTGTGAGTCAGCCCTGGGGCGATGTGGACCCTGGTAGGGCCATCTCACCAGCTCTAGTAGCTGTTCATGATCTGATGTGGTACAGAATTCTTCTGGCCACAGTAAGACACTTGGCTACCCAGAGCAAGGATGTGGGGAAGCAGAGAGAGGTGGGGGTGTGGAAGGGCCACAGCTCTGGTCCAGTGTGTCCTTCTTGTTTCCAAGACCCAAATGGCATGCCCTTCTGTGCACTTTCTCATCAACAGAGAATTCATCTCTTTGGGGTTGGTGGGTGGGTGGAGTTCTTCAGTCCTGTCAGTTTGCTGATCAGGCCCTTGTCTGAAGGTCAGTACAGCAGGGCCAGGTGTGTGCCTTGTTCCGAGTTAGTGGATCTGGGCTCCTCTTGACTGCTGGGGTTGGGCAATTCTGGCCGAGGAAAAGGAAACGACTTTCAAGACAGGGCTGTCTCTTCTGGGGCCAGACTGTCCTCCTGAGGGTTGGTGGTGGCGGTAGTGTGAGGGAAGACAGACTGCCACCCTCTGCATGGGAACCAGGAGCCAGGCTGTTGCTGGGCCCTTCCTAACCAGGCTCTTTATAAGAGAAGCCGAATGGGCCTGTGCTGGATTGTAAACCCGGCATGTAGCCTGCAGCTTCCAGCAGAATGTGATATGCAGAAAGCCAAACAAATCATCTGGCCAGACAGCCCTTTCTCCAGTAAACCCATGGAAAAACCTCCCTTCAGTGGGAAGCACTTGCTCGAGGCTTCCCACAAACCCAGCTTGATACGGAGGTGAAGGTTGGTTGCTGGCACTCGGTGGGGGACGTCATGAATTTGAGTGTGAAGACAAACAGGCTTCTACTCCATACAGCCACCTTTGTCAAGGAGAGACCGACTGAACACTTGGCCCAAGGAGCCCCAGGAAGCCTGTTGTTACCGAAGGTGTTAGGGTTGGAGCCAGTGCCCTGGTAGCTGGGCCTCCATTCTTGGTGGACTGAGCAAAGAAGCGAGTCATGGTGAGAAGCAGAGAATGATTTATTCAAGGGTCACACACTGAAGAGGAACAAAGGGTCAAGGGTCATCAAATCTGTCTCCAGGGTCTCGAGAAGAGGTCTATGTTTAAACAGACGGCAAGGAATCCTGGTCAAGATGTAGTCTTGTCCATTACTCACCCGCCATTGCTTGGACTCTAGTCTCTTCTGTACAGTGGGCTGACACGAAGGGACTCACGCTTCTGATGGAACAACTTGACTACGATCCTTTCGAGGCCCGCACTGTCCTACCAAGGAGCCACTGGCTGCAGATTCAGCTATTTGCAGTTGAGTAAAACTCAGACTTGTGTCCCACAGTGCTCCTCCACTGACCACACGTGACCCCAGAGTGTCTGCAGAGTCACTACCACTACCACCTGCTTCAGCTGCCATGCCTCATGCACAGGACAGCTGGCAAGTGCCCAGGTTTCACCCTAGGGAAGCTGGGATGTGGTGCGTGACTCCGGGGCTCCCTCCTGAGAATTCTCTAGGACATGAGTGAACTTGAGCAGACAGGGACCACCTGAGGCAGGGCCAGGAATCTGGACATTTGGTTAATGTCTATCAGCAAAACCGTTTTAAACCCAAGCTGCTGGGTATGGTGGTCTGCTCCTGCAATATCCGAGCCGGGGAGTCAGAGACAAGATGATCTTTGGGATAGACTGGCCAGCCAGCCTAGCTTAATCAGTGAGCTCCGGGTTCAGTAAGAGACTCTCTCAGAAAAAGAGATGGAGAGAAATTGAGGAAGACATCAGCATCAATCTGGCTGCTACAAACATGCACATACATGTGTGCGTACATAGGCACCAGCACCCCCCACCCTGCCCAAAAGGCTCACTGAGAGTCACAGTGCCGAAGACCCACCTGGTACCTGTAGAAGAAACTGCACCTTCCTTTGAACCTTCTGCAAGGCCAGTTTGCTCCCCATGGACGTGACTATGGAGTTTGGAGAGTTGCAGGCCCAGAGCCAAGTGGTCTTCAGCCCTCCTCATAGCTGTGTGCTGTCCACCTCTGTTCCCAGCCTAGCAGCTTTGCAGCCATGGAGTTAGTCATTTGGCATGTACACCACACTAGTTTTCCACGGGAATCTATTAACTTAGCAGACCATCAGCTCCCACCAACTCCAGAGCTAAGAGCATCTGAGGCTATAGCTGAGATTTTTCTAGATCCCAACCCTTATGTTTCCACCAATGTAGTTTAAAGAGTCCTGATTGGTGACTTTCTTTAAGCTGTTACTATAAATATTTCATGAAACTGCTTCCACGTTGGAACATGGAATTTGGAGTAACATAAGCCTGTGTTCTTAGGCCATGGTCACTCATATTTGGCTCCAGAACTTTCTCGTATCTCCCCTCTCCCCAGATGGGAGCTGTGTCTCTACATTTAGACATACTGTCCCCCAGAGGTGAGCTCAGGTAAGCTCAGGTGAGCTCAGGGTCTTGTTACTCTAGTGACTCACTCCTTCTCCCTCCACAACCCTTCACCTTCTCTCTTTGACTTGGACAAGCCATGTTAGCTTGAGCATATTTGCACTAGCCATTGAGCAGCCCTGCATCCTATGTGAGGGGGAGGGAGAGAGACAGAGAGAGACAGAGAGAGAGAGAGACAGAGAGAGACAGAGAGACAGAGAGAGATAGATAGGGAGAGAGAGAGAGAGAGAGAGAGAGAGAGAGAGAGAGAGAGAGAGAAGAGGAGAAAGGGGAGAGCAAGAGCAAGAGCAAGAGAATGAATTGTAGAACAAGAGGCCTCACAAATACGGACCTGGAACATGGTTAAGGCACCTCTGCTCTCCCAGGAAGAGAAGAACCTGTTCACGGGCTCCTGCTGAGTGCAAAGGAAGCTTCTGTATTGCAAGAAACAGTTTAAGCCAGGCTGCCACTGTGTTCAATAGGAGCCATGACCAAGCTGTCGTCTCAGCTACCCAGGAGGCTGAGGCAAGAGGATCCCAAGGTCAATATCTGTCTGAGGTCAAAGTGAGTTCAAGGCCAGCCTGTGCAGAATAGTGAGGCCCTGTTTCAAAATACAAAGTAAAAGAGGGCTGGGCTGTAGCCCAAGGCGCAGCATTCACCTAGCACGTGTGAGGCCCTGGGCTCCATCCTCAGTGCTACAAAAAGGAATAATGACAACTAAAAGAAGCCAGGCCTTGCCCTTCCCCTCTTCATGGGCTCATGGGTTTTGTCCCCTCCATCTCTGACAGTGTGACCCTGTGACATGGGTCTTCATTTCACAGCCACACACACCCTTCCTGCTGAGGACTTGAAAGGGCATGTCTGCATTATTGTGCAAATCCCAGGGAGAAAGTAGGTTTTCAGAGGTGGGACTGGAACCTGGGACCCTTATGGGCCTGGGGCCTAGAGGGAGGGTTTCTATGGGTGTCCCATGCTGACAGAGATCCAGTCCCTCGGCTGCAGGGGGCTGGGTGGGTAAGGAAATGGGGGGTAGGGGTGGGGGTGGGTGTGTGAATGGAGAGGTATAGGCAAGATGCTCTGTTATAAAGGCAGACATTGACACACACACACACACACACACCACACACACACTGACACACACTGACACAGACACACACACATACACACACACACATACACACACACACACATACACACACACACACTGACACACACACTGACACACACACTGACACACACTGACACACACACACTGACACACACACACTGACACAGACACAGACACACACACACACACACTGACACAGACACAGACACACACACACACTGACACACACACACACACTGACACACACACACACACACTGACACACACACACACACTGACACACACACACTGACACACACACACTGACACACACACACACACTGACACAGACACACACACACACTGATACACATACACATACATACACATACATACACACACATACACACACTGACACACACTGACACACACTGACACAGACAGACACACATACACACAGATAGATACACTGACACACACACACACACACACACTGACACACACACACACACTAACACACACACACACACACACCGTTCCTGAGGCTGTACCGCTGCCCTCTGTGTGTCATACACTGAAAGTCTGATACTAGGGGACATTTTTAACTACAGAACTCCAGAAAGAACTTGTTTTCTGGGAGCCGTGTGCCTTGCTCAGCACAGAGCAGAGAGACACAAAGGGCTATGGCCAGTGACTAAACAAAGGGCAAGAAAAGACTTCCCTATGCTCACCTTTCTCCTACTCCATCATACTTTCTAGAAGGCTCCCCTGGCCTTGTTTGCACCCAGATTACCAGTGTGTCCCCCAGAAGCCTGAGAAAGTCCCTCCAGAATGCTTGCTTGGGTCAGCCAGGAGCAGGCAGGCGTCTGGAGACCGCGGCTCTGATCAGAGGCAACCTCACCAGGCCTCCTGCAGCTTCAGAAGAGGGCCGGAGTGTGGCCATATGGGGATACGACTGTGGAAAAATATTTAGAAAATGGCTTTTCCAAGTGTTTAATCTACAGCAGATGCATCCTAAGTTAATCTGCTTGCTTGGCTTTTGCTGGGGGAGGTGCCATTTCATCTCGCTGGCCTCCTGGAGCAGAGGAAATGCAGCTGTCAAAGGTCCCAGTGTGACTCAGCTGGAGAGGAAATTGCCAGGGGACCAGAGCAGCCCAGGGTGGGTAGGGAGACAGAGGGTGCAGGCTAGGACCAGGGGGAAAGTACTCATTTCAATTCCTGCAACTTCTGGGTGTTTTCTTTTCCTCTTTTGGATGCTGGCTTGATGTCACCAGAATAATCAACCGGTGGCCACAGCTCCCATGAAAGTGTGGCTGTCATCTTGCTTACGTTTGAGTCATGAGGCCCACACCAATTCCAGACCATACAATTTCTGTGACATTGGCTAGAGAGAACAATCCCTTCTTGAGGGTGCTTAACAACATGGAACTTTCTAGAATGGGAAGGGAGCTATGTACTACAGCTCTTGTTTCTTGTGAACTAATTACCTGCTCCATGGCTCAGATGGAACATGGTAACCCAGGAGCAAACAGCCTGGGGACCTCTGCATATTCTGTTCCCCTGTCCCCTTTGATCACTCACCTCACGTCCTACAATCCCACTCAGTTCCTCAGTGAAGCCTTTGGTAGACTTCCTGCTCTCCATTTACCTACACACCCACTTCTCCATCCATCCCACTCATCCACCCGCTTTTCCAGCCATCTCTCTATCTATCTGCCTTGCATCTACCCAAGCACCCACCCACCACCCTACCAACCCACCCACAAACCTACCCATCTGCTCATCCATCTCTCCCTCTAAATATCCACCTGTCCACCCATCCCTTTATGTAGCCATCTGCCTGTCCACCCAACCATGCATTTACCCACCTCTCCACCCCCTCTCCATCACCTCTCCATCCCCTCTCCATCACCTCTCCATCACCTCTCCATCCCCTCTCTATCACCTCTCCATCCCCTCTCCACCCCCCTCTCCATCACCTCTCCATCCCCTCTCCATCACCTCTCCACCACCTCTCCATCACCTCTCCATCACCTCTCCATCCCCTCTCCATCCCCTCTCCACCTACCCAGCCACCTATCTATATATCTGCTAGTTGATCTATCCATCCATCTACTCATCCAGCTGTGTATCCACTCACTCATCCATTTATCTGTCCATCTTTCCACCCTTCCACCACACCCATCAATCCACCACCTACTTACCTATCTGCTCGTCCATCTGTCTCGCCAATCATTTAACCAGTCACCCCTCCACCCACACACCATCAGCTCCAGGAAGACATAATTCACACTCCACTCTATCCCACATTTGCTGATATTTAAGGATTGAATTGAACCCTGACCTGTAGGCTGCCACAAATCTCACAACAGAACCTTCCTGGGAGTCACTTAGGGTCAAGGTAAGATAACCTCTAACAAGCCAGGTCTGAAGAGTAGGAAAGGGCTAATTCCAGCCATGCCGTTGTCCTACGGCTCTGGCCCAGCTTCGTAAGTTCTCCGCGCCTCGTTGTGTTGTCTATGAAATGGGATGCTCATAGCACCTGTTTCAGGGTTGTCACACACACCGCAGACTGCAGATTGCAGGCTCTGTGTGGTGTCTGCTCTGTAAATACCGGCCTTGCCACATCCCATGAGCCCCTTCTGAGCCCTCTCTGCCATAAAGGGCTCACTTTTATCCCACTCTCTTGAAAGACCATTTCTCCCAGCTCCAGCTGAGAGGTAAACAAGGACATGAGCCCAGCAGAGCTACTCTCCACACCCCTCTGGTGAGAGCTCCTGCAGAAAAAGACCTCGCTGACAGGAAGTCTCCTCCATTAATCATCCACGCAGACAGCTCTTGCTTCTCCATGTCTCTTAAAGAAATGACACCCAAAAGAATATTCTCCCTCCTCTCCCCACCCCTGCTCAAAGTCCAGATTTCTGTTTGATGAAAACAGGGCACTAAAGTCCCCTGGGACACACAAAGCCCCCCCTTCTGCCTCCTTTGAGGCCATATGGACACTCAAGACAGACAGCCTCATGTCAGGCTGACTCCACCTTGGGAAAGGCACCTGGATGTGGGCCCCCATCAACCCCCCCCACCCAGCGCTTCCCCTCTGGTTCCTGACTCCTGGTCCTTTGTTCAGGCCTTTCATTGCCCAGGCTAGACTTCCATAGAGGGCCAACACACAGAACGTGGAGCCCCAAGTCAGGGCTCCAATGCTGGTTTGCTCTTGTGGTTTGGGCAGGCTTCTGCCTTTTCTGTGCCCTCCCAGTCCCTATCAGAAAACAGGGATGATAAGATGGTACTTACGGTAAAGTCCAAGCTTGCTGAATACCAAGGGCTTCCATTTGCCATTGGTTGCAAAACTGGGGTTCCCAAAGAGCACCCACAGGTTCATTAAGTTTGCTATAGGACTCAGAACTCTTGAGGACTTGATCACAGAAAGGGGCAGAGTAAAACCATCAAGGGCACAAGAGACTGTAGACGCAGTCTAAGGGTACTGATACCAGCCATCCTGTCCTCTAGCAATGATGTGAGACCTGACCATGGGGCGTGGCCAGCAGTGGCCGCCTCCCCAAGCCTTGCTGTGTGAAGTGTTTGGTGGGGTTTGGTCACATAGATATGGATGACTGCCCACCAGGAGTCTCCAGTCTTCCAGGGGTAGGCTGACTTGGGGTGGTCCAATAGTCTCACTGCTCAGCATAGGCTTTCTAGTGTGGTCCACACCCAGGTAAATAAAGACTTTCATCAGACAAAACACACCCTGGTCTTAGAGGTGAGCTCCCAGGACCCAGGAACAAAGCAATAGTCTCCAGGCAATATCAATTCTTTTTTTCTTCTTCCAGTGTTGGGGATTGAACCCTGGTCCTTACACTTGCTAGGCAAGTGCTCTACCCTGAGCCTTAGCCCCACGCTTTGATGTTATTTATTTCCAGCTACACTAGCCAGGCTTTCCACAGCTGTGACAGATACCCAGAGTAGCAGTTTAAAGGAAGGAAGATGTACATGGGATCTTGGTCTCAGAGGTCTCCGCCTATGGTTGTCTGGCTCATTTCAGCCTTGTGGAGGGGCAGAAACATGGAGGGTTAGTGAGG
Source organism: Cricetulus griseus (assembly GCF_003668045.3). Classification (NCBI taxonomy): domain Eukaryota; kingdom Metazoa; phylum Chordata; class Mammalia; order Rodentia; family Cricetidae; genus Cricetulus; species Cricetulus griseus. Next base: position 5,922,573 of record NC_048599.1, on the reverse strand, counting down.
AGAGCATGGTACAACCTCATGACAGCCAGGAAGCCGAGAACAATAAGAAGGAGGGGCCATATCTATTCACACCTTTCAACAATGCACCTGCTTGGACCCAATTCCTCCAACCAGGCTCCAACTTCCACAGCCCCATGACCCAGGTAAAGCTAGGTCCCACAGTCTAGTTTCAACCTGACTCTGTCCCTGGATGAACCTGTTCATTAAGTCAAAGCCCTCAGGAACCAAGTCTCTCTGGAAAAGCCGCACAGACACACAGTGGGTCTCTTCAGATCTCTCGGGCACCTTCCAAGATTGACAGTCAAGGTTAACCACCACAATGGTGCAAAAATTGAAACCTCTCAAAAGTGGCCTGGGGTCAGGAGCATCTCTCTCGTTCTCTTCCAGCCAGCAGGGAAAGAGGGACTGACAGACTGAATCCCCAGCAATGTGGGACATTCAGCAGGTGAAGGATGTCCACAGGACAGCCTGCAGAGGCAGACACAAGGCTGGAGTGATCTACATCCTAAGTGGAAGGTTGCCAAGGAATGCAAAAAAGCCACTCACGGAGTACTTGCACTAAGGACCTTTGTGGCCCAGCACAGGTTAGGTCAACTTCCCAAGCCTCTGCCATTTTTCTGTCTCTAAAATGGGGTGCTATGTCACTTCCTGCCTGGATCACCACTTCTCTACTACATTTCCCAGAATCCTCTTTGACTCCTAGTCATGCCTAACTTGCCGTTTCATTGGCCAAGCAGAACTTTATTAAACAATCAATAAGATAAACATACACAGAAGTACTTCCCCCATCACACATTTGTTTCTCTGTGTAGCCCTGGAACTCACTCTGTAGACCAGGCTGGCCTCAAACTCAGAGATCCGCCTGCCTCTGCCTCCTGAGCACTGGGATTAAGGCATGTGCCACTACTGCCCTGCAAGATACCTATATTTCAAATCTAAACTTTTAACAGTAAGCTCAAACTTTTTCTATTAACAACAACAACAAAAATGTGTATACTGACTGGGCCCATCCAATGAGATTTCTGTTCTTCCAACCTCTACTTCATTTCCTATAGTTGGGGTTACCTACAGCTTTTATTTAAATTTTTTAAAATTTATTTTGCTTTTATTTATTTATTATTTTATTTTACTTGTCTGTCTGGTTGTTTTGCCTGCATGTAGTCTGTGTACCATATGTATGCAATGCCCACAGAGGTCTGGACCTGGAGGATGGTTGCTAGCCACCATGGGGGTGCTGGAAATTGAATCCTGGTCCTCTGGAAGAGCAGCCAGGGTTTTTAGTCTCTGAGCCATCTCTCCAGCTCATTGTCTACAGATTGAAATCAGCTCTTCTAGTTCAAGTTAAAGTGTCTGTCTCCATCTGTCATCTTTGCCTCACTAAATCATACTCTGTTTCTAGTTATTTTAATGTTGGCTATAATGTTTCCGTGACATCAGTGTCTTACCAGATACAGAGGACAAAACAAAAATTGATTAAGCCTAGATTATAGGTAATCAATAATAGATAATATGACCCAGGAATTTCTTCTTTAATGGGTGTTCCTAAAATTTGTCCTGAAGACCTGCCAGAGACTCCTGGACATCTCTGCCTTGTCCGAGAGCAGAAAAAGCCATGTGGTACATGAGATACCTTATATGGTAAGTCAGGGCTTCAAAAAGAAACTGTGAATAAGTTGAAATTTCTCCAAGGTTCAATTTGTTACAACTTCCACAATGGGTGTCTGCAAGTGTGGAGAGTTAGAATGTTACTAAGGCAAAACCAAAGTTGTCTTGGTCTATCTTAGTTGTTTTAATAGCCAGTCTCTTCCCTTCCTCTGTATGTGACCTAACAGTGTAGTGACAAAAGCTACAGACTCTGTACTGGAGTGAACTTTAAGGGGGTCTATAGCAACCCTCTTGAAACCTGTCTTGGCTCTCTGCCTTCTCACAACCCCCTCTCAAATAAAAACTCAAATCTTATGGGCACTCCTTTTTCTCAATAATTCACCTCAAAATGATGTCAAACTCTTCCCAGACCCATGGTTTCCCCTAGTAGCTGTTCTGACACTGATATTCATGGACAGGCCCCTCTTCCCATGTACAAGTTTATCCAAAATACTGTCCACTGTGATACTTTGACTCACTCATACCTGCCCAAAGTGCCAGTGCAGATGCCAGTCTCTGCCCCAGAGTCTCATCCTGGCCACCTGCTGGAGGAGAGGGCTCCACCCCTGCGTCTTCATCAACTTAATGAAACAAGATTAAGTGGGCACCGGGCACCCCCTATCCCCTGGGTCTTCCTTCTCCGTAAAGTCATTCTGTATTTCCTTTTGTCATATAAACAAAAGACGGGGGACTGTTAGAATACAGATCAGGCTGCTGTTCAGGCCACACACCTGCAGCCCCATTTCCTCTCACAGACACTGACAGCCCCCATCCCTCCCTCCACCCTCATTCCTCCATCCCCCAGCACTGCTCAGCTGCTCAGGGCCTGTGATGGAGTTTGGAGGCTTGGACACCAAAGGGCCACCTGTGGCTACCAGTGACCACACTTCCTCTCCTGCATCCTTCCCTGCTGCCGTGGCATCAAAGAGAGCCTGGCTTTAGATGCTTATCCAAACAGTCCCCCTTTCTTGGAGAGCTATAGAAAGGGACCCTGACAATGCCATGGAGTCTGATTCCTCTTCAGGGTGCCAGACATGATGTCTGTCTATCTGTCCATGGCATTAAAACTCTCCTAATAAACTTCTGGTCTCCAACAATTTACCTTATTGTCGCCCTTCAAACCCACACCAGGACCTGCCACCCTAGAGACCTGCCACCCTAGAGACCTGCCACCCTAGAGACCTGCCACCCTAGAGACCTGCCACCCTAGAGACCTGCCACCTCCCAACAGACCCCACAGCGGAGGACTGCCTGCTTAGGTCCTGATTGTCTCCCACCTGAAGTAGATTCACACCTGTGGTGACATTCACACCTAGGACTCCCCTTGGAGTCTGGGAGGCAGGGGACTCCCCAACTGTAGCTGAGTCTTTCCTCCCCTACATGCTGGTGGTAGCGGGGACTTCCTGGTGATGACTCTGAGTCACCCATGTTTCTGTAAGTGACTCCAGCCACACACTGCTTCCCCAGGCTGGACTGGGATTGTATGATGGGATGAGAGAGAGTCTGCTCCTGTCTTCCCAGGAAAGTCACACAGCAACCGTGCATCTGCTGGGGCTTGGGCAGAAACCAGAGCTGCTGAATTCAGGACAATGCCTGCAGGCATTTGGGGTGACCTGGCCCTCTTGCAGGTTGGGATGCTACTTGTGACAGAAGTTGCTCCCAAGCAAGCACCTAGAAACTTAATGAGATGCGGCCATGGAAAACAGTCTGGATTGCTGGGTGAGGTCAGTGTTGAGCCACTGTGTCAGTCTGCAAGAATGTTCCCTCTCCCTGAGTTTTCAAGTGACCCCCCTGGCAGGAGGCTGCAGTGGGTCACCCAAAGGAGGGTAGTTAATTTTTATGGTCCTCTGCATGCGGGTGACCTCATTCTGGCCTCTTTATTTTCATCCATTTTAGAGATGTTGTTTCATGAGGGCCTCCAATCCCCAACCAGCACCATGAGCTCAGATTCCAAATTCACCGAAAAACAAACTCTGGGAACTTGGGTCACGCTAGAGCCACCGCTGTCACTGTGGCCTCACCTGACACCTGTTTTCGGTCTCAGCCACAGCTTTTCTTGTTCTCTTGCAAGTCACATCCTGTAGCACACTGAAAGTACTGAGGCCAAAAGGAGGTTTGGTGTCCTCACCATCCTCTGTGAATGCCAGCCTTCCACACTGTTGGGGAAGTGTGGGAAATAAGAAGAAAGAGAGTTTGAGAGACAGTGAAAAGAAAGTACTTTTTAGCATAATCTGCAGAGGGAGCCAGCATAGAGAAGAGGCAAAAATGGCCTGTGTGTGGACTTGGTGCAAGATGGGAATTTTTATAGTTCTCTGTAAGGCCTGGACTTACCCCTTTCCAAGTTCCCCATCTCATTGGTGTAGGACACAGAATCGGTCTAATGAGTGAATTGGGGCTGGGGACCGTGTCCCTTCTGATAGTGGGCTCATCCACATAGCAGACTACAAACAACTTAAAGCTTTCAGTATTCTCGTGAGGGACCAGTGGCCAGCTATTTTCTTACAGCAGGGACTGCAGGGTAAGCAGTGAACAGGGGCAGAGTCTAGATATCTCCCACCCTCTTATAAAATGACCCACGGGGGTGCTCTCTGGCCAAAGCTGGGCTCCATCATGATTTCATTCCAGAGCCAGAGGCCCCTCACACTCTTCTGGGGATAGGTACCTGCTGCAGGCAACAAACCTGGAGCTCAGGGCCTCTCGAAGCCACCTGCCTCTGGCCCTGGGCATCCTGTCTATATATAGTCCAAGGAGTCCACACTTCCCTGCTGCTCTCTAGACGTAGGCCCTTTCAATATTTGGAACTTTTAAATGTCAGACCCAGAAACAGAAGGCCTCAGAGTGTTGTGACAACTTCTGGACAAAGTCACAGCTTCAGTTGAGGAGGAGCAGAGGGAGCAAAGGATGGGATGGAAAACAACAGAGAGGGCAAATCAAGTTGGTTCCTCAAGTTAAACCCAAGAGGATTGGTTATCCCTTGTCTTAGTCACTGTTCTATTGCTGTGAAGAGACGCCATGACCAAGGCCACAGTTATGAGAGAAAGCACTTAACTGGGGCTTGCTAACAGTTTCAGAAGGTTAATCCATTATTATCATGGTGGGAAACACGGGGACATGCAGACAGGCACTGGACTAGTAGCTGAGAGCTACATCGTGGCAGAGAGAGAGAGAGAGGGAGAGAGAGAGAGAGACAGAGAGAGAGAGAGAGAGAGAGAGACAGAGAGAGAGAGAGAGAGAGAGAGAGAGAGAGAGAGAGAGAGAGAACTGTGCTTGGTGTGGACTTTTGAAGCCTCAAAGCCAACCTCCAGTTACACACCTCCTTCAACAAGGCCACGCCTCCTAATCCTTCTAATCTTTCAAACACTTCTACACCCTGATGATTCATCATTCAAACTAATGGGCCTATGGGGGCCATTCTCATTCAAACCACCACAGACCTCATTTTCCCCATTCATGAGAATCTGGTAGGAAGACTTTTATACTGCAGCTTTAGTGTCCTGTCCTCTCTGGGCTGCACAGGCCTCAGATTCACTCTGAGGAACATTGCCATCGTAGGACAATGTGAAGCCAGGCCTGGTGGTGAGCCCCTGTAATCTCAGCACTCTAGAGGCTGAGGCGGGGGATACCAAGAGTTTGAGGCCAGCTTGTGTCACAGTTACCTAGTGAGTTCTTGGCCAGCCTGGGTTACATTCCCAGCGGGTGGCAGGGGAATCACCATAGAAACATCTGTAGGAAAAGAGGCTTCTGCTAAGAAGGGCAGAGGGTGGAGCAGCCCACAAGGAGAGTCTACAGGAGAGGACAGAGCAGCCCAGGGAGCCCACTGAGCCTGTGAAGGCTGCTGCCCTTCTAGGATGATCCTTGTCTGGCTCAGAAATTCGGCCATGGACCAGAGCTGGAGCGAAATCAAACACACTCCAAAGCACTCAGAGTGTGTCCACTTGTCACCTGTGGACACAGCAGGCAGCAGGGCTTCTCAGCAGGTAGCACAGGTCCGATGCAACCTGAGTGCTTTACAAAGTCTTCCTGTCTTCTTTGTTGGTCCTTCACATTGCCCATCAATGCTGGTGTGACCCTGGGTCAGGGCTTCCTTCTCAGAAGCCCTGTGTGGAGAGATTTGTCACATTGTCCCCTCAGAGTACCCATTTAGCAAGAGCATGGGCATCCCCGGTAATACATGCACTGGATTATGGTTGTTTGGTGAACAGTCATTTTCATGTGCTTCTCAGGGTCCCGTAGCATGGAGACTGCAGGGCTGGCATGTTCATTAAACCGTGCACAGTGGTTGGCATAGGAATGGCCCACATAGGCTCATCTATTTGAGTGCTTAGGGAGCGGAGCTATTTGAAAGGATTAGGCCTTGCTGGAGGAAGAGTGTCATTGAGGTTGGGCTTTGAGGTTTTAAAAGTCCAAGCCAGTCCCAGTGGCTCTCTTCCTGTTGCCTGCAGATTTGAATGTTGGACTCTCAGCTCCTTCTCCAGCACCATGTGTGACTGCAGGCCACCATGCTTCCTGCCGTGATGATAATGGACTGAACCTCTCAAACTGTAAGCCAGTCTTAATGAAACGCGTTCCTTTATAAGAGTTGCTGTGGTCACGATGTCTCCTCACGACAATAGAACACTAAGACACCATGAAGAAACTATCCATGCATGCTAGCTGAGAAGACCTGAGAGGTACCCCTATCCCAGCTTAATGGACTGACAACATTAATGCTAAATGAAGGGAACTGGATGCAAAGGTGCAAATTGCTCTATAATTCCATGTACAGAAGGTCCCCACAGTCCAATTCACAGACAGAAAACAGAATGGAAACTGTAGAGGATTGAGGCTGAGAGCTGGAAAGGTCATCTTGGGATGATGAAATATTTTTAGAAGTGTTTGGTGAGGCCTGGTAACATGGCTCAGTCAATAAAATAGCTGCCACGTAAGTATGAAGGTCTGAGTTTGATCCCCAGAAGCTATGTAAGAAGTCTAGACATGGTGGCACATACCTATAATCCATGGGGAGTCAGAGACAGGAGGGTCCCCAGGGCATGCTGGCCAGCTGGTGTCTTAGGCTCAATTACTGTAAAAAGACACCATGACCAAGGCCACTCATTAAAAATTAATTTTGGGACTTGCTTGCAGTTCCATAGGACTAGTCCCTGATCAGCATGGAAGGAATCATGACTGTAGGCAGACAGACATGCTACTGGAGCAATAGCTGAAAACTTAACATCTGATTCACAAGTTGGGGTCAGAGAGACCTACAGGAAAGGCAGGGGCTTTTGAAACCTCAAGGCCCACCCCTAGTGACACACCTCCTCCAATAAGGCCACGCCTCCTGATCCTTCCCAAACAGTCCCACCAACTGTGGACCAAGCATTCAAATATATGAGCCTACGGGGGCCATTCTCATTCAAACCACCACAGTTAGTTTAGATGAATTTGAGCTCTAGGTTTAGTGAGAGACTCTGCACCAAAATAAATAAGTAAAAAAATAAAAATAAAGTGAAGAATGATAGAGAAAGACACCTCTGGCCTCCATAGGCATGTGTACACAAAGAGAGAGAGAGAGAGAGAGAGAGAGAGAGAGAGAGAGAGGAGAAAGGGGGATGATTGATAGGTTTTGAAAATACATGGTGGCATGAAAAAACTATAGCCATATTACTTTTAGCCAGGCGTTGGTGGCTCACTCCTTTAATCCCAGCACTCAGGAGGCAGAGGCAGGCAGATCTCTGTGAGTTCGAGGCCAGCCTAGTCTATAGAGCGAGTGCCAGGACAGGCTCCAAAGCTACACAGAGAAACCCTGTCTCGAAAAACCAAAAAAAAAAAATTATTTTGTGAGACGACCAACTACTTGATGGTGTGCAGGGCTTGGGCAGGCAGCCAAGCTACTGTGAGTTGCTAAGTGCAGTGCTCCTATCATGTCTGTTCAGGAGAGATTGCTTTGCCCTGGTCCTCCTTAACCTCTAACTCTTAAAATCTTTCCCGCAACCCCTCTTCTAAGATTGCTGGGGAGGGAGTGTGAAATACAAAGGGGTTTATTAGCTCCCTACCACTAACTGAAGTGTTCCGGACATTTGATCCCTTCTGGATGAGGAAGAGTCAGGTGTGGCCCGTGGTCCAGGGAACGGCCCCGCACTCAGAAGTAAGTGTAGGGCAGTACAAATTGGAGTCAATGAGTTATTTAAAAATAGGTCAGGGATGGAGAATCAGTGGTTCGGGCAGTGGCAGAGCCAGGCCAGACAAAGTTAAGAGGGAAGTTGGGAGGTGGGAAACTATGGGTTGGATTTAGGGGTGAATATGACCAAAATACACTGTATTAAAATTTCAAAGAATTAAAAAATTATTTTTTTTTAAAAACTCCATCTTATGTGTATTTTACCACAATTTTGAGAAGTTTTTCATAGGATGCTTGCACAGTTCCATGTGTGACATCCTTGAGATTTGTTAAGCTCTACCAACTAAAAACTGGGCTGCAAGAATTTCAGAGCCATGCTCACTCCACCAATATCAGCCACCCATGGCCACCACCATGAAGACCACATCTGTAGAAATGGTTCGCAGCCCTGAATTTTTGAACACCAACTACTGTCAACAGCACACTGTGTTCTCTTCGCTACTTGGTCACCAGAACCCAGGTGGAGCCAAAGGATTTCACCCAAGGCATCTGGAAGTTTCCATTCCAACATTTTAAAAAGGCATTTAGCCAAAGTTGGAGCCAAGTAAGCCTCAGGTAAATATTTGTCTTGGTTCTGTGTCCCCAGGGGACCCACCCGGGACCAGATGGAATAAACAAATAAAGGAGGTTCTCCACAGGGGGGACAAGCACTGGGGGCGAGGAGGACAGCCAGCTGTTCTGACCAGATGTTCTGGCCAGGGCCTGCCACATCATTATTCAGGAGGAAGACCTTCTGTGGAGGAAAATCTTCTGAATAGTTCTTACCTTTTGGTTCAGGGTAAAAAAGGGACGTGAGTGAGGCCGCCTATGTAGACAAAAAGCAAAACTGCAGTGACAGTCACCAGGGGCAGCAGAGGCTCTGTCCTCTGCATGAGCACTGAGTGTTCTATGTGCTCAAAGAATGGGACAAGAGGAGGGCCTTGATGGTGGCAGTAGGGTGGCCAGTCCTGAGTCACTCAAGCTGACTACTGCAGGCCTGTCTGGATAGCACTAAAGATCAGCTCGACACAAGCTACAGTCATCTGAGAGGAAAGCTTAACCAGATTGCCCTGTGGGTGTGTCTTGGGGGACTTTCTGGATTGTTAATTGGTAAGGAGGGCCCAGCCCACTGTGGGTGGCACCATTCCCTAGGCAGGTGGTCCTGGACTGTGTAAGAAAGCTGGCTGAGTGTGAACAGTGACTGAAGCATAAGCAGCATTCCTCCATCGTTTCCGCTTCAAGCTCCTACCCTGAGATCCTGCCTGACTGCCCTCAATGATGAACTAACTCCACAAAGAAAATCAGGACAAAGCCAGTGGAGCTAAGGAACCAGAGGTGATTTGCTGGTTCATTCACCAAGGACAGAATAAGCAAATCCAGCTGCAGGGACAGCTGGCAGTGGGATTCAAGCTCCATATTTTGCCCCTTTGTATTTTGCACCTTAATTCCAAGCAGAGGGTCCCACTATGCTGCTAAGGCAGCAATTCTGAGGACACCACTTCGGATGGCTTAGCTCCTAGTCAGTAAACACCCTGCTGGCTGAATGTTGGATGAATCTTGGGTCTTTGTTCCTAGAGAAATGCTTAGGTGTGACTCCCAGAGCCTCCGTCCTCCAGCCCCAACCCAGACAATGCCATCAGATCTGTCCTGTGAAATGCTCAGGCAGTCTGCAGTCCTCTAGAGGGACACCTCTTAATCAGCTCTGGGAACCACTCCTCCTTACCCAGTACCCAGGCCTGACACAGGGCCCTCCTGGGGTGTTGACAGAAAAACCTCACTAGAATGCCTACCTCTGAGGAGTTTCTGACTTCCTATGGAGGATGAAGCAATCCTCTGGGCATGAGAAGGAGCTGGGAAGTTGTGGCACCTCAGTGGCTGTTGAGGTTGGAGCTCGGAGAGCCCCTGTCTGGTAGCATGAGGTGGGAGAGGTAGAAATTTCAATTTTGGGACCACCAGCCATTGATTCTCCATCTCTGGATAGTGACTTTGTTCTCTGAGCCTTTCTTTCCATCTTGGACACAGTACCAAGGAAGAATCTGCCTTGTAGGGATGCCGTGAGGCTGAGTAAGGTAACATTCCAGGTGTCGGGAGTCAACTAAGAGACACATCTCTGAGTGGCTCCGGAAGGGCATTTCCAGGTGGGGTAAACTGAGGAGAGAAGGCCTTTCCCCAGAATGGGTGGCACCCTCAGGCGATGGCCCAGAAGATACAAAAGTGCCCAAAGAAAAGCCAGTGTGACTTGCCTGCCTGTACTTCTTGCTGGCAAGTCTACCCAATCTTTACTGTAGCCGCCGCTATCATCCTTCACTGACCTGGACTGCAGCTTCCCAGTGTGCACTAAAGACCTGGAGCTCTCGAGGAACCCTCTGGGCCTCCAATGACAGACTGAGGCTGCTGAGGCCACCAGCCTTGTGCACTGAGCAGTTGTCAGATTCTCAGCCACTCCAGCTTGAGGCAACCATTGTGGGACAGTCCCCAAACCACGTTCCCATCCTGAGGGCCAATCTAATAAACCTGTTTGTAATGCGTATTGCGATGTATATTAATTCTGCACTGATTCCATGCCTCTGGGGAACCCTGACTAACACACCAGTGTGGGGCGCCCAGGACACCCCCTGTTGTGGGCCAGGATCCTCGTTACTCTTCTTATCCTGACCTGTCAGAGCACTCACTGAACACTGGTCTAATGGCACCATGAGGCACAGAAATGGTGGTGGCAGGGACACACATGCCATGCAGCCGGAGCTCTCCTCTGTTGAGACATTTCCCCTCAGTTCCAATAGTCCCCTAAGTGGCTATGAAAGTTCAGTCCTAAGAGCTGCCTCATCTATTTGTTACAGAGAACAACAGTCAAAATCTTAATTTACAAGTTCTCTGCAATTACTGTCTTGTCTGATTTATAATTCATAGTACAATATTTATTTCTAACAGGAAATTAATTTTGGAAACTCAGTGGGTGATTAAATTAGATCATAAAACCCTTCCGCTGGCAGAGAAAAGGGGAGGGGAGGAAGGGGGAGGGGAAGGAGTGAGTAACGGAGACGAGGCACAGAGCACCTCGGATCCCATGATCCGGCTCATCCCATTCAACCCACAGAGGATTCGGCCTGTCAGTATTCCATAGACCACGAGTGGCCTGTGACCTTTCACCCCAGAGAGCAGTCAAAGAGCAGTTCATCCAAGCCCAGCTTGGTGAGCCAGGGAGCTCATTGGTGCATGTGTGAGGGGTCAGCACAAACCACTTAACAGACACAAGGACCGCGACACCCTGACCTGCATTCCCACTCCAGTTAACTCAGTCTAGGCAGGAAGCCCTTCCCAGACAACACCCAGAGGTTTGTCTTCTGGGGGATTCTAGACCCTGTCAAGTTGACAGTGTTAACCACTACCCAAGAGGAGCACGGAGACTAGGGCAGTGGCTGACCCTGTGACTTCTGGGAGCTGCATTCTCGGAGTTCCCTTCCCAAGCTGGAGGCAGCTCCACCAGGGTCTCCTCCACCACCACCAGCTGTGATTGCTCTTATATCCTGGGAGAGTCTTCTGAGTTTTTTTTTTTTTTTTTGAGGGTGTGGGTTGCATGAGTCTGAAGAGCTTTTGTGTTCCCTCCTCCTTCCCTCCTCTCTCTCCCCTCCTCCCTCCAGTGTGACTATCTTGGCTTTCCCTCAATTTATTTGTCATTAAAGTGAAGAAAATATTAGTGGAAATGGCTGCATCCCACCCCTCACCACGTTTTGTCTCCATCCACAACCTAAACGTTGCAATGGGCAACGGATGTGGACAACAGAGTTTAGACAGCCAGCTGCAGGGTGGGAGAGACTCAGCAGCCAGACCCAGTTCCCAACAGTGACTACAAAGAGTTTTACCGTCTGCAAAGTGAATTTGAAAACAGTTCTTTGTGCTGCAAGTTCTTTTAGGACAGGCATATCGGTGTTGTGTTAGTCAGCTATTGCTGAGTAACAAAGAGGCCGAACTTTCCATTGGTTTGGAAATCTCCTCTACAACCTCTACATTGCCAACATCTCTGCCTCTATGCCTGATGGGGGATGTCCTTCTGTATATGTATTTTTCTTATTGGTTGATGAATAAAACACTGCTTGGCCAATAGAGGCAGGAAGATAGGAGGGACTAGGAGATGAGGAGGATTCTGGGAAATGGAAAAGAGACGCCATGTAGAGACCGGGAAGATAGAATGAGCCAGGTGTTCTCTGGTAAGATAAGGCCATGTGGAAACACATAGATTAGTAGAGAGAGCTAGCCAGTAAGAAGCCCCAGCCATCAGCCAACAGTTTATAAATTAGTATATGTCTCTGCATGTTTATTTGGGGGTGAAGTGGTGGGACAAGAAATTACGACTGCGTTTGCCCAGGAGTATCTATCTGCACACACGCAGTCCTAAGGCCAGTGCTTCCTGTGTTACAATGTTGCGTCACACCAGCTCAGCATGAAACCGTGCCCTCTGACCTACTGCTGTGTAATGACAAAGTCGGCTGGGGCTTCAACAACACTGGTTCCTCCCTAGAACACCCCTGAATCTCAGGGACCAGATGGCCTTTGCCATCAGCTGGTTGAGGACTGCCCCTAGTGAGTGGCTGGGGTCAAGCTGCCTGTGGGGGTTTTGATCTCTCACTGGGCTCACCAAGGATCCCCCCAACACCGGTGGGCTTCCTGCTCTCCCATTCCAGACCTGCAAGAACACCCTGGCATTGCCTCCCAAACAACCGGCTTATTCCCAATCCTCATCTGCAGGGGCTGCTCCTGGGCCTGCCCAGAGGGCTCTCATGCCAAACACCGGAGCCAGAGGCTTTGCTAATGGATTTGGCCGCACACACCTTGTGACGTATTCGAGTACCCCTGTGCACTAGAGCAGCCCCTGGTGCCCACATAATGGTGCCCCCCATAGGCACTTAGCAAATGTTCTCCAGGTAAGTAAGGCTCCTCTCACTTCCATTTTCTTTAAGTTCTCAGTGGTTTTCGACATGGAAGGTAGCTGAGCTGCAGCCAGGTGTTTCTGAGGGGTAAACTGAGGTCATTTCTGGATCATGTCTGCTTGGTTCCAGGAAAGGAGAGCCTTATCTTCCACTTTGCCCCCACCCACACCACAAGACAACCAACCCCCTCCCTCTCCCACCAGCTCAGTGGCTGGCCCCCACCAGAGCCCATCTGCTCTGCATGTGTAAGCATTGTCAAATTGTTTGAATAAATTGTCACTCTGATTAAAATGTTTATGTCTGCAGGATGACTCGTTTCTGCTAAATTGTACTAAATAGTCTCACATTTGCTGCACAGATTTGACATCTGTGTCTTGTTTCTCTGCTGATGGCCAGACTGAGGGGGGGTTCTCTCAGGACCCCCTGCCATCTCCCTCCAGAAGCCACCAAGGCGAGCCCTTGTGGGTGGGTGGGAGAACAATACTAAGTGTCTTGCCATTGTGTCCTTCAAGTGTAATCTCTCTCTCCCCACCCCTCCTCTCCCTCCCTCTCTCTCTCTGTCTCTGTCTCTGTCTCTCTCTCTCTGTGTGTGTATGTGTGTGTGTGTGTGTGTGTGTGTGTGTGTGTGACTGTCTTAGTTAGGGTTTCTATTGCTATGAAAAGATCCCCATGACCATGACAACCCTTATAAAGGAAAACTTTTTATTGGGGTGTCAATTCAGAGGTTTAGTCCATTTCTTCATTGCAGGACATGGTGGCGCACAGGCAGACATGGTCCTGGAGAAGGAGCTGAGAGTTCTGCATCTTGATCCACAGGCAGCAGGAAGCAACTGTCTCACTGGGTGTGGCCTGAGTATAGGAGACCTCAAAACCCACCCCACAGTGCCACACTTCTTTCAACAAGGCCTCATCTACTCCAGCAAGGCCACACCTACCAATAGTGCTACTCCCTTTGGGGTCAATTTTCTCTCAAGTCACCACAGACACACAGATAAACACACACACACACACACACACACACACTCACACACACACACACACACACACACACACGCACACGTGCGCGTGCGCGCATGCATACGCACACACTCATACTGATTCTAGATGTAACCCCCACTTCCACAAGATACCAAACTCTTGGTGGTGCTTCTTACTATACAAGGTTCATGGGTGGACTGATGGGCAGGTGGACATGTGGACGGATCTGTGGACGAACGAATGGGTGATGGAAGAAACGGTAAGCGTGAGTCTATGGAAGGAAGGGATGGAGAGAAAGGGAAGGACATATGGAGGGGTCCATATAAGGATTGGTGGGTGGGTGGTGGAAGAAAGGGTTAAACAAATGACAGGGAGGGAAGGAGGGAGGGAGACAAGAGGGGAAGACTATTGGGAAAGAATAATGGATTGATAATTGTGTGCGTGCGTGCGTGCGTGCGTGCGTGTGTGTGTGTGTGTGTGTGTGTGTGTGTGTGTGTGTGTGTGTGTGTGTGAGTGTGAGTGTGTGTGTGTGCAATGATGAGTTGAAGGAAGAATGGATGGATATACAATAAAAGGAAAGGTGGATGGATGATGAACAGATAGGATGGATGGGTGACAGGTCCTGGAAGGAAGGATGAGGCCACCAGCAGCATTCCAACACCCCTTCTCTCTGTGTAAGCTCACACAAGCCTGTGGGTCAAACCACAGCTTGGGTGCTGCTGGTCTTTCAAACAAACATTTCAGATATAAAGATGCACTTGGATTTGAGATGCAGGGCACTTTCAGTCTGCCCCAAACGCTGCAGATCATCTTGTGTTTGATCTGTCTCCGTAATTACCATCTCCACACATGGAGTCAACCCCTCCTCTGAGATTATTTGTTTAATGACATTTCTGGGATGTTACAAAAAGGACCAAAGGCTCAGGAGGCTGATACCCAGATTCACCATTTTCCTACCCCCTCAGGGCCCGTCAGTCATCAGAAACGTAGAAGTAACCTCCCAGCCTTAGGTTCAAGTCCTGCCATGGGTCTGACTCCCCTCAGCTGTCTCCATGCTGCTTGTGCTTCTTGCTTGGTTCCCATCATGCCCTCCTAGCTGGATGCACCTCATCCCTCTGGTCCTCCCTCCAACCCTGCAGTCATTCCCAGAGATGTCTTGTCCACGAGGGCTCCCTCTGTGGCTCCCCATTGCTTGTGGGGAAGAACACACACCCTTGAGACCTCTGCTTTGCTTCAGCCTCTATCTCTTTCCCCAACTTCTTGTCCTTGCCTTAGATCAGGGAAAGGAGAGTGAAACACTGGTCTTGGGCACAAAGGGGAGGACACCACAACACCAAGGAACCAAGATCAACAACACTTTAAAGCCAGACTTAAAGAAAATTTCTTCCAAAAATTATAAAACTGAAATTTCAGGTTAAAATTGCCTCTGCCCTATAGCTATGCATTGCTCGTGACTTAGCTCTGTGAGCCCAGTGCTGCCCAGATCCTCTCTGGATGACAGTGTGGTTATTTTGTTATTTTATTACTTAAAATTTAATTGTAAATATTACTTTAAAAATCTTGATCTCTGGCTGTTTTCCAACCCCCTTAAATTTTGGAGTGAACAACAAGCATCTTATTTCCCACTCACAGTCCTAGCTTTTGGGATCCTGGCCACATAGGCATCTCCCAGAGTCTCTTACTTGCCAGGTCCTCTTCGGCTTCTGGGGTTCATCCAGGCACTCTGCTCCAGTTGGCTGATCCCCATGTTCTGTGCTACGGGGAACGTGTGCATCAGGGTGGTATAACCAGGTAGTGCTGGCTACCCTTGGCACCTCTGGCTTGACTGACACATGCTGGCTTGCCTCTCTCTTTCCCGGACTGTATGGAATAGGTGTGATGGGACCACATGGTATCAGAACGAGTGAGTGAACTGGTGAATGAGCAAATGAGCAAATGAATGAGCAAATGAAGCAAAGGAGTGAGGCAGTGAATGATGGATTAGTGAAAAGGCAAGCAGACAGGGATCCAGTTGATGAACACGTTAGTGAATGAGAGACAAATGAATGAATGAAAGAGTGAGTGAGTGAGTGAGTGAGTGAGTGAGTGAGTGAGTGAATGCATGAATGGGGAGCCATTGCTAGGACTTGGGCTTTTAGCAAGGAACTCTTAGCACTGCTAATAACAGCCCGGAAACACTGAAACATTGACAGACAAAAGGAAACCAGCAGAAATGGGGTAGCAAACACAGCAGAGAGACAAGTGTCATGCAGCCAGAAAGGTGACCCAGAAATAAAGTAGGACAATCAGAGACAGCCCTAGAGGGTCTGGGAGCTGAACAGACACTGGGGATCCTCATCTTAAAGCCTCAGCTGGTGACAGGGACAGGTCTCAAATGCACACTCTCCTATCTTTCTCCACTGCCCCTGAAGTTTTGTATTTTCTTTGACTTGTTAAAAGATGATGTCCATGAGTTCAGACAACTGCCCTATTCTTCCATCCTCACACTCACCCCTCCCTCCCTCCCTCCCTCCCTCCCCTCCTCCTCCCTCCTCCCTCCCTCCCCCCCCCTCCTCCCTCCCTCCCCTCCCCCCTCCTCTCCTCCCTCCCCTCCCTCCCTCCTCCCTCCCTCCCTCCCCCCCCTCTCTCTCTCTCTCTCTCTCTCTCTCTCTCTCTCTCCTTGCTGGCCATGTGAAGTTTTTGTTTGGTTGCTTTGTCCCCAGTTGCACACACTCACATTCAGGCACACCCTCCCCCCCACTCTGCCAGTCTCACTCCAGTGAAGTAACCCAGCCTCAGATGGCAGCTCAGTGACCGGCAGGGGCAAAGCTGTTTCTCCGGGAACTTTGCTCCGGGAGTCCCAGGGACGGCAGAACTCAGTCAGTCAACAGTGAGGATGTTTCTGGTCTTACCGTGAGGACTTCATGAGGCTCTGCACTGGAGGAACTGGGTGCCCAGCTGGTGGGTCTGTGGCCCTTTGCTCACTCCAGGGTCCCCTTACATGTGCCCATGCTGCTCTACCCTACAGACCAGTGTTTGATGCAGGCATTCCACAGTCCTGGCATCTCCATCCTCCTGGAGTCTCCATTGGAACTCAGGCCCTAACTTCACATCTTTACCTCCCAGGGCCTCCTCGCTGGAGCGCTCATCCTGTCTCACGTTACCTGGTCTCAATGGCTGTCTGGAACTGAGGGGAAGACCTCATGATTCCATCTCGCATCTTTCATGCCTCCAAAACTAAGTACCAGGTGTCCCGCGCGCTATATGTTCTCGCCGGCAAGAAACATACACACAGGACACTCGGATCCTTCTGTAGGAAAGCTTTAATGCATCTTGAGAGTGGGAGAGCATAAGCTTACCAGAGTGGAGACCCTGAGCCAAGAATCCCATCCCCTAATAAAGGCTGGCAGTCCCGCCTGGGACGTGTTACCCTATGAATGGCTTCAGCTCCTCAGGCCAAATGAGCCACGGGATAGGCAGAGATCAAAGGAATGGAAATTACCCAGCGCCTGTGAAATAATTTACATTTGGTGCCTGCAGGCACCATCATTGTAATGGAGAATGCAGGAACGGCTCCCTACAACCAGGCAGATGATGCTGCCAAGTTCTGGATGGAGCTTGAATCCTTGGACCACAGCAGGTTGGGGGACCTGGGGAAACACCTTCCTAGGAGCTTTGTTTCCCAGCAGGGAACCCCTTGAACTGAATTCCCATTTTGTTCTCCCCTTTTTCAAATATATTTGCATTTGACAACTTGGGGTCTGTTGCAGGATTCCAACAGTGTCCCTTGAGGGGTGGGGGAAAGTAGGCAGGGCACCAACGACACCGGCTTCGGGGAACAAGTTGAAACAACAAGCTCAGTGTATTCCAGGAAGGGGTGAGCCTTATTTACTCCCCAACCCTGCCCAGGAGAGGAGATCCACTGGGCTGGCATCTGCTGAGGTGCCGGGGTCACTGTCCATAGGTCCACGTCATCTATCGTCTTCTGTTGTCAAGGCCCTCTGGCAGACCCAGGCTGGCTGACAGGAGATATCAACTGCGCATGCTCTAGGCCAGCTGTCAGGCCCATTGAGGCTTAGTTTTTCCACAGGGGTCTTCCCCGGGGCATCTTGCCCCAGGGTGCCTTTCCTCCTATGTCAACACAGTGCATGTTCTTTTCTTTGATAGCCACAGCCTCCCTTTCATCAGCTGTTGTCCTCACTGGAAACTTTCTTTTTCTTTGGTGGTGCCATATCATGGCCCGGGTGGTCTCCTGTCTTGAAATATCCTCCACCAAACAAATTAGTCCATTAGCTTTAAATTCAATCCGACTCAGGTTCTCAGGACACAGGCAGAGTGCATCCAGGTGCTTTGGAACATCACAGCAGTGGTCCCTGGCTTCGCTATTGATAGAGTCCTTGATTGCCTCTGGAACCACATGGCCCCATTTCCCTCAGCATTCTTGAGCTCCAAGCCCCCACCAGCATGATCCATTCTGTTTCCTATATTTCAGGTCTTTTCCAGATCAAAGTTCCAAGCTCTTCCACATTCCTCCCACAAACCAGCTTCAAAGCCCTACGGACCACACAGTCAGGTTATCACACCAGGGACTCCACCTCACCGTATCAGATTCCTGGGTTAGTTATTTGCTTCATTGCTATGGCAGAATACCTGACGACAAACCTATGCAAAATAGGGCTTTTTGTTGTTTTGGCTTATTTTTCAAGATGGGGGTTTTTCTGTGTAGCCTTGGTTATCCTAGAACTCACTCTGTAGACCAGGCTGACTTTGAACTCATAGAGATCCACCTGCCTCTGTCTCCCAGGTGCTGGGATTAAAGGTGTGCATCACCTGGCTGGAAAGTAGGGTTTATATCAGCTTAGCTTGAAGACTGAGTCTTCCACAGTAGGGAAGGTATGGTAGCAGGAGCCAGAAGCAGCTGCTCACACTGTGTCTACCTCCAGGAAGCAGAGAGCTGCTGTGCAATAATCCTCTGTACACTGTGTGAATATACGCCACAATTGGTTTCATAAACAAGCTAACTGGCCAATAGCTGAATGCGATAAAGTTACATGGGAAAGCCAAACTGAGAACTGATGGGATGAGGAAGGGTGGAGTCACTGTGGTCACCAGCCAGACGCAGAGGGAGCACGAGATGAACGTGTCAATAGCCATGTTAATAAAGGTGGTAGAAGGTCAATAAGGAATATGGGTTCACATGAAGTGTAAGAGCTGTTTAGTCATAAGCCTGAGCTATTGGTGGAGCATTAACAACTCCTGTTCAGCCTCTGAGTTGGTTATTTGGGACTGGGTGGCTCAGAACAGGGCATGTCGTTTACAGAGAGCAATGGGTGTGGGTACTCAGGTTGCTTTCTCCTTTTTATTCCGTCTGAGATCCCAGCCCATGAAGTGGTCCTACCTCATCCACAGTTAAAAGGGGATGCTGCCATCTCAACTAACCCAGTTATCTTAGAGTTTTATAGCTGTGAAGAGGCACCATGACCACAGCAAGATTTATAGGGGAAAATCTTTCATTTAGGTGGAGTTGACAGCTCAGAGGTTCACTCCGTTGTCATCATGGTGGGACACGGTGGTGTGCAGGCAGACACGGTGCTGGAGAGGGAGCCAAGAGCTCTACATCTGCATCTACAGAACAGCAGGAAAAGACAGTGAGCCAATAGGCCAGGCTTGAGCTTCTGAAACCCCAAAGCCTGTCCCCAGTAAGACACTTCCCCCAACAAGGCCACACCTACTCCAACAAGGCCACACCTCCTAACAATGCCACTCCCTGTGGCCCAATGGGGGCCATTTTTATTCAAACTACCACATTCCACTCCCTGGTCCTCACAGGCTTGTAGCCATATCATGGTGTCAAATGCATTTAGTTCAATATAGTCTAAAAAGTCCCCATAGTCTATCTCAGTCTCAACAATGTTTAAAAGTCCAAAGTTCAAAGAATCTTCTGAGATTCATGCAGTCTCCTACCTGCGATCCCCTGTAAAATCAAAATGAAAAGCAAATCTTATACTTCCAATGTACAATGGCACAAGACATACATTATCATTCCAAAAGGGAGAAAAGGGAGCATAGTGAGGAAATAAAGGACCATAGCGAGACCAAAAGCCAGCTGGGCAAGCTCCAAACTCTGCATCTCCAAGTCTGATGTCAAATTGCTCTTCAGATCTCCATCTCCTTTCAGCTTTGTTGACTGCACCACACTCCTCTCTCTTGGGCTGGTTCCACTCCCTGGTAGCAGTTTTCCTCAGTAGGTGTCCCATTGCCCTGGCATGTCCAACATCTCGGGGTCTCCAAGGCAATCCAGGCTTCACACAATGACCTCGTTAGGCTTCCATGCAGGGACACCCCTGACACATGCCTGGCCTCAGCAGCTTTTCTTAGTCTTGGAGGGAAACTCCACATCCCCTTTCTTGCATCCTTGACTCGAAAGCCAGAACCACACGACTGAGGCTGCCGAGTTCTGCGGCTCGCTGGGGCTGGAGCGTGGCTTCCCTCACTCGATCACATCTTCACCAGCTTTCTGTTTCCAGGGGTTTCCTTCACTGCCTAAGCTTGGCTGTCCTGAAACTCCCTCTGTAGACCCGGTTGGTCTCAAACCCAGAAATTCCCCCTGACTCTGCCTCAGGAGTTCTGGGATTAAAGGTGTGAACCACTTTACTCTAAGCTTTCCTTTTATGCCTTTTAGCAGTTGTAAGTTTACCCGGGTGAGATCTTGTCTCGAGGTCACCACTTCCTTCATTTCATCAAACATCAGGCTTTTCTTTTGTAAGACCCCTGGAAAGCTCAGGCCTCCAGAATCTCAGCCCAGGACCGCAGCCACCCCAATCACCATGCTGAGTCGAAAGCTTGATGCAAACTGCATGAGGCTTTATTGTTGTTTAATGAGCTAACCCCATGTTATCTCGGGTCTTTCACCCATCCACCATGGCTAATGGCTACAAGGACAGTTTGAAGCGTCTGCATAGAGATCTTATAGGGCAGCTTAAGGGGAGTGTCTAGGGGTACGCACAGGCTCAGGATTGGTGTGCCTCCAGGCTTGGAGGGCTTGCCCTGTGTTGTTTGGCCAATTGGTTGTTATGGCCCATAGGCCCTCCCAGGGTGGTTGCTATGCTCTGTGCCTCATTGCTGTGCGCTTGTCCGTAAAACACACCCAGAGCCGTAAAGCATAGCACCACCAGCTAACTTCTGATTGGCTCCTTGCCACCAGACAGGCACCTGACCTCTAGTGACCAAGGCAAGGTCAGAAAAGCACGTGTTACTGTCATGGCTGCCAAAAGGGGCCGGCATCTGACCTTAGTGACTAAGACAAGGTCAGACAAGCACGTGTTCGGAAATGGGGAGCTGGCCCCTTCACTATAATCTGCTTATCTCCTTGAACACAGGACTTGGCTCCATTCTATTTCCTGATGTCCCCTCTCTCCTTGAACCATACGTTTTGTATTTTCCCTTGCTCAGCTTGCTCCTTTTCATTATAAATCTTCATTAGAGTTAACACTAATAACCACGTGACAGAGTCTATATTAGGCTGTTTTGAGATTTCCTCTGCCAAGGGAATTAATCCAAAACTCTTCACTTTAGCATTGGACAGATTTTTCAAGGACAAAAACCAGCCATATTCTTCACCAAAATATCACAACAATGGTCTCTAGACCACATACACATATCCTCTCAATTGAAACCTCTTGAGCTGGACCACACATTCAAATCACCTTCAGTGCTTACCTCTGTCTTCCATGGTCCTGCTAGTATGGCCCATTAACCCCCACTTAAAGCATTCATCTGCTTTTCTAATTCAATATTCCTCTAAACAAAAGCATGGTCAGGTCTATCACAATATCCCAGTCCCCGGTACCAACTTCTGCCTTAGGTTTTTATTTCTGTGAATCAAAGTCACAGCAACTCTTATAAAGGAAAACATCTAATTGGGACTAGACTACAGTTCAGAGGCTTAGTCCATGGTCATCATGGCTGAAGCACAGCCACATGGCGCTGTCAGACATAGTGCTGGAGGAGGAGCTGAGAGTTTGACATCTGGATCCACAGGCAGCAGGAAAAGACAGTGAGCCAATGGGCCTGGCTTGAGCTTCTACCCCCAGTGACACCCAGGGACACACTTCCTCCCACAAGGCCTCACCTCCTAATAGTGCCTGTGGGAGCCAATTTTATTCAAACCTCCACACCGATCAGAAACTCCCACATAATCACATTCAGAGGCTGGACTCCTAGGGGATTCTAGGTCCTGTCAATACTAGCAACATTAACCATCTCACCTGGGCATTCCCCCCGCGGCTCTTTCCTATCCCCATACACTAACCCAGCCACACATGTCCCATTTCCTCCACCTCTAGGTCATCTAAAATCAACCAGATCAGTCTGTGGGTTTATGAAAGACTTCTTTTAGGCCCTGCACCTGAAGGGAAAGTAGTTGTCAGTCTGTCCTCCCTGGAAGGGCAGAGTGCCTACAACCTCATATCCAGTTGCCCCCTGAAGCCATGTGGTCTCAGATCATCATGATTTCAAAAAGCCAAATCTAAATGACCAGTGAACGGTGCTGGAGAAGGAAGCCAGCAGGCCACGTCACATAATCAGCTATGGACGCGTGTCTCGTGTGCCTAGACATGGCCTCCACCTGAAGACAGTGGTACTGCTGCAGCAAAAAAGCCTCAGTGGCCACTGATGCTACATGCAGTCAGCACAGTGGAACGTTCACAGCCATTCAACTCCTAAGCTGGCCTTGATGTGTCTTGAGGAGCCACCAGCTGTCCACATGTGCTGGGTGTGCTGGCTCTATGTGGCTGTGTCCTAGTCTCCATCTTCCTGGCACGGATCCCTTAAACTGGTCAAGGGAACCTGACAGGTCACAGAAACTAAAGAAAGCAGAGCCTTTTTCAAACAGCAGTTAATGAAAAAGAAATGAGTTCTCCAAAAAATTTCTTCCTTTGCATTTTCTTGTGATTTATTTTAATTAAAGCTAATAATCAAACAGGGAGAGGGAATTGTACATGTGCAGGAGCATATGTCATCATCAGTGAATGCATCATACATATATTTTATATATACATACATGTGTGTGTGTGCTCTGAGTATGTATGCCAGTTTATCGGTATATGATAAACATCAGCATCTAAGTTTATGCATGTATGCAAAACATAAGGTACGTGTATAAGACTTAACAATTTGGGAGCACATTGCACACTTTTCCAATGAGGTTGGTGTGAGCAAACACACCTTGGAAGGTGTACTGGCTGGCTTTGTGTGTCAACTTGACACAAACTAGAGTCATCAGAGAGGAAGGAGTCTTAGTTGAGGAAACGCCTCCCTGAGATCCAGCTATAAGGCATTCTCTCAATTAGTGTGTGTGCCTACATGCATGTTCACGAGTGTGCATTTATGTGAGTATGTGTGTGTGCATGATATGTGTATGTGTGTGTACACATATGTATACACATATGTGAGCATATGTCTGTGTATACTTGTATGCATACAAATCCCTAAATAAAACACTCAGATACTCGATTTGTCCATTCCATTCTTGCAAAATGGACTAAGAAAATAATTAGAAAATGTAGGGGAAGCTGTAGCCACGCCTACTTAGGGGCTGGCTACAGGTGTATCTAACCACCCCTGCAAGGGCGAGGTCAGGGGATGTAGAGTGAGAGGTGGTCAGGTGGCTGGGCACTTTTGCTTTTCTGCTTGCTGTATAGACTGCTGCTGCGCCGGCTGGCTAGGTCGCTCTGTAAGTAAGGCTTTCCCCTATTAAATACCCTTGTATTTCTACCTGACTCCCACATTAAGAAAATGAAAATGGGTTGCTAGCAACATACATTAATTACAGCAGTCTTTGATTTTCTAAAAAAGTTAAACTCGAAACACTATAAAAATAATCAAATGAATTGCAGGATGCCCAGATAGTAAACATTTATATAATCATCAAGACCGGTGCCCACAAACTAATTTTAATAAGGGAAGTGACAGTCTATGGACAGAGTGCTGAGTGAGCACTGTGTGCCTTCATCCAAGTTTGCAGCACAAGCCACAAGGGTGAATTCCACCTAGTGACAAGTGACACTCAGGGTACTTGGAGATTCTGTCCTCTTTTTTTACACCCTTTTGCCTTTTCCCTGGTGATTTTAAAATTAGCTTGGAGCTGGGTGTGGTGGCTCACTCCTGTAATCCCAGCAATATTATGGACCCTACCCTGAGTTAGATCTGCTCCCTACGCTGTCCCATGGCTTCCATTGACGACACGGTGAGACATGGAGTTTCCCTAGAGCCTGTGGCCTTAACCAAGAGTCAACACTCGTTCCTACCCTGGGTTCCCAACTTCTACTGAGGCTGCTCTGATTGTCTTGTTAATTGTTGTATGAAGTTCCAGCTCATTGTGGGCGGCTTCATTCCTTAAGCCTGAACTATATGAGGCAGAACTATAGATGAGAGCGAGCAGTGCTATTCTCTCTCTGCTCTTAAGTGTGGATGTAAGTGACTAGAGGCATGAGTTCTTACCATGGCTTCCCTGAGATGACAGACTGTAGTTTGGAATTGTAAGCCACACAAGCATTTTCCTCCTGAGTCACTTTGTGTCAGAGGGTTTTATCACAGTGACAGAGGTGAAATGAGGACAGTGCCTGCCTTCCTTCCTAAACTGAATATGTGATGACGAGGGACAAGACAGACATTTTGCTTTCATGAGAATAAAAACCACACTATTCTGTGACTGGGAATGGCGTGACTGGGTCCACGTAATACTGAAGAGCCTCTGCTTGTATTGCCCATGGCTGGCTTTTGTGTTACACTGGGGACTGTGAATTTGGGCTGCAGTTGAGTGCCTGGT